>NC_083226.1:124902045-125212693 GCF_032191835.1 Heteronotia binoei | reverse complement strand
ACATATGATCCAGGCGTCTAGACGATACTGGCATCGACATGGGTTTATCCCACGAAGCCTTAGCCGTATGCATCATGACACTGGTCAAAGGCAGGGCCACCGCGGTGGAGGTATCCCTCTGAACGATGTTGAACACCGTGTTGGTGATGACCGGTTCGGGTTGCACCGTGGTGAGAGATAGTGACTGGGCCATGCGCTTAACCAAGTCCCCGTATGATTTTAAGTCCTCCGACGGGGAGATTGGTTGTTCCTCGGACGTCTTCTGTGAAGGGGAGGGTTCCCCAGGTGAAGAAGTGTCTTGCTCGTCAGCCGACGAGGCCTCATGCGACCTGGACGATCTGGCAGGTGAGTCCGAACGATCCGATAGATGCGGGTCGGGCGGCGACACCGGAAGTTTCGGCTTCGGCTTCTCTACTGGGGCTCTATGCCGAGCCGATGGTCTAGCGTCCTCGACGTCGGGAGCCTTCGACACCGAAGCGGAGGGTGGACGGCATGGAGGACGGTAAGATGTCCGAGACCGGTAGGAGGCGTCGGAGGATTGATCCCAATCAGGCTGACGAGGAGGGAGCCATGGGAAAGACGGCTGCATGGGGTAGGCCCCATACAGATATTGCCATTGCCTCTGGTCCCATGGGATCTGCGCAGGGTCTCGGCTTCGAGGAGAGCGGCTCCTAGGCGATCGGTCCTTGGGTTCTCTCTCTCGGTCCCGAGAGTGTGGACTATGGGAGGGTCGAGGACAGGGTCGAAACGGTGGATCGATGTCGGGACGCTGGCCGGGCTCGATCTCCTGGTCGGAGTCGGAGGAGATGACGAGCTCCGTCGACATCGATGCTAGCGGCCGAATCGGAGAGGCAAGCAGCTTCAGCGGCGGTATGATCGGAGCCGTCGGGTCCGTAGGGGAGACGGGAGCGACGAAGGATGAGGATTTCGGCTTCGGCTTATCCAGCCTTTTCGCCTTCTTCTTCCTCTCGCCCTCCAAGCCCTTATCCTCTTTAAACCGCTTAGCTGGCATAGAGGAGTCCAACAAAGGAGCCGGGGCAGTGCGTTTCACGTGCCGTTCGGCGTCGGAAAGAGGGCGCTCGGTATCGACCATCGAAGACGTCGATGTCGATGGCGGGTCGGTAGCGACAGGCTGGTCTGTCTTTTCCGCCGAAGAACAAACCGGAGACAAGGTTTGCTCCATGAGGGCCGCCGCAAGCCTCGCCGCTCTGTTCTTTCGGGTCTGTCTAGAGAATTTTGCACAGTGCGTGCAAGAGTCGGGGCGATGTTGTTCTCCAAGGCACAGGAGGCAGAGAGAATGCCCGTCAGGTGGAGCTATTTTGCTCCCGCACTTGGAGCACCGCCGAAAAAATCCCCACCGCCTTTCCATACGCCAGAAAGGCGGGAAGACAGGGGAGGGGGGGGAAGGAACAAAAACCAACGCGTTCCACCCACACGCCCCCAAAAACAAGCAGCTAATACTAACTAACAACTACAACTATAACTACGAAAAACTATCTACAGCTAACTATGCTATCCAAAGAAAGGGAAAAAAGTTCACCGACCGAAGCAAGTAGATCGACTGATCAGCGCGGCGGTCAGAAGAGAACTGGCGGGATGTCCGTGCCCGTCGCAGTGAGCATGCGCGGTGGGGGCTCCTGGGCATGCGCACTGGGACGTCGGCGCGGAAATCCGCAGCTTTTAAGTTTACCGATCGAGATCGGCGCAGGCGCCTAACTCCCATCAGTGTGATGCACAGAGACCACGAAGAAGATACAGAAGAGATAGTGTGCAAAGGAGTACTTAAACCTTTCCTCTTGAGTTGCTGTTTTGATCCAAAAATCATCCACCTGTATTTTTTTCTCCCTTTTGGATCATGGATGTCTTTGTAAATTTTGATCAGAACAACAGTTCAAGAGGAACAGAAACTGCAATTTTTAAATGGTCTTTTATTATAACATATAGTTTGGTCCACTGTCCCTTTTCTGAATTTGAAAGGAAAACAAAGCTGCTGGTCAACAAAAACCTGAGCAATAATCAAGGCTTTTTTTTCTTTTCTTTTTTTTTGGGGGGGGGGAAGTGCTGGAACTCTCAAGAGGGAAATGAAGGAGAAGCACATGGGTGCCCCTCATGAACTTTTAAATATTTTTTGAGAATTTTGTTTGCATTAAGAGATTCTGGAACTCCATTCCACTGTGTTCCCCCCCGAAAAAAAGCCCTGGCAATAATAAACTTCTGAATTATACTTCTCAGTAAATCTTTCTAGAACATTTCATAAGAAAATGAATGCATTTTAAAGCAGCCATTATTTTTTATTTATTTATTTATTTATGATTTATATCCCACCCTTCCCACAAGTGGCTCAGGGCAGCTCCCAACAAATAGTCATACATAAAATTAAACAAGTATTTAAATATATAAACAATTAAAACATTTAAAACAGTTAAAACCTTAAAACCATTAAACATTACAAAAATATGTACTTGAAAACTTGTCTAAGTCTGAAACTAAGTTTTCCTTATCTGAAAATTTGATTAAAATTTTGATTGCCTGTAATATACAAACATTTGTAATTAATAATTGGAATAAAACCATTCAGTAGTCTTATCATGAGTAAAGCACTATAAAAATAGTTGATTTGATTTTAGCTTACAGACTTCAAAGGGATGTGGGCTACACCATTTTAGAATGAAATCACATATTACAGAAACTGAAGTTTCAACACAGCAAGGAAGTTCCTCTCTTAAATTGCTGAATAATGTATAAAATGTTAATATCGGTTTCAAGCAAAACCTTATAGGACCACACACTATGGTACCTCTAACACTTTAGAGATCAGTTTAATATATACAATTGAATCAGAGAGGGTGTTCATCTCTGTACAGACACATACCTTTAACAAAAATGTAAGTATCACAGGTTCTACTCGGTGAATACCATACAGAGAACTAATGTTGAGGTTGGTAGAGAAATTTCAGGATAAATGCTTCCCGGGCTTCTCAAATCAAAATAGAGTTTTAAGAAAATTTTATACCAGGCCGCCCTTAGAGTTGCCAAGTCCAATTCAAGAAATATCTGGAGACTTTGGGGGTGGAGCCAGGATACATTGGGGAAGAGCCAGGAGCAAGGGTATGACTAGCATAACTGATCTCCAAGGGAGTTCTGGCCATCACATTTAAAGGGACAGCACACCTTTTTAAATGCCTTCCTTCCATAGGAAATAATGGATAGGGGCACCTTCTTTTGGGGCTCATAGAATTGGACTCCCTGGTGCAATCGTTTTGAAACTTGGGGGGTATTTTGGGGAGAGGCACTAGATGTTATACTGAAAATCTGGTGCCTCTACCTCAAAAAACAGCCCCCCCAGAGCCCCCGATACCTCCAGATCAATTCCCCATTATACCCTATAAGAATCGATCTCCACATAGGGAATAATGAAGTGCCTAGCAGACATTTCCCTCCCCCCCCCCTTTTCTGGCGACTGAAGCGAGGGATTGGCATCTCTATTCACGAGTTGCTGCCAACTTCAAGGTAACACAGACATACCATCCCAAGAGGAAGCCTTTCCAATCGGAGACTGAAGCCTCCGGAGGTGGAAAGTCACATGGTGGCTGTGGGGGAGGGGCTTCCCTCCGACGACCAGCTGACTGGGGGCGGGAAGGAGTCTGGGAAAGCAGGAGAACCCCCGGCTGTGACCTGGGGACTGGCAAGCTTAGCTGGCCTTAAAGTTCTAACCTTAACCTATCATTACAAGCACACCAAGTCTCTTTGGTGGGCCATTATCCACGAATAATACACATATTGGGACAGCTTCACAAAGCAAGCTGTCTGTATCCAAGAATTGCTATGACTAAGCTAGCAAAGAGAAAAAATTTCACCACTGAAGAGGGTGGTCTCTCCACTTTGGAAACAGAGGCTGCTGGCAAATCATTCCAAAGTATTTAAATGTAAAATGCCTGCATTCATCATATCTTGCAAGGAGCAAAGGGATTTAATTTTTCCTCGGTTGTTTCCCTAATTTTCCCTTGTATAACCACATGGAAGAAATTGTTTTTCATGTATGCTTGCATATTTATAAGGGCTACCATTGTCTAAATTATGGGCAAAAATGATAAAGTGACATACAAATTTACAACTGCAGTTAGTGTTACTTAAGGTGCCTAGACTGAATGAAAAAGCTTATACTAGGAACATAATCTGGTTGAATAAAAACTCCTATAAAGTAGTTTTACTCCATGGGTGGGGGAGAGAATATAAAACAGCACCTTTAAAAAAGATGTTCAAGAAAATGCATACTGTACCCAGTTCAGGCACATCCACAAGCAATTTGAGGATCTGCAGTATAATGTTCCCATTTGCTTGCAAATTAGGAACAGAGTACTTAGGTTCATTCTCTCAAGTTCACATAGAAGAGAAGTGCATGATCAAAACAACACACATTTAATAGCAAGAATGTACATGTATGGGAGCAACTGGTTTCAGGACAAAGGAGCTTATGACATCTACAATTCTAATAAACAAGTAGAAGAAGCAGGGACTCTACAACTGATCCAACTAAACCAGCACACTCAAGAGAGTGGTGCCTCTACCTCAAAAAACAGGGGGCCCCCCAGAGCCCCCAATACCTCCTGATCAATTCCCCATTATATCCTATAAGAATCGATCTCCACATAGGGAATAATGAAGTGCCCAGCAGACATTTCCGCCCCCCTCACAGCAGCTGCCCTTTCAAGGACAACCTCTGCCAGAGCTATGGCTGACTCAAGGCGATTCCAGCAGGTGCAAGTGGAAGAGTGGGGAATCAAACCTGGTTCTCCCAGATAAGAGTCATCACACTTAACCGCTATACCACACTGGTTCTCTTTGCTGGTCTTAAAGGTGCTACTGGACTCTTACTTTATTTCGGTGCTTTTGCTAAATTCACTTTTGATTAGTTCTATATTTTAAAAGGATTTTATTGTTAATTTGTCCTATTTTGAGCTTTGTTGTTTCAGTTTAATTGCTGTATTTTGTATTTTTACAATTCTAAGTTGTACAATTTGAAAATAGGATGTTCTTTTTAATAAACAGGAATGCAAAACAAGTGCAAGCAGTTGCCACAAAAGGTGAGAAATCAGAGTTAAATACCTAAGCTTATCAATCTCAAGGTGGGAGTTGGTGTTCTTACAGAAATTGCAAGTGATCTCCAGGGCTCACAAATCTTTCACAATATCCTGTACATCTGTAATATAATATTACACACACACAACACATGAAATAAGTCCTGTTGTGAAGAAAAATACAATGGGTTCTAGAAAGAGTGTCTGGGTGAGTGCCCCCCCCACTCTTGCTGTCTTCCCACCCATGTAAAAGCATTCATTCCCTGCTCCAGCCTCCAGGGGAGCTGATCTCTGCCATCTGGAGCACAGTTATAATTCTGAATGATCTCCAGCTTTCACCTGGAAATTGGCAACAGTGGTTCTCCAGGAGGAAATGGCTGGTTTGGAGGGTGGAGTCTATGGCATGACTCCTGCTTGAAGTCCCACCCCTTCTCAAACTCACCCTCTCCAGGCTCCACCTCTCAAATCTCCAGGAATTTCCCATTTGGATTTGGCAACTGCTAAGTTACATTGGCTGCCATAGCAGGGCTGCTGCTGAACAGAAGCAAGCAGTCAGGCCTAATTATGCCAGCCAGGTGGCATCAAGTCACCCAGAGGGTGCTGCCAGGCCTAGGGTAGTCAACCTCCATGTGGAGCCTGAAAATCTCCTGGGATCACAACTGAACTCCAGACAACTGATCTCTCCCCCCCCCCACACACACACACTGGAGAAAAGAACTGCTTTGGAGAGTGGACTATATGCCTTTCTATTCACCTATGCCTCTCCCTTTACTGACAGAAGTTGGTTGCCTACCAACAGCCTCTGACTAGGGGCAAGACCTAGGGGAGATGAGAGAGAGGGAGTGCAAAGAAAGAGATGGCAGCGATGCCTTTGAAGAAACACTCCCAGCAGGGCCGGGCCTTGCCACCTAGTCATATTATGGTGATGTGTCTGTCTCTGAGGTAAAACTGTTTTGGTAATTTGTCCAAAATTTCCAGGCCTGCAGTAGGGGCAGGAGAGTCAACCATCTGGATCGAGATGGCTCAGCGGTACTGATATTGTTAGACCTATCGGCTGCGTTCGATACGGTCAACCATCAGTTGCTAGTCCACTGCCTCACCAACGCAGGGATTCAGGGGCTAGCCTTACAGTGGCTTTTCTCTTTCCTATGTGGTCAGGGACAAAGGGTGTCACAATTGGGGGAGAGTCGTCCCAGAGACACCCGCTTAATTGCGGTGTGCCTCAGGGGGTGGTTCTATCCCCAATGTTGTTTAACATTTACATGCGACCCCTTGCCCAGATTGTCCAGAGGTATGGGCTGGGTTGCCATCAGTACGCTGATGACACCCAGCTCTATCTACTGATGGACAGACAGCCTGGCGCTGTCCCAGAAAACCTGGATCAGGCGTTGAAATACATGGCTGGTTGGCTTAAGGTGAGCCAACTGAAGCTGAACCCAACGAAGACAGAGGTCCTTTACCAAAGTCGCGGTGGCCTGGGCAGGGAAATCTTCCTACCAGCCTTTGACGGGGCACCACTGTCAATGGTCAGAAGTTTGGGGGTGCTGTTGGAAGCCTCCCTGTCAATGGAAGCCCAGATAGCAGCAACTGCGAAATCTGCCTTTTTTCATCTGAGGCGGGCAAAACTGTTGGTTCCCTTCCTCGACCGTTGCGACCTGGCAACTGTGATCCATGCAATGGTCACCTTGAGCTTGGACTATTGTAATGCCCTCTACTTGGGGCTGCCTTTGTCGCGAACCCAGAAACTCCAGCTAGTGCAGAATGTGGCTGCTAGGCTGCTATTAGGGCTACCCAAGTGGGAGCACATACAACCAGCGCTGCAGGAACTGCACTGGCTACCAATAGTGTGCCGGATTCGTTACAAGGTGCTAGTTATTACTTTTAAAGCCCTGTATGGCCAAGAACCCATTTACTTGAGGGACCATCTGTCCCCACGCGTTCCTCAGAGGGTACTAAGATCTAGATCCCAACATCTCCTAGTGATTCCCAGGCTGAGGGAGGCGAGATTAGTGACCACCAGGGATCAGGTCTTTTCAGTGGCAGCCCCGTCCTGGTGGAATCAACTGCCGGAAGAGCTTAGGGTCTTGCGAGACCTTGCCCAGTTCCACAAGGCCTGTAAGATCGTTCTCTTCCAGCAAGCCTTCAACCTACCAAAGGAGAATTCTGGAACAAGCGCCATCCTGGAACTATGAGGAACATCTAATGTGTTAGCACCAAGCTGTATATTGTTTTAATCTATGTGTTTTAACTTATATATTTAAATGGTTTTATTGTTTTATGACTGTGATCATAGCACGCTATGACTCTGATGTAAGCCACCCTGAGCCCGCCTTGGTGGGGAGGGCAGGGTATAAATCGAATTAAACATAAACATAAACCAATGGGAGGCCAGACATGGTTTGTAGTGTGCAACTCTAAGCCAATGAGAGCACTCCATTTGGTTACTCTTGTTGCTGTTCAGTCGCACAGTCAAGTCCGACTCTTTGCGACCCCATGGACAAAGTCACACCAGACCCTCCTGTCTTCCACCATCCTCTGAAGTCTGCTCAAATTTGTGTTTGTTACATCAGTAACACTGTCCAGCCATCTCATCTTTTGCCATCCCCTTCTTCTTTTGCCTTCTGTTTTTCAAAGCATCAGGATCTTCTCCAGGGAGTGCTCCCTTCTCATTTGGTGGCCAAAGTATTTGAGCTTCAGCATCTGACCTTCCAGCGAACAGTTTGGGTTGATTTCCCTTAGGACTGACTGATTTGATCTTCTTGCAGTCCAAAGGACTCTCAAGAGTCTTCTCCAGCACCACAGCTCGAAAGCATCTATTCTTCTGCGCTCGGGCTTCCTTATGGTCTAGCTCTCACAGCCACACATTACTACTGGGAATACCATCGCTTTGACTATACGGACTTTTGTTGGCAGGTTCGCCATAGATGTTCTCCCAAGGAGTAAACGTCTTTTAATTTCATGGCTACAGTCACCATCTGCAGTGATCTTGGATCCCAGAAATGTGAAGTCTGTTACTACTTCCCTTCTATTTGCCAAGGTCTGATGGGGCCAGATGCCATGATCTTAGGTTTTTTGATGTTGAGTTTCAAGCCTACTTTAGTGTTCTCCTCTTTCACCCTCAACAAGAGATTCTTTAGGTCCTCCTCACTTTCTACCATTAGAGTGGTGTCATCTGCATATCTGAGGTTGTTGATGTTTTTCCCGGCAATCTTAATTCCGGCTTGTGCTTCATCCAGGCCAGCATTCCGCATGATGTTCTCTGCATAGGGGAATTATTATCTATGATGATGACAAAATCTATTTCTATGAGGAAAACACACACATACAATATAGAATTATGTGTTTGTTTTCTTTTGCCAGATCTTATTCAAGCTAGTTTACCTTAAGAGGCTAATTCAGATGTACACCAATTTTGACTCAGACTTCACATCAGATATCAAAAAAGAGTAAGAATCATTCACATAAATGTCCAGAAATAAACATTTTACAGGCACACTGTCAAGTCAATTTGTGGTTGAAAATATCTTTCTTTCCCCGATATCTCTGTTTCCTTAGTTGAGGAGTGTTCTTGGCATGGCACAGTTATTTTGTTGGGTGGCAACACGCTGCTGGCCCAGACTTTTCTGGCTTTCAAGAGACCAGCAGCACATTCATCCTCAGAATGTGGACAGTAGCAACCCAGTGCAATAAAATAATAAATCTCTCTGCTTTCATTGGAAATACTCTAGCTTTCTCTCTTCATTGGGTCCAGGAAGGAATTTTCTTGTTTGTTTCCTCAATCATTAAGGTCTATGTAGCCTTTTACACTACCACTGATTTGTGAGATTGTAAATAATTTGTGTACAGCATTGAGTGTGGTAATCTTTCATTCACAACACTAATTAAAGATCAAAACTTTTTTGGCCTCTTATTGCCAAGAAGGATTATCATAAGGCTGTTGCAGAGTTAGAGCATCTACTTGCATACAGAAATCCAAGGTTCAATACCCAGCATCTTCATTAAAAGGATCTGGTAATATTACTGATAAGTTATTACTAATAAGTAATACAAGACTCTGATCTGAGACTTCAGAGCTGCTGCCAGTCAAAGGAAACAATACTGACATCAAGATAATGAAGCTTCAAGCGCTCCAGTAAAACCAATAAGAAGGGGGGCGGGGTTCAGATACTGCTACACGACAAACTGAGTGAAGGAGGATTCTGATTTATATATGAGCCAAGAATTAGCAGATAGAAATTGCTACTGTTGTTTTTAAATTCCATAGTAGTTTAAATATATAACATTATAACACCTATGGAAAAAGCCTAACAATATGAAAGAGATGCTTAATCACTGAGACAACTGGAAACCAGTAAACCTCAATAACCGATTAAGGGAAATACAAGAGTTCCATGCATAGGATACAGATCATCATGGCATACTCAAGTTATTCTGAGTACTTGGGGTGGAACTCAACCAAGAACCCATATTACTGTCTCCATATTACCAAAGGCAGGCATAGAATTACACATAGTTAACATCCCAGTAACTCTTACTTTCACTTGGCTACTAGTATAGTCGAAGAAGGCAAGTTATGCAGTTAGAGTCTCTTGAAGCAATGGAAATTGTGTACATGTATAAAAGTATCTACACCTCTCCAGAGCGTAATGAATAGCTAGGAATAGATACTTCAGGAGAACAGAGAAAAGAGAAGACAGAAGTGGCAAGTGGCAAAACTCTTCCAACAGATGCCTTTATGCAGAGAGCCACGGTTAGATATCCCACATTGTTTGCATCCAGTATATTATTTTAATTATTTTAATTAATTACAAGATTTATTCCCCACCTTTCTGCCTTCACAAAGGCCACCAAGGCAACTAACAAATTTAAAATGTACATAATAAAATACATTTTTAAAACCAACCCCTCAAAACACAAACACAATCATTACAAACAGAAAAAATGCATACAAACACATTAAAACAATTAAAATATTGGACAGGAAGAAGGGGATCACTGAGGGAATATCACTGAGGGAATATCAAATGGAACAAAGTAAGTCTTCACCTGCTGGTGAAAGATAGCGACAGATGAATTCCCCTTAGGATAGAGTTCCAGAGCTTTGGTGTCACTACCAAAAAGGCCCTCTTCCAGGTTGCCATCCACCTAAACTAGAAAATAAGCACATTAAGTAGGGCCTACAAAGATTACCATAGTGGTCAGGCAGGTTCACAAGGGAGTAGGCAGTCCTTCAGGTATGTTGGTCCAAAATCATATAGGGCGTTAAGGGTTAGCACCAGCACCTCGTATCGTGGCCAGAAGCCAACTAAGAACCAGTGTAATAGACCAAGACTGCAATTACCAGTATATGGTCCCTATGACCCACTCTAGTCAACATCCTGGCTGCAGAATGTATAACAATTGAAGTTTTCTAACACCACTCAAAGGTAGCCCCATGCAGAGCACCAGTAATCTAATCTAGATGCAACCACAGCATGAACCACAGTGGTAAGATCTTTTCTGCCTAGAAAAGGCCACAGCTGGCTAACCATAACTCATCGTGATTAAGCTTCAGTTTATCATCACCTAAGTTTGTTTGAAAAAGCACACAGTGGGTTTCTTTTTCTTGATACCCATGAATAATTTGGGTTTTGCATTCATGATAATCAAATCCAAAACTGACTTCAGGAGCTGAAGAAATGCTTTGCTTTGTAAAAAAATAAATATTGGTAAGTAGTCCTTTCCTCAATGCTGTTGTTCCAAGAATATCTGAAGCCTCTTACAATTGCTTAAAAGCAAAACTAAAAATGTCAGGAGATCCAGTCATGCATCCACTATGGAACATGCCCTAGAAACGTCTAGATCAAACAGTGCAATAGGGTTTGGATGGTAGAAATCTGAAAACAGAGTCTAAACATTACATGACATGCTAAAAGATGCAAAAATTACACAGTAGGCCAGAAAGTATGTACTAAGTGTAGTAGTATAGTCCACAGTCTTTATTCCTTTACCAAAGCATCTTTTCTGAAATATTTCATAACCCTATAACCTATATTAAAACACTCTTACTTTTGGCATAGTTTGCAGAAAGGGTGGGAGCCTTCCGATACCATCAGGCAGGACATTCCACAATAACATCTAGGTTAGATTACTGCAATATGCTCCACATGGGGCTGCCCTTGAAGACGGTCTAGAAGCTCCATCGCACAGAATGCTGCAGCTAGAATGCTGACTGGAATGGGCCATAGAGACTGAATCACTCTTGTCTTGGTTCATCTACACTGGCTTCTAATTTGATTCCAGAACTTTACAATCCAGTATGACTCAGAGCCAACATATCTGAAGCCAACATATCTATTCTCATATCAACCTACCTGATCACTTTGGTCATTTTGTGAGGTTCTGTTTAGGTGCCCCTACCATATGAGGCTGGACAAGTTACCACCTGAGAAAGAGCCTGCGGACCCATGGCACCAAACCTTTGGAATTCCCTCACCAGGAAGATCCATTTGTTATCCTCTATCATCACTGTCTTTCACTGGCTGAAGACTTCACTTATTAGGAGTTCCCTCACTCTTATTAGCCCTCCTCCTTGTCCTTGCATTCCTGTGTTTATATTATGTTTTGTCTCCGTCATGCTTTTAATGTTTTAAATGTTAAAATGTTTCATTTTAATGTTTGCTACTTTGGAAAATCCTGAACTGTGTGAAAAGGCAGAATTGAAATGATTTAAATAAAGTAAATAAACATTCCCATGTAAAATTTATTTGGTCCTACATAGTGTGAGTAGGAGGAAAGCACATATTCAGTTAGCCAGGCTTGCTTTCATTTCTAGGCATTTGTATACAAAATAGATAGAATCAAAGCATCCTGAGATTATTTATATTTCTTCTACAGCAGCATGAAGACTATTATATTTTCATGCTTTCCAACTGCAACAGTGCCATTTTACGCAGTTATTCCACTCCAGACCAACTCATCTCAGACTGGTTTAGAGAAGAGTAACTTTGCACAACATTACAATGCTTATCACTTTACAGCTTGCAAAGTCATCCTTCTTCCCTATATTCATGAGTTAAGCACATTAATATTATTATTAGTTTAACAGAAGACAAGAGTTCCAAATATACAACAAATATGACTGTTCTCATTGACTTCCTTTAGTGTATCACCTGAGTTTGTTTGAAAAAAGCATATAGTAGGTTTCCTTTTCTTGATAACCATGAATAATTTGAGGTTTGCATTCATGATAACCAATTCTAAAGAAGAACAGTATTTTAAATCCCTCTAAAAATAGAGATCAAATTCTTTAAATATATTTAATTTATGTAAATGTATACTGCAACTACTTTAAATTCAGTCAAGTCACTAAGCTCATTAAAACAGTCTTTGATTTGGGGAATTAATGGAGCTTTCCCACTGTTGAAGAATTAATTTTTTAGCTATCGAAAAAGCCCAAAGAAATCAACTTCTCAGAAAAGAGGCCAATTCAAAGATAGACGTTTTTTCATTAAGAATGAGAATAATAGGATTATGGATGACATTAACTTGTAACACAAATTTTGTTCTTCGATATGTGTGCATTGTGCCTATACATTTTTCATGTTAACAGTCTGCTTAAAAACAAAACGCTATGCTCCTTCTAAAAATTCATCTTCAGACCTGCACATAGCACTACATATATGTAAACATATTTTAAGAGCTCCTTGGAGTTTTTATGGTTGAAAAGGGCAGTGTGGTTGTGGAAAACAAATAATTTCCATTATGGAGAACTCAAAAACTTGATCACTACTTTGTGTTATTTTGATGGGAGCTAATAAACAATATTACATATTTTGTTTTTGCATTTTGTTTTGGCTGCTTCTGAGTACCGGTTTGAAGTTTTGTTTTCATGCTTTCCAACAAAAATTAGAAGTGTGGTATTAGTCAGCATTTTCTCCTCACTTTTCTAACCACCTATTACAATTGGGTATCCTCCACACAAGCTTCATTCCCAGAGCTCAGTCAGATGGAAAAAAAGGGGAGGTAGCCTACGGTCATCTTTTTATTAAACTTTAGTCCACACTAGAAAGCACTTTCTTCTTATTCATCCTCAAAATAGCCCTTTGAGAGATACCATTATTTTCTCATGCTGAAGATGCAAAAATCAGACTGAGAATACAGTAGCTTATCTAAGGCACTAAACCCATTGTGTGTGTGTGGGGGGGGGGGGAACTGGTTTCTCACAAAATGTACCCCTGACAAGGAAATGTGGACAATCCTACTTCCTTCATTATTATGCCTGTATGATACATATATTTACAAAGTCATATTTATAAGTTACTGATTGAGGGGTACAAGCTACACATTTAAGTGTACCGCCACCAAATTGCTCCATGTGATACAGTTGTCAATGAATCTTTTATTTTTCCAAAGTTTCCCAGGTTCAAAGCCAAACTTCTCATGGGGCTAATTCACATGTCCCACACTTTTCAGGTTGACAAATATGTAGCCAGACCTCAGTTCTCAGGCATGCAGAGACCTAATTTGGATTGAGACACCTCCCTCCACATGCTATTTTTCCCAACCTGAGACAGTCTTACAGAGTTATGTGAAGAAGTATGCATGCACACGAAAATTCATATCTTAAATAAACTTTTGTTGGTATTAAAGGTGCCACTGGACTCAAAATCTATTCTACAGCTTCAGACCAACATGGCTGTCCACCTGGATAAGTCTTAAAGGACTTCATTTTCTCCACTGGAGAAAATTACATATTTATTGATTTACATTTATATTATTTGTAATCCACCTTTCTCACTGAGAATCAAGGTGGATCACACTGTGTGAGACAATTAAATTAACATAAATGAGACATCCAATAAACAGTGCAATAGGGTTTAGATGGCAGAAATCTGGAAACAGAGCAAAGCATTACATGACATATTAAATTATGCAAAAATTAAACAGTAAACCTGACAGTATGTACTATAAACAGTAGTATAGTCCATAATTTTTATCCCTTTACCAAAGCATCTTTTCTAAAACATATCATAACCCTATTACCTATATTAAAATGCCCTCCTTTCAGCATAGTTTGCAGAAAGCCAGGAGAGCGGAAGCTTATCAGTACATATAAGCTCCCTCTCAGGGACTGCTGCCTCGACATGGCGAGAGGGCTTGCGCAGTTCACTGAGGCTGTGGGCTATGCCATGCAGGGCCACCCAAGATGGACAGATTACAGCTGAGAACCCAGACAAAATGCAATCCACTGGAGAAGGAAATGGCAAACCACTCCAGTATCCTTGCCAAGAAAACCCCATGGACAGTAACAAAAGGCTAAAAGATATGGTGCTGGAAGATGAGCCCCTCAGGTCAGAAGGTGCCCAATATGCTACTGGGGAAGAGCGGAGGGCAAGTCCAAGTAACCACAGAAAGAGTGAAGCAGTGGGCCAAAGCTGAAAGGACGCTCAGCTGTCTGATGGTGAAAGAACAGTCTGATGCTGCAAAGACCAATACTGCATTGGAACGCTGAATATAAGATCTATGAGTCAAGAAGCTGGATGTAATCAAACAAGAGATGGCAAGACTGAACATCAACATCCTGGGAATCAGTTAATTAAAATGGACAGGAATGGATGAATTTAACTCAGAGGATCACTACATCTATTATTGTGGACAAGAGTCCCGTAGAAGAAATGGTGTGGCCTTTATAGTTAACAAGAGAGCGAGGAAGGCAGTAATGGGATACAATCTCAAAAATGACAGAATGATCTTGGTCCATATCCAAGGCAAACCATTCAATATCACAGTATCCTGGAATGTGAAGAAAGCATTACTAACAACAAAGCAAGTGGAGATGATGGTATCCCAGTTGAGCTATTCAAAGTCATCTTTTAAGACTGTTAAAGTGATGCTGTTAAAGTGATGGATGAGGCTTTACAAATAGCTGAGGAAAGATGGAAAGCGAAAGGCAAAGATGAAAAGGAAAAATTCACCCAACTGAGTGCAGATTTTCAGAGAACAGCAAGGAGAGATAAGGAGGCCTTCCTGAAGGAACAATGCAAAGCAATAGAGGAAAATAATAGAATGGGAAAAACAAGAGATCTTTTCCAGAAAATTGGAGAAATCAAAGGTATGTTTCGTGCAAAGATGGCCATGATAAAGGACAAAAAAGGTAGGGACCTACCAAGCAGAAAAGATCAGGAAGAGGTGGCAAGAATACATAGAAGAATTATACAAGAAGGATCTCAGTGTCCTTGACAACCATGACAGTGAAATCGCTGACCTTAAGCCAAACATCCTGGAGTGTGAAGTCAAATGGGCCTTAGAAAGCATTACTAACAACAAAGCAAGCAGAGATTACAGTATCCCAGTTGAACTATTAAAAGTCTTAAAAGATGATGCTGTTAAAGGGATGCACACACTATGTCAACAAATTCGGAAAACGCAACAGTGGCCACAGGACTGAAAAAGGTCAGTTCATATTTCAATCCCAAAGAAGGGTAATGCCAAGGAATGTTCAAACTATTGCACCATTGCACTCATTTCACATGCCAGCAAGGTCATGTTAGATCCTACAAACTAGGCTTCAGCAGTATGTAGATTGGGAACTACCAGAAGTTCAAGCTGGGATTCGGAGAGGTAGAGGAACTAGAGATCAAATTGCCAACATTTGTTGGCTTATGGAGAAAGCATGGGAGTATCAGAAAGATGTCTATTTCTGCTTCATTGACTACGCTAAAACCTTTGATTGTGTGGATCACAACAAACTGTGGCAAGTCCTTGAAGAGATGGGAGTACCAGACCACCTCACATGTCTCCTGAGAAACCTGTATAACGGTCAAGAAGCAACGGTCAGAACGGTATATGGGACAACTGATTAGTTTAGAATAGAAAAAGGAGTTCGACAAGGATGTATATTGTCATCCTGCTTATTTAATTTATATGCATAGTACATCATGCGGAATGTTGGCCTGGATGAAGCACAAACCGGAAAAACATCAATAACCTCAGATATGCAGATGATACCACTCTAAAGGCAGAAAGTGAGGAGGACCTAAAGAACCTCTTGTTGAGGGTGAAAGAGGAGAGCACTAAAGTAGACTTGAAACTTAACGTCAAAAAAACTAAGATCATGGCATCCGGCCCCATCACACTGTGGCAAATAGAGGGGGAAGACTTGGAAGTTGTGACAGACTTCACATTTCTGGAATCCAAGATCACTGCAGATGGTGACTGTAGCCATGAAATTAAAAAACGTTTGCTCCTTGGGAGGACAGCTATGGCGAACCTGGGCAGTATAATAAAAAGCAGAGACATCACCCTGCCAACAAAAGTCCGTATAGTCAAAGCGATGGTATTCCCAGTAGTAATGTATGGCTGTGAGAGCTGGACCATAAGGAAGGCCGAGCGCGGAAGAATAGATACTTTTGAGCTCTGGTGCTGGAGAAGAATCTTGAGAGTTCCTTGGACTGCAAGAAGATCAAATCAGTCAATCCTAAGAGAAATCAACCCAGACTGTTCCCTGGAAAGTCAGATGCTGAAGCTCAAATACTCTGGCCACCAAATGAGAAGGGAGCACTCCCTGGAGAAGATCCTGATGCTGGGAAAGACAGAAGGCAAAAGAAAAAGGGAACGGCAAAAGATGAGATAGCTGGACAACGTTACTAATGTATCAAACACAAATTTGAGCAGACCGGAAGATGGTGGAAGACAGGAGGGTCTGGCGTGACTTTGTCCATGGTGTTGCAAAGAGTCGGACTCAACTGTGCGACTGAACAACAACATGTACGCTTCAATGGCATGGCATACAGCATCTTCCCAGGACCTTTTCATGTCAGAAAAATCGCATAATCTCCTGTCCCCATACACCGTTGTTCTGGTTTAAACAGGACCTCCACACTACTAAGAACTGCATTCTAGGAATAGAAACCTAGGCATGTCCAGACATCATAATTACGTCTCTCTGGACAATAAGTATAGCAATAACAGCAAGATGACTAAAGTGAAGCTGCATGTTCAGAAGCGGTATGCCATTGTGCTTTAGTCACGGTGATTCAGCAAAGGTAGATGACCATTGCCTTCATGTCTGCTTATGCAGAGCCAGGGAATCTGGCTGGCCACTATGGAAACCAGGATGCTGGCCTAGACAGATCCTCAGTGTCATTCAGCAGGGATTTCTGGCTATGTTCTCCAGCAATCCCGGTGACTCCAGGATAAACAATTCCACACTTTCATACTTTTGGTATCTCACAATTTTTAAGAAAAGCCGTTTCTTCTGTTTGTCCAGTGCTTTCTGCTCCTCTCATCTCATCACTGATCATTTCTTTCATAGCTGAATAGCATTCTTTCACCCAGTGCTCCATTTTCCAAGGGTAGCTCACCGCAAGGTTTCAGAACCACTTACTATAGCAGCATATGTGCAGACTAATCAACAACAGTACACACATCACAAAAATCCTTTGCTTCAGGGAACTAATCAGCCTGAAGCCCAGTCTTAACTGAAGTGTGAACTGAGCTAGAATCAGAACTTCACAGGAATTGTACACGTAACTTTTGTAACATTCATTACATATTTAGCAGCACATATTAGATAGTCATGATGAGGATCATAGCCATAAACGTTATTCACCAAATCTTAAGGATTTAGTCCAGAATCCCCTAGCAAATATGCTGCTCAGAAAAAGTGGTCTGTGTGCTCATTCCTGAGTGTAGGGATCCCAATAAGGGATCCTGGTGTGAGGGGCAGCTGAGGCACCCAGCCCAGGGGCATGTCCAGGGATCACCTGCATGCTCAGGTGGCAAGGGAGACCACCTCTGGGCTTCTGCCCTAGTGGGATCCAAAACCTGCCACCCCAAGGCAACCACTGATCATCGACTGGCAGGAGGCACAGTCAATGGCCAGGATCCCTACCCCTTGCTGTGCCAAGGCTTCTTACAACCAATTTTTATCCACTTTCTGAAAAATGCTGTGTTTTATTATTTCAACTAAGTTTTGCGTATTAAGCTAGAATATGTAGTCATAGAGGACTTGGTGCAGGGTGCCCACCTCTGCCCCTCCCCTTGGTGCTGGAGCTGCAACATGAGTCTTTGCTTTATAGGCTGAGGAAAGACCTCTGCCTCTATGCTGAAATTAAGAATTACATTAATTGAAAAGTAGTGACAGAGTCAACCTATCTGGAGAACTTCTTCAGCAAGAAGTATTCCTTCAGCGATCATCAACTACATTTCACCACAGAAAATTGCTTTATTATTCTTTTACTTTTCCGAAGAAGATAAGTGCATTAATTGCAACGGCAACAGTAGCATGTTCTAACATCTTCTTCATAAACTTAATCCTGCTGGTGACAGCAGAGCAGATTGTGTGCATCTGTTGGGAGTGCGACAGGTGACAATAAAATGCACATGGATACCTTGGCACGCACAGCTAATGAAAAGAAAGCACACACCCCCAACCCTTGAAGAAACATGTTCACATTCTAATTAGACAAATTCAACAGCATATTGTAGACTGAATGCCTTGCTTTATACATACACAGACTGGAGGGTTCCCCCCCACCTTCTTTAAGGAAGAAACTTTATAATGTGTACTTTTTATTTCACTTCTGCTTGCAGCTTAGGCTGACAGAAGCCAAACCAAGCATCATACTTTTTGAATGGACGGTGTTATCTTTAAAATGCCTGTGCAAATTGATTCTGTTGAAGCTCCCTTCACTTGTTCTCCCTCCAGTTCCAGAACTTGCAGTGAATATAAAGAATTTCTCTCTGGGCAGCAGATAAAATTGAAGGCAAAGTTTTGCAATGTGCTAGCCTGCCTGAAACAGCTGCAGCAAAAAGGGGAAACATTACAACTGGTGATTAAGATCCATTTCCCACTAATCATAACCTTGCAACAAGGTTACTGAATGGATAGAAGAAGGACAGATGGGAATAATTCTCTAAGTGCATAAGCAGACTACATCTCCCTTGTAAGGCCTTTTTTATTTTTAATTTCTTTTGAAGCTGTGGGTATTTTGGCTCTGTGTCTTTAACTATAATACTAAAAGTGGTGTAAACTGGATAATTCAGTTTTATTTCCTGCTACCTTGTTTGGTCACTAGCCAAAATACACTACAGACCAATAATGATGATAATTATTCAGGGTTTTACTCCTTTTGTTCATGCACATCAATCCCACTGCAATGCACTATGTTCCTCTGGTTATCTACAAAATTCTACAGCCACATCAGAAGTGTCCAGCCAAATGGTCAGGAGGAACTCTGATGCCTCATTTTTTCTTGTTTGCCAAGGTTTTCTAGATAGATGACGGAGCGGTATTACTAATGTAGTATACCTACTTTTCACTTTTAACACATAGAACCCTTTGAAGTTCATTCAGCCCTCCCAAGGGCCAAATTCTTTGCCAAAATGTATTGTAAGCAGGGCACTATCTTAAACTATGCCGCAACAATCCTAAAGGCAGTGTGTGCTTTCCATGGCCAATTAAGCAGCAATGTCATGCACAGATTATAACAGCAGAAGTATTGTCCGATACTCTCAAAGAATCTCATGATCATGAGTTGAAATAGAAATCTTGAACATTCCCTATTTCAAAGACACTTTTAAGACTCTACAAATGGAAATTTTTGATGTATTATTAATTTCACTTGATTGCTCTAATGCACTGAAAATTACATAGTATACAACAAGAAGTAACACACACACACACACACCCCAATCTATCACTGCTCAACTTGTGTCTGTGGTCTATGGCACAGGAAGAAATACCTGTCCAAGAAACACTGGTTGAGCACATACTTATCAAAACCTTACATCAGCCCCCTGCTTTGTTTTGGGTTTTTTAAAAAATATACAATAACCAAAAAGATATCTCTTCTTTATTGGTTGCTGTATTTGATGTACTCCACAATTCTCGTTAAATGCTCAACAGCTATTTTTCACAAAGAAAAGTTGCAACAAGACATGCTGCATCCTGCATTTGTAAGGTTTGATACTCCCAACTCCAAGCATATTATGACATTAGATACTCAACTCATGATAAGGTTGTAGGCACTTTGAGTTCTGCAGCCAGCAAAAAGTCCTGCTTTACCTCACAATCACTGCATAGCTTCAAGATCGTGCTCCAGAATGAGAGAGTGACAGACAGATAATGAAAGCAACACAGAATGGGGAATTCACTAACTTCTAACATCTGCTTAGAATGCCTGACAACAACTGGCAATCATAACAGACCCATTTTTTTTTCTTTATTCTTTATTTTGGTACTATTCCTCTTGCTATTCTACTAAAGAATCAAGATTGAACTTACTGTTTTTATTAATGGAGAGATGAGACTTCTGTATGTTTCAGAAGTTTATATATAAGACATGATGAACCAAGTTCCTAGCAATAGTCTAGAACAACAAAATATGTAGAAACTTTGAACTCAATTTCACTATCGCTTTTTAAAAAAAAATCAAATACATTTATATTTATATTTCTAGATTTAAAAAAAAACCCTGGTTAATTTTGAGTTGCGAGAGAAAAAAAATTAGTGAGATTTTTAAAAACATGAGTCACAACATTTTCTTGTCATTAAATTACTATAAGATTAATATTACTTATTAATATGTAGTGAATTTTACATAATTATTACAGTGGTATTTTAGAATCATAGCCATATAAATCAGAACAACAGTAATTGAATCAGAAATTTGCCAAGACTGCCTGACTGCAAGGTCTTTTCCAAAATGGGCAACCTACGTATTCATGGAAAAGTTTTGAGATCCAGTACATAGCAAAGGATGCCTGCCATGAAGATGCATTTTCAGTTTCCTGCTCTTTACTACCTATCAGCCACATGTAGCACCTTGCTCCAGAGCAGCTGTGAGTAGGCTAATGCTGAAGGATTAATTATATTGTAACTGTATCTCTATTAATGCAAGCCTACATAATCAGCAGCAGCTTATTCAATGGGGCTGGATAGTAGTAAGCAATGACCCACTCTCTTAAGACCATTTACACAGTAGTGAAATTCCCTGCATTGTTGTTTTTAAATTTTCCACAGTAGATTTTTCCTCACCAGATGCAAACCCAAAGTTTTCCCTTCTTACCCTGTGTTTTCAGAAGCCCCAATTTTAGTGAGTTCTGAAAAATGTGGGTAAGAAGGAGAAAACTTCAGTTTTGTGCCTTGCGAGGAAAATCTACTGCAGAAACTTCGCATAATGCATACTTTTAAAAACATCAATGCCAGGAATTTAATTACTGTCACTTGGGAGCAGGCTCAGGCAGATCTACAGCTGCTGAAATGGCCGGAATGCCAGTACAGACCAATGCTTGCACTTAATTGTTGTGTGCCTTGGTCTTTAAAAGTGACATCCACCACTTCCTAGCCAATGGCAGTGGTCACTTACAACTCATCCCTATTACATTATTAATTCACCACTGTATGTAATACTGCAGTAGACTTATGGTGCCATCTTAAGCAGAGTTACACCTTTCAAAGGCTGTGGACTTCAATAGAAGAGTGTAACTCTGCTTTGGATGACACTTCACAACTAGGGTTGCCAAGTCCAATTCAAGAAATATCTGGGGACTTTGGGGGTGGAGCCAGGAGACATTGGGGCAGAGCCAGGAGCAAGGGTGTGACAAGCATAACTGAACTCCAAGGGAGTTCTGGCCATCACATTTAAAGGGACAGCACACTTTTTAGAATGCCTTCCTTCCATAGAAAATAATGAAGGATAGGGGCACCTTCTTTTGGGGCTCATAGAATTGGATCCCCTGGTCCAATCCTTTTGAAACTTGGGAGGTATTTTGGGGAGAGGCGCTAGATGCTATACTGAAAATTTGGCGCCTCTACCTCAAAAAACGCCCCCCCCCGAGCCCCTGACACCCGTGGATCAATTCCCCATCATTCCCTATGGGAATCGTTCATGGAGGTGCATAATGGCTGTGGAGGTGGGGCTTCCCCCGCCAGCCAGCTGGCTGGGGGAGGGGGGAAGCCTGTAAAACCAGGGGATCCCCCACTGGGACCTGGGGATTGGGAAGCTTATTCACAACCATTTTCATAATCAAAAGGCTTCAAATGTAAATAGGCCAGAGAGTTAAAATAGCAAGAAACCAGAAGACAACAAGGGCCTTTATAGGCCCAGTAGTAGGGCTTCATGCTCCTCAAGATGGTTAAATATTTAGTACAGATTGTAATGGAAGTATTGTGGCTGTGCTGGAATCCCGCAGGGGTACAGAATGCTAATTTGGAAACTCTCATATTCGTTCGGCTTCCAAAGTTATCTTTGTGATGGGAAGGAGTCAACTACATCAGTTTCAGTGCTTTGAATGTAACATGAGTAAGAGCACCATGAGTTTATGTGAAGCAGGGACTGACAAACACATGTATGTAAAGTTACAGGGTTAAAATCATTGGTGAATTTCCCCTTTCCACCTCCGGCTGCTCATTCTTGTTGTTCCTTTGGGTCCTCTGTCCCTCAGAGAGCATTCTGGGCTGCAGGAGAAACAGAGCCGACAAGTCCCAGAAGACCAGGTAGGCACATCCCAGAAGGCCTAGGGTGCTACCTGGTCTCAGGGGCAGCCGGTGGGTGCCTCCTCTCCCCACATGTGCCCCACTACCCCCAGTACCCCTTCCCCGCTGCACTCACCTTGACGCCCACCTTTCCTCCATCCTCTGCCTTGCTGCCTACCTGAAGGTGGGTGGGCAGCAGTGGCAGGGAAGGAACAGTGGGGGCAGCGGAGCAGCACAATGGTGGGTGTGCTCAGAGGCACTCTGAGCCAGGCTCTGAGCACATGCACCACCTCACCAGTTCCACTCAGCCTTTCCAGGACTGTGCTTCACCTGGGAAGGCTGAGCAGCGTTGGCGCGACAGCGGATGCACTCAGAGGTGCTTGGTGCCACACCACCACCATTCTTATTCTTACCGTCACAGGTGGGGGGGCTAGGGTGCCAAAAACACTGGTGCCAGCCCTGAGTGGGAGGAGGAAGTTCTGCTCTGCTGATGGAAATTCTTTCCATCAGTGGAAATAACATGAATCCAATTCAGTGTCAGAACAGAATTAAAGAGAAAGGGACTTTTTTCATCTATAAAAACAAAACCCAAAAGATTTGATCTTGCAAGGCACTGGCAACCAATGTTCCCTCTAAGCTGCTGAGTCTTGTGAGCAAAAATTCTACTTTGTGCACTACTGACATGAAAGTTGTGAGCTACTGCATAAATTAGTCATCCTTCCTGAGCTAAAACAAAAATGTGTGAGCTGGATGCTAAAAATCTGTGAGCTAGCTCATGCTAACTGAGCTTACAGGGAATACTGCTGGCAACTACTATATCTTCATCTGAAGAACCATCCTCAATGCCACCTGATTCAAGAGTATCACATAAATGTACTTGGTGGCACATCTTGGCAATTAATGGTAGGATGGACACCAACCCGACAATTTGACTGCAGATGCTTCACAAACTGCATCCTACAAACAGATTGTCTACACAGTTTGCATTTATTTAGTTTAAAAATTTACAAACTCTGCTTGATGGTCAACCTTCAGGGTGACAGCTGAGCTTGCCTCAACCAGAAATATTATGTTCACATCCACATCAAGTCCAGTCTACTTCACTGGGTCCTGTGACCATCAAATCCATGCCCCCACCTCCTCATCTTGCCATTTTAAGAGACTAACAAAGAATATCTTTCTGTTCATTAAGGGTTTTTTTCCCCCTGTAGCATTGTCAATACCATGCACATACTCTTGCTTGAGTTTTAAAAATATTAACAAAGAGGAAGTGCTGAGAAATTAACTCCTGGGCTGATAATTGTTGAACTATGTTTTATCCAACACTGTGACATAATTTACCACTGGAAGCAGAAACTTAGGAGTCTGTCATTTTCAGTGCTAAAGCAGAATCTTAAAAAATTAACCCCATTTCTTCTATCAAGCCACTTCAAGGTTGTGTGGAATGGATCCAGAACATACAAATGACATGGCATCTGTAATCCATAAACTACAAGAAAATTGCATGTAAAATTACAACAACAACATGCACAAATATGATACTGGAATGCAAAATGGAGTATATCCCTCATAATATTGCCAATTATTATTAATATAATTGTTTTCAAAAACAAAACAATTATTTTCTATTTATCAGATCCACACTGCACTAAAACAAAACCATCTGAAAGGCTGGCCCTACAATAGTTGGTATAAATACGATCAAAGACTTGGCTAGTTGCATTTAATTTCATATATTTAAAATACTTATATCCTACTTGTATTTCTCTTGAAGTGCTAACCCTCTCCTTTTAAAATGTGGATTTTCTTCTGACTAATTAATGCCTTTCTTTTAAAGTACAAGATTAAATTATCTTCTACTGCTGCTACTGCTATGCTCTTAATTTTAATAACAGTATCCGTGATCTGATATCATTAGGCCACAAAATTCCTTTTAAACAAAATGTTTATTCTTAAGTATTTTAATTAAATACTGCTTCATTTTCTTTGATATTAAGGGGAGTCTATCAGGTTACAATACCACGTTAATGGCCATATTACCATGATTTTCAATATCTGCATAAATATATCTTAGTTCATGTCTCAAGCAGTGTCAAGGATGCATTTTCTGTTCTGTATGTAAGATGTACACAATGGATAACAGTGTGCCTATATTTCAGTGTGCATTTTATTCACTGCAGAGGAATATTAAACTACTATACATTGTGTCTAGCACTGTGGGCAGGAAAATAATTGAGTATAATTTATGTATCTGTTCTTCACATAACACAAGTCATTTTTTTTGCTTGCTGCCCAGGCAAGGGTGATACGAGCAAAACCTGCTTGTTGGGAAAACAAAATTAACAGGCTGATAATACTTTTTCAAAGATGAACCATGACTTTTGGAACATTTGGGGTGGGGGAAGGAACACAATGGGAAAATTACAGATTCTTGGATCTGAATTCCCTCCCCCCCCCAAGTATTGTAAAAAAAATGTCTATGTCTATTCCTTTAAACCTCCATTAATTGGAAAAAATTGGGAAAAAATGTCTATGCCTATTCCTTTAAACCTCCATGCACAAAAGTCTTCTTTTAAAATAAAAGGTTTTGGTGAGAAAATTTACCTTTACCCTGAAAGGTGCCCTACAGAATCTCAAGAGACCAAGGAACACAGAGAGAGAGAGCAAGAAAATAAAGATGAAAATTTGGAATTCTTGCCCCCGCTGTACAGAGTCATTAGAATATACCCAAAGTATAAATGCAGACCAAACTTAAAACATGTTTACACAGCAATCAGGAGGACTTACTTTCTAATAACTGTGATAAGGACCGCATCCTTAAATTCACAGTTCAACTTAAAAACTCATCCACCACCAGAAACAGAGCAATACGATCTAGGAATATAAAATCATAATACAATCTTGGTCTTCTAAAATGTGCAGGGTATTTGGGGATTCAGAACACCAAAACAAGCACAAGAAGGCACAGACCACTCCAAACCTAGTTCTAAGTGACAATTTAGATAAACCTCTATATGAAACTTCTTTGCAATTCTTTGGAATGTTTAAATCAGCAGACCCTTTGTTTGCCACTAATTCTGCAGGATCAATGTACCCCACTACACTATCCACAATAAAATGCTGATATTCACTAATTTCAGTAGCGTTTTTCTGCAGTTGTATTGTCTTTTGAGGTGCTGAAAGTCTACATTTCCACAAAATTAAATGTAAGAGAACATCCATCGACATCATTGCCATTGTTAAAAGGCAATGTTTTCAAAGATTGTCTAAACTGCCACATTTATTTCTAGTCATCCTTTCTAAGCAATTATACAATAATCCTTTATACAAAGGATTCCCCCTCACTCATTTAGCAGATTAACCCAGGTAATGGTTGCATACTACAAATGGCATTAATTCTGGTGGGTTTAAGAACTAACTGCAAAACAGGAGTGCCCTGAATTACATTTATCTCTCCAGTTTAAGGTACTACATAAAATAATTTTGCCTGCAAATGATGGAATCAACAACGTCTATCCAAATACAAATACTGAATTCCCACCAGTCCTTTGTGAAATAGGGGGGTGGGGTAGAAGCCTTGGTGGTGGAAAGTTCCATCAAGTCACAGCTGACATAGGGTTTTCAAGGCAAGAGACAAAAGCATATCGTTTACAACTACCTGCCTCAGCATTGCAACCCTGGACTTCCTAGGTGGTCTCCCATCCAAGTACTAACCAGGGTTGACTCTGCTTAGCTTCCAAGATATCTAGAGTGGGGGGGGGGGGAAGCATTGGGAGAGGGCAATTTGAAGCAAGAAAACAAAAGGCATGAAAGAGTTAAGCGCATTCTCTCCCCCAATGATTCTCCACTCTGTTCTTTTCTCTCCATAAGAAACTGCTTTCAAAAATTAGGCACTTGGACACTGGAAGTATGGGTAGTTTACTCCTTATATTCTAGTTCTGTTGTAAATAACCAGGTTTTCCCAAAACTTTCATTTTAAATGGGTATTTATTATTTCTGAATGTCCTCACTATCCTGAATTCTAAGGATCAAGAGCAAGAGTTTGGTAGTGCCCTTCAGTTATCAAATATACTCCTGGCATTGCTGTAGATATAAACTGCCAACATTAGTGGCAGAGATCAGACATTTGATATTTAGAATGTCAACTGAGTATCAGGGCAATAGTGCGTGCGACTTCAAGGTATGAACTGTTGAACTCTTTTTCACTAGTTTCTTATTCCTTACTGTGGTTCAGTGGTGCTCGTGATGTGGTCTAAGTGAAGCCTACAATGGCTTTTGTTGTGGCCTTCTACTTCCTTATCAAATCCTTGACAATAATATGCAAGAATGCAGGTACCTGTTTCAATTAGCCTGGTATGCTAAAATGTCCCCATTCAGTAAACTGATGGCTACTTCGGTGAACATGGAATATTTGTTTTAAGGCTAGAGAGTAGATGTAGTATTGGAAGAAGCCGAACTGACCCCTAAAAACATGAGAGAGAAGCCAATGTGATAGGCTGCAACATCTTCTGACACAACTCCAGCCCCGCCCAGTTATTTCAGCCTCAATGACATAGCTGCTGTCATCTTATTTGGAAAGATATTGTATATTTTGCTGCAAGTACTTTCCTCTCCACCTGAAAGTTTATTAGAAATTCTAGGCACACTTGCTTAATTAACTGCCCAATAAAATTCACATCCTTCTTTGATGAAAAGCATGTCTGTGGAATTCCAAGAAAAAAATATATGTATATCAAACTCATGGGAACATGTTCAGCTCATTTTGCTTGTTTGCTTTCCTAGCTGAAGGATGGAGCTCTCCCTCATGTATTTTTAAATATTTCCAGCATGTACATATTTAACCAACCACTGGGAATTCCACAGAAAGTCTACTAGGAAATGCCTGAATATATGTTCTGAGCTACTGGGAAGACAGGCAAGATGGGAAGGTGGAAGCAGATTTTCTGCCAAACTTCCTTAATCCTTGGATAGCATGGTCGCTAAGAGAGAAATCCAAAGCAGGTTTACGCAGATCTATTCATCAGGGTTTACTCCCAGGAAATTGTTCTTAGAGCTACACTGTAAGATAAAGGGCTATGATTCAAAAGATCATTTGTTCAGGTCTCAGCCAGAGATTCCCAAGTGGCCTTCCGCAAACCACTAAGCCCCATTACCCGACTGTAATATGGAGATTAAATACTAGCCTACCTTACAAGGTTATAGTAAGATCAGTGAGACAATGTACAAAAAGTGCTTTGAATGATACAAAGTAAGAATTATTATTGTTGTTGTTGCTGCTGCTGCTGTTTTTATTATTGTTGTTATTATGCCATGATCCAATGGTGGCATGCAGAAGGTTCCAGGCTTCATCCCCAGTATCTCCAGTTAAAGGATCTGGTAGTAGGTGTTGTGAGAGACCTCTCTGCCTGAGACCTCGGAGAGCCACTGTCAGTCTGAGTGGACAATACTGACTGTGATTGACCAAGGGTCAAAACATCACTACGTAGCATCTTTTTCTGTTTTATGGTTTTATAATGTTGTATGTTTTATATCGCCATTGGCTTGTTAACCACCCTGAGCCTGCTTCGGTGGGAAGGGTGGAATATAAATCTAATAAACTAAACAGTATAAGGAAGCTTCAGATATTCAGTTATTATTCCTTATAGCTTTGGAGTGGTTCATTTGTATCATTGCTTCTCTGATAGTAGATGGATAATAGAGACTTGGTCTTGTGTTCACACAAACATGATTCTTTACCAGCTTTCTAGTTCTGAGATGGTCTCATATGTTTACTACAGATTCTAGTGGGCAAAAGAAATTAAGACGAAGTCTGTAATCCACTTGCAATCTCTGGTCCAATCAAGCTATTGAAATCATTACAGTTTAAGCAATCTAACTGTGAACAGGATTGCAGTCCAAGAATCATATAGCTCTTTAATGAGATATTTAACGTACAGCAAACTTTCCTGTCAAGTACCTGTCAGATGGCTACTTTAAAACCACTTAACTTGCTATTGAGGGCTTGTTAAGGGTACAGCCCCTTCCCAATGATGTAAATAAGTGGCAAATTAATGAACTGTTCACTTGCAAACATAAATCAAACAAATATTTGGTATAAAGCTAAGTGTATGGCACAGTATTAAAGACTATTTGCTGCTCTTTTGTTCCAAACCAGACTTCATATCAGCAAGAACTACCTGCTCTAAAACAGTAAAGCACAATTGTTACAAAATATTATGAATTTCAAGGAAATCACTAGTTTGCATCAGCTTTTTAAATCCTTACATTGCAAATGCTAAACAAAATGAGAAGACTACATTTCTTAACATCTACATTTATCATCTAGGTCATACACCAAATCTAAGACTGTATATGACATGCCATGTCTTCATACATGCTATATTTTCATGTCTTTATTATATAATGAGGCTGTTCACATCCCTATAGTTTTCCCAAAAGCTGACACTAGTGGGAAATATTATAAGCCCCTGTTTAGGTTTTCACAACCACAAAAAACCACAGCTGGAGTCCCATGAGAGTTCTTCTCACAACATTTTGTTATAATGACAAAATATGGTTGCTAAATTTTGATAACTGTGTTCCTCTGTTCCTAACACATTTCTATGAAACGCAGCATACACTTCATAAAATCACATATTTATTTAGTAATCCATATGGGATTATACCAAATATTAAAAAGTTTTTGTTCAATGGTTCATTATGCCATTGAAAAGTATGACTAATAAAGAATTTGAAGACAGCATCTATATGCTGCAATATTGCCAGAAATCACTGCTCTAGCTGCTTACACATACCCCTTATGAATCTAGTTTCCAAAATAATGCTTTTTAATAGATGGCATGCTTCCCTTTCTTGGTCCTAAAATACAGCCACATGCCATGCCACATTTGCTATGCCCAGGATATTTTGAACACTCTTACAAATTGCATAAGCCTCAACATAAAAAATTAACTTTACCAAAAATTTGTTTCAATGCCTAGTCACTCCACTCCACAATTTAGTTAAGACTGTTTTGATTTAAGACTCTCTGGCACCTCAGTTTTACTATGTTATTTCTACACTTATTCCAGTCATTTCAGTGTAGCTTACTTTTGTAAAGGTACTTAAAAACACAGCCTTTGGCCCCCGTTGGGCCTCTTCTCTCTAATGAGACTAGCACTTCAATGATATAGATGTTTAAGTCCTACTGATTTCAATGGAACTTCCAAGTACTAATTTTTAGGACTACAGCCTGAGCCCAAGAGACAATCCTTAGCAGATCTACTGGGAAGCAAAGGAAAACAGGAAGCAAGTCCCATTTTATTTTGTGGGACTTACTCCTGGGAACAGATTTGTAGGATTACAGCCTAAATCAGGTTATATATAAATATTCCACTTTAATCAGGCTGAGTTTGGCAAATAATGTGAAGGAGGAAAACAATATTCATGCAACAGAGTGTGAAATTTCCCACACTATGAAATGGCGACATCAACTATTGTTTAATGAGCATTGCAAATTCTGATTCTAAAAGATGCCTACAATTACTAGAAAATTAAGCACATGAGTATTGTAATGAAAATAAATTGTTTATATTTGCAACTGATTCATTAGTGCCACTCCATGCAAGACACTAGGAGGCATCAGTTGGGGTTGTAAAAGTTTGTTGTTAATATAGATTATAAATTCTCCTTCGTAGGACACGACAACCTTTTTAAACAGTTGTACAGATGATAAGCAATGACTGCTTTCATTCCCTTACTGGTAAAATCAGATTTAATGCCAATTGCAGTTCAAAAAAAAAGGTGGTTAACTTTCCATAACTGAATATCCCACTTGAAAAGATTATAGGTTTCCTGAGATTAATATCCTTTAAAGAAAATTGCATAATTCTGATAGACATGAATAACAGCAACCTGATAAATAGTTATTCATATAGTAATCCGATTTATTGGGGGGGGGGGGTTTATGTTACTATTTGAGTAGTTATTCAATTAGTAACACAAACCCGCTAAAACAAATAGTTTGTTACTATTTGCTATAGTCGCAAGTAACACAGCTTCAAATGTATAACGCCTTAAAGTTTTCTCATAGTTGCACACTCACTTTCAAATCTTTAGAGATTACTAAATTTGCAATATTTGAATAATCCCGGCCCCAAACCCCCAGTGATTTCAAAACAGTTTCTATCCTTCAACTTGCACTTAGCTATGACTAAGCAATCAAACAATAGTAGCCCTTATGTAACAAATAACCAATTGAAAATGAAGTGTGCCTTGCCAGGCAGCAGCAATCAGCTTTTATCTCTGTCCAATCAAGTTGACATCTGAACTGCCTAATCCTCCTTTTGTAAGGCACATAAGACTTTGTTGTCACTGTTGGTTTTGTGAATTGTCTCTGTAAGCTGCTCTGATTTCCTAAAGATGACAGATCCCAGTGAACTGCCAAACTCTACTGCACTGCAGTCAATGCGACAGTCGAGATTAAGGTACAGGACTGAAGACACTAGGATTTAATCACCTGTCCACATGTAACATATTGACTGTCAGCTCTCAGACAATTAACTTAAATCTGGTTGGAACTGCAAAACAATAATTATACTTCAAAAACTACACAAAAAGCATTTGAATATCTACATCGTTTACATGTTTCACTTTCAACTTCTGTTGGCTAATTAAAACTATGCAAGTTTAACTTAAAAAGAAGAAAATGCTGCAAAGCTGTACTGTTAATCATTTAAAGCCACAGCTTTATGATCCTCACACAAATAATTAGGGAGTTTAAGACCATTCTAATCCACATTCTTCTGATTGTGGTTAAACTATATAACTCAGAAGTTGGTCTAGGTTCAACAGGTTATGGTCTGAAAGTGATCACTATTTCAAGCATCTAATATTTAGGGGAGGGGATCATGACCATTGCTGAAAATGGTTAAGCAGCTGGCTTGTCTAATTTTATTTTTTTTAAGGGAAGGAAGAAGAATGTTCTCAACTATTTTGCTAAATATCCAAAGAAATGACCCTCTCAGATTTTAAAAACAAATGAACTTTGTGCAATTGATTTAAGTTTGACACTACAATGGCAAATACTTTTGTTTGGAAGTAAATCCCACTGATTCCAGAAGAAGTTACTATCAAGTAGATGTGTTTTGGATTCCTGCATTACTTATTTTTTCCCACTACATAAAAAAGAAATACCTAGAATTCAAAGGCAAGTTTGCAGTTTGGATATGTTAAAGTTGAATTGCTGGAAACTGGTTGGTATTTTGTGTGTGTTACATTTGTTAGTTAAAATTTTAAAATCAGAATACAAAAGTACGTAATCTGTGGACAGGCACCTGCTTTGATAAAGGATATTTTACCAAAAAAAAAAGTCTGCTATTCACAACATTAGAAGAAATTTATCAGCAAGGAAGTATATTTCTCTTATTATCACATCGCCTACAACTTTTTTCCAAGAAATAATCTTTGCAGTCACTTTCAATATTACACATGTAAAGTATTCCCAAAAGGGCAACCCAGATTTATAGTGATATGATCTGCTAATACATTTCAAATACAAACCCAAGTACATATTTTGGAACATTATCTCTACTCATGCATAACTTTTCTCATTTTAACACTTTGGAGGAAAACTGAGTAAACGGGTATAACATTCCACCAATATGTAGCTATCAGAAAGGATAAACTGGTGCCCAAATTATTTATATTAGTTAGAAACTACCAAAGTTATATTGATGAGCTTTATCTTGCATACCCTCATTCATACAAGTCTTCACTTGTCATCTAAGCAGATCTGCAAAATCTAACTCATACAAGGTTTGAATTATCAAATTGTTCTACTGCAAATGACATCAAAACTTAGAAGAGAGTTAGTATATACACAATAGATTAGAACAAAAGTATCTGTTCTCCATATTCCAGAAGAATACGGACAGGAGGTCCAAATTCTGAAGGTTATATGGACTAACGTATGTTCTGGTGCTCCCAGTGGCAGTATTTAATCTCAAGCAATAGTAAGTATTATAGATAAACTGGCCATTAAAGTATAGGAGGGAGGACACCAGTATTTCAAAAGATGTCACTGTATCACCTACAACTGCCAATAAAAGAATCATGCATGTTACAATGAAAGCATCTTGGTCCCTTAATGGGGGAGAGCAGCTTTGCTAAGTAGGCTGTCTGAATATTAACTCAGTCTGCAAAGCAGAGGTATTGGTTCATAAGTGATTATGTTGCTACACTTTGAGGTATAACATTACTATACGACAAACAACTATCTATACTTTGCAACCACAATGCCCTGCTAAGTACCATTAAAGAGACTTCATGTTGGTCTTACGTAACTGGACACTTTTCACATCCTCTGTTACAAATATATGTAAGGAACTAATATAATTTTAAGTCAATGGCTTTTATGTTTTGTTTTATATACATTATTAAAACACATATAGTCACCAGCAAGAAATGCATAGACCACCACTGAAATGCTGGCAGAATGCCTTTCTGCTGGCTAATTATCTTAAACAGTAGCACGTATGAATTACACACCGTTAACTATCCAATTGTAAAGGACGTAGTTTCAAACCCTACCTGTGCTGACCTAACAATCAGATGGTATAAGATTTGCACCTTTAATTCTTGCATCATTGGCAAAGTTCTGTTATGTAAGTCTGTTTTCAGAAAAGGAGCATTGTGAAGTATTCTTGACTGAGCTCCCAAGTATATTGGAGGAGCTATATCCTTGAAAGAAGAATAAAGATAACTACTATGCTATATGCACATAACAAAATAACATTCACTATAGATCTCCCTTCCTTTTTCAAACCCAACTGGTGAAATGTTAATGCACAATAAAATAAGACAGGCTGCCTGGCAGTGATCAAGCTCACTCAACTTACTACAAAGTTGGAATGACTACCAAAGAAAAAGAGATTGATTTGATTTGCTTGCCAATGGCATACACCATTCCTCCTTCTCATAAGGAACGATATCCCTAGTAAGAGGTGCAAACACTTAGAGAGAAGGCTGTATCTAAAACCAAAGTATTTATAAAAAGATAACCCTGCCATGCTGTCTAGAATGAAGTTTAAAAGGTCATTGGTTGTTGTGCCAGCTCATTTCTTCACTGGGCTGTTTGATAATTCACAGGGCAAGTGCTCCAAGGTCATAAGCATTTCATGAAACGCTAAAAGACAAACAAACCTGAGCACACTTCACAATATCAAAACACACCAATGAGATGAACCAACTCCATGAAACTTTAAACAGCCATGCAGCTGAGGGGAGGGGGAGAGAGAGAAATTCTCCAACACTTAACTCTATCCATTAAGTGCAAAGTTACTTTAAAGCCAGGGCTCTCCTCCTATGGCAAGCACATTCCCAATACAAGTTGCAAATGTCAAATACATTGCAATGCCTATATGGGATACATTAGGCATCACAAGGCTGAGAGACGATCAATTTTACTGCTAGATTTAATTGCAGGTGTACTTACATTGCAAACGTTTGGATGATCAGGCTATTCTTTGCGATATTTTCCCCTTCTTGGGAACCAGAGAGACACACACACACTGAGGAGGGTTGGGGGGGAGGGGGAGAAACCTTTAGTTCTTCTTCCAGCCTTGTAAGATGTTCACCACCTGGTTCAACATGCAGTCTCCTTGAACCGCATACACACACAACCTTGACAATCAATCCAATGAGAAGCTATCTGGAGTGTGTGAGGAAGAGCGTTGCAGGAGGCGAAAGTGCCTGAGCTGCTTGGTCGGAATAAAAGTAAACGAGCGGACTCGTCCTGAAAGCGTCCAGGAAGGAAGTGACAGGAGGCGAATGGGAAAAGCGCAGCTCACAGGCTTTGTAACATCGCGGATCGGAGGTAGGGAGGGGAAGAGAGGCAGGGAGAGGAGGATTCAAAACTCCACGCCCGGCGAAGCTTCTCTTCCTTCTTGTCCTCCCTCCTCCTCTTCTTTTCTCTCTTTCTCTCTCTCTCTCCCACAATCCCAAACGAATGACTCTCTCCTGCCGAGCTGGAGAAATAATCAGTTTCACTCTTGCAAAAAGGGGGCGGGATCACATCCCGAAAGCGTTTTAATAAAACAAACAGAGCGCCCAGCTCGGAGCAGCAGAGGAGGGAGAGGCGGCGGCAACGCTCCTCTTCCCTTTGCCCCTCCGTAGTCTAAACGAGATTGATAAATTACTCCACTACCCTACTTTAATTATGTATATGGTATGCAGAATAAATCACCCAACATCAGGCACCTCAATCAAGCACTTTTTAAATGATAATTGCATCTTGGCTGAATCAATCTTGCCATGCCTGACATTTTGCTAATTTTAGTTTTTTACCGGGGAGGGGAGGTAGGGGAATTGGAGGGATGACATATGCCGCGGAGCAACCCTAATGACAAGTCTTTATTCTACGCCAGCGAGCCATTGTGGCGTTAGGATGAGAATACGTATCTCGTGTTCCCTCCCCCCCCCCCCCCAGGAAGAAGGTGAGGGGGGGGGAGGACGCGCAAGATCTCTGCTTCGGTGGAAGCGACCGGGGTGAAGTCTCTTTGGCCAGAAACTACCATAGCAACCTTTTCAAACATCCTGGAATTGGATGTTAAAGAAAGAAAAGGCGTCCCGGGAGGGGGGGGGGGGGGGTGTCCTCCAGCGGCAACACTCGCAAAAGGCACCGGTAGCTTGTATGGATGGTGGGGACAGGTTCAGCGGGGAGAGGAGCAGACCCACTGTTAAACTGCTCGGGAAAGGAGGTATCTTCTTATGCCTCAGCCCCCTGGCTTGTCTTTGCTACCGATTAGGTAGCGCATCTCTGCAGGAATGTAGAGGTGGGTTCGGATGGGCTCCGCTGGCAGCAGCACTTGGCTTAAGGGAGTTAACGGATAGAGGTTCTCGGGGGTGACAGCGAAAACACTGAAAAAAAAAAGGCGAGAGGTGAGGTGAAGGTTGAGAGAATGGCACCATCAGTGCAGGCGTCTTCCTCATTCGAGGCGACCGCGCTCCTTCCACGCTGTCAGGGGCCAGCCCAACTTTCGGCTCAGTTTGGAAACATCTTCTCCCCAGCCCACGCCTCGACCGAGAGGTCAGAGGACGCGAGCGGGCGGGGCTTTGGGGAGGGATGATTATTTTTATTACCATTTTGTATCGCGGCCCCTTCCCCTCCATCTCTTTTGAGCCTTTCTGGGACTCTGTCTTCCGAGCCTCGGTCTGCAACACAACTCCACAGACTGGCATAATCTGTGAGCGCGGAGTGACTTCACTTATTCTCCAAACTGCATCGGAAACCGGTACGCGGATGCCGGAGAAACAAGCGGCATGCAGAAGTTTGAGAATAGACAAGAGTAACGCGCGCGCGCCCACGCACCACAAGAAGGGCGCCTGGTTCCATAAAACAACTGTCTCCTTCCTTCCGATAGGGTTCGTCGTACCCTTTCGAGGCTCACTGGTCTGACCCCTATTCACACAGACTCCGTGGCTGCCCGAAGTCTCCTGTGCCAACTCACCACATTAGTTACACCATCGCGTCAGAAGCAACACATTGTCTCTTCTGCATGCAACCCAGCTCTGAGTGAATTGGGCCCTGAATTGGCCGGGCAAGAAAAGGACCCTGAGCTTTCTGACCTCTTCTGCCAGATTCATCATTTGCCAAACTCAATTACTGTTCTCTTTTGAACAGAAGCAGTTTGGAATAGTTTGATGTATTCAGTGGGTTAATCAGGGACAACACTATGAGAAAAGTGCTCAGCATGTTAACCCCTAGAAAAACTTTTAATGCTACATAACATTAAAATGCATGTTCCTTCAGGAATGAATATAATTTTAGCTTTAATATTCATAAGAACAGGTGACCTGATTCCCCTCTGCCTTTTCAAGTGGGTATACAGTTGGTGGGTCAGTCCCGGAAAATGAGAGATGCAAAACAGATAATCTTTAATCAACTATTTCTACTGGTGTAAAATACAGGAGGAGAGTTACCCTGCTTTTCTCTATCCTAAGAGGTCTCAAAACGGCTTACAATCTCCTCTCCTTTCCTCACAACAGGCACTTGTGAGGTAGGTGAGGCTGAGAGAACCTTGACTGGCTCAAGATCCCCCAGATTCATGCAGAAGAGCAGGGAATCAAACCCAGTTCTCCAGATTACAGCCCACAGCTGTTAATCACTACATGCCAGTGACCCTCTAAGAGGACTATAGTTTACTATATAGAATGCTATCGTTTTCTCTCTAAGACAACTATAGATTATAGTTATTTTTCTAGGTTTCTATACACATACACAACACAAGTGGTTTCCTGGACATTTTGGATGGCTCATTCCATTCCATCATATCTCTGAGGTGAAGGGCCTAGTTTAAGAAAAGTCCTAATAAGCACAACTCTACCAATTTCTATGAGACAGTACATAATTCAGATGTTCAAGAATACCGGGACCACACTGTCTCTCTAGCAGTGTTTTATACAGCACATGACACATGGATGTTACCACAGATAATACCATGTGGAATACAGTTAGCCAGTTTGGTGTGGTGGTTAAGCGCACGGACTCTAATGTGAGAGAACTGGGTTTGATTCCCCACTTCTCCACATGCACCTTCTGAGTGACCTTGAGCCAGTCACAGTCCTTGAAAGAGCTTTCTCAGTCCCACCTACCTCACAGTCCCACGTATTGTGGGGAGAGGAAGGGAAAGGAGATTGTAAACCTGAGCTCTGAGACTCTGAGTGAATGGCAAGGTATAAATCCAATCTCTTCTTTTTCTCTTCTATGTAATCTCTAAATGGAGGTGAACAGAAGCTACCTACAAAGTTCAGGCAATTGCAAGTTTTTCTACAACTGACATAATTTCTATCACATTCTGCCCTCTGTGTTATATGGGGAAACTTAGCTTAAACATTGTGAAAGGGAAGAGGGGGGATAATCTAGCCTTTTATGACCATTCATCCAGCACTCCAGCTTCTGCTTTATACTCTGGCTTTAAAATGAAATGGGAAAATGGGTGATAGCACAATATGCCCTGCTGACCATTTTCATTGCTTATAGTAAAACCAAAGCAGGAAACAAATCAAGAACAAAGTGGCATCGTTTTCTTCATTCACTGTGCTGCAGCATTGTAAAGGCTTGATTCTATACTATTCTTCCACAAAGGACACATTTCTATTAACACAAAAGACATTTGGCATGTGGAATGACCCAGCAATTCTGTTAGTGACCGATGACTTTGGGCTAATTTTTACTGTTGTATATTTTAGAGACTTGTTACATAATAGGTTTTGGAACAAAGGAAAAAGATGCAGGATCCAAACCTATAGTATCCAACAACATCGAACCCAGTTGGAATCTATTGATAATTACAACATACTCTTATGTTCATCACTGTTGCTACTTACACAGTACTAGTTGTTTTCTTTCTTTCACACTTACCCGCACCTTGTAAGCAGACTACAGGAGAAAGGTCTAACTATTTGATGAACTCCCCAAAGAGCTCACAGATGGCAACACTGTAGCTTTCAGTAGATTCACACATGCATGAGCATATTTCAATAATACATCAGTAGATAATTCATTGATGAAGAGCCTCATTTGAAAAGTACTTTGTATCCAATGATGTGGGTAGCATTTGATCCATGACGGCCATTTCATACATATATGCAATTAATTTGCAGTCATCAAGTAATGGACATGCATGCATGTATTTACCCTATATCCTGTTGATTTTGATGGAAGAATTAAGAATATGAAAAAACCTGTCCTACTGCAATAAATAGGAACACAATCATGTATGAATGACCCTAACTCCCATAGATTTGGATAGAAGAATTAAACACATTCTTACATTTCTTCTACTCCAATCAACAGAGCACACAACTACTTTTGCTGGATGATGCACATTATCTTTTTGCCATTACTAGTTGCTCAGAAGCAGGCTTTTCTGTATTATGACAATGCAAGATACATAACTAGTACAAACATCCATTCTAAGGTCTACTGGTTAGATGCCTACATTAGGCATATTGGGATGGATATTTTTATTTTGTATTGCACTTCCAAAGACAAGCTTTTTTTCATCTATTTAAAATGTTTATATGGCATCTTTCCACCCAAATAGGGTCCCCAAAGTGGCAAGAGACCCTCATTCTAAGCAAGTCTGTTAACGATAGAATGTTTTGAAGGTCATTAATTCAGAGGGGCACCATGTCAGAAGTGACTTGACAACACTTAACATACACACTAGAGAGAAAAAAGGCCAAACCTCTTCCAAGTGCCCAGCTGTTATGCAAAAAAGATGCTAGCCATTGACTTGATAGACAAAGGGATATATACAGTAAATTTCTCACATGAACACATAGACATGAAGTTGCCTCAGATTGAGTCTATCACATTGGTATATCACCATGAGTATTCTGACTTGCAGCAGTTTTCCAGCTTTTCACATCACCTGTTACTTGGTCTGGAGATGCTGAGGATTGAATCTAATATCTTCTGCACATTCTACCACTGAGCCACAGCTTTACCAACATATTGCACTTTTACACAACCAAAGCTGGCCCCAGAAAATTTTATGCCTTATGAGATCACACATGTGGTGGGTTGAAGTGATACAGATTGCTTCAGGTTGCAAGTGGATGATTTAGTTTATTAATTTAAAAATGCATATTCCACCCAATGTTCCCTCTAATTTTTCCCTTGCTGAGCAGAATATTTCACATCCTGAAGAGAATATAACAGCTTTAATCTTAAAATGGGCATTGGACAGTGCAAAACACTGCACGGCTCCAGACTGCATCTGAGCGGGGCTTCCTGTCTCAATGAATGGCAGCTCATGCATACAGTTAGAGGGAACACTGATCCCACCTCTACCATCCTTTGAAGAGGCTTCCAGTTTTACAAAATCATGAAAGACAATCACAGAATGTAATAAACAATGACAAAAAACTAACCCAGAGTCACTAAAAACATAAATGGCCACAATGATCAAGGACATCCAAGTTCAACAAAAGGTTATTGAACTCTAAAAACAAAAACAACAAGCAGTATTGTATTGTCAACAACAGTAAGCCTTCAAAAATGTAGTCAAAAACTTGCTGCAGTGACAAAATCAGAGAAGGTGCTCATTAGACCACTGCAGGAGGCTGTTTCATAAGATGGTGCTGCTACCACACAAAAGGCCATGATTGTACAGAAGCCAAATACACTTCAAAAAAGGAGGGCACCTTCAAAAAATGTGCTGAACCAACCTAAAGAGATGAGCAGGCCTATTAAGGGAAAGTCAATCTTTCAAGAATTCTTCTCCCAAGCTGTGAAAGACTTTAAAAGATCACGAAAAATCACCTGCAGAAGGTTCCCATATATATATGAAAAATACACGCAACCTCCATGCAAACAGAAATCAAGCTCAGTGAGCAAAAAGGGGGGCTTAGAATCTACTCCGTCTTGTGCTAGTTTCCTGTTTGCAAAGAGGCGTTCTTCTTTAATGTGAAGAAACAATCTAAACTGGAATCAGAAACCTGTACTCAGAGGTGATGCCATTCATTCTGCGACCTCATTCTCCTGCATGTATGGACAAAGTCTCAGAAAAAAAGTATGGGAAATTCATTCTGTGTTCATCATTACATGACCCTTTTGTTTTTCCAAATGCACAGTATAAAATCCCAAGTAGGATTACATAAAACAGCCAATGTATGTGGAAGTGAAGCAAGAAAAATATAAGTCATTGCTATATGTATATCACTATTTCTTTGAGGAAAGATGAAAAAAAGTCTTCAAACTTCCCAAAAGCAACCTTCTCAGCAGGAGAGGGCAAAGGCTGGCACTACTTAGGCTTAACAGCCTGAAATTAGAGAATGAAGATGCCAAAAGAAATATATACAGTGGCTTCATATGTCCTGGGCATCATCTAGATATTTAGGTTATTAGGGCCTAGTCTGTAAATAGACATGACCTTAAACTGGGGACTGATACTCAGAGGTGTGTGCCAAGGTTATTTTTCAGTCAGAGCAAAAATCATTCAAGCTATGAATACAGCACTTTCATCTTTTAAAAAAAATAGTTTTCAATAGTATACAGGCAAACTCTACAGGACTCCAATTGTTTCTATCATCTTGGAGCCCATCAGAGAACACTTTAGGAGACAAATAAAAATAGCTTTTGTAACACCTGTAGAATCTTCCTGTGTCATTTAGAATTTTATATAATTTACACTGAAACACTATCACCTCCAGACCATATTTTAAAAACAGTTAAAAACAGCCAATAATTGGCAGCAAATCCTCTCTGGATCTCTTCCAGGAAGGTAAGATTAAGGGTTCCTGTTAGGCAGAGGCCTGCTGGCAACAGGAAACAGAAAATCTTGCACCATTTCCGAGCCCTCCACCTGAAACCTACATCTGAATTAAACAAAAATGCACAACGGGAGGTGTAATTATTGGAATAATCAACCCTTCCAAAACCTTACCAAGGGCTGAGGTGCAGCCAAGTGTCTCTTTTCCTCACAAGTATGATTATTTCATGGTGAGCTCAGTTAGCATTCTCTTTCAGTAATTATGCAAGTTCTTTTTTTCACTCCCAGTTTGGGAGAGACAGTCAAATGTTTATTTCTTTAAAAGAAATGAGGCTGCCAATTTACACTGTAAAGTGAGATTCAAATGACAGAGAACAAGGGTTATATTGAAAATAACCCCACAGTTGATGAATCCTAACCCTAGGTGATTTGGGTGCAATTTTCCATTTGGAGTTCTGCCCCTCTGCTTGCTCTTCTCTACCTCAGCTCTGTCTTAAAAGAGCAGTTCACTAAAGCACTCCTGCCCATATCTGTCTGCTTTTAAGCTTGTTCCATGCTGGGTATAGCTCTTCAAGTGAGCTTTAGAAAAAAAATTATTTTAAAGTGAGCTGGGGCGGTTGCCACAGCAACCCACCCTGAGAGGAACCAAGGCTATAGATTGATCTACCCTACAAGATTATTCAACAATACTGTATTTGTTCTTCAGTCATTCAGAATATTATTTCAACCCATATTGCTTTTATAATTGCACATAACATATAAATTCCAAAAATCTCATTATAATAGGATATAGATTCCAGGAGGGTAATTTAAATATTTCATAATCCATAGGGGAGAAGGAAAATGTATATAATTTCTTGTGAAATGAATTAATTGTAAAAGATATTTTCAAAGGCAAGTCCTGAAAGGTGACACATGGATATTAAATGCAGTGGTATGCCATGGATAAAATGGCATAATGTACAATGAACATTGATTAGAGGGAACCTTTGTCACCATTATATATCTCAGTACACAATTACAGAGTTTGCCTTGAGCCCTAAATTTAAAAAAAGTAATAAATAGAATTTTTCTGTAATTTTGAATGATAGCATTTTTTAGAAGTATGAAGGACTCACCACATAACCCTCTTTATTTTGAAAATCATCCGCCTTTGGTGCTTTACTTCATCTGTTCCATAGTAGTTACTTCACAGTTTACAACTCTTAGTCGGCACCTTGAATGTTTAAAAGCACAATAGTAATGTATTATTAAGACACATGTCTCAATAAGTGAAGCAAATAATATAAAACCTACTGAAAAGTACCGTTCCTGTAAATCTTTCAGCACATAGCTCATATCACTTGGAAACTATATATTAACAAGCAACTTCATAAAGTTTCTTTAGTAGATTCCATTTGAATGCTGTCTTAAATGGATGCTAAAGAAGTGTGCATACACATGAAAGCTTAATTTTCAAATAAAACTTTGTTGGTCTTAAAAGTGCCACTGGGCTCAAACTTTGTTAAATGAATGCTGAAATACAATAAGCCACACTATATCTGGAATTCCAGATTGAAATCTATTTCAGCATTCATATTGTGTGAGAAATTTTATACTACCGTATTTTCTTTCTGCAATTTTAAAGATAATTTTTATTTTAAATCACAATGTGTCAGATCACTTTTTCATTTTGAAACAAGTCATAGCCGAAAGACACTGAAAATATTACTTTAGGCAGCGTGGTACCCCCTTTCTAGTTGTGTGCTAAGGTGAGACTAAGCTGATGTGGTAAGTTGAAGCACAAGAAATCCTGTATAGAGTCTCCCCCCACCACAATTCCTTACTGGTTGATTTATTTATTTACTTTAAATTTGTATCCCACCCTCTCAGCAAGTGGACTCAGGGCAGCTAACAGCAACTAAAAAGTTATATTTGCTAACAAAAAATTACATTAAAATGTCTAACAATCCGAAACTAAAACCATAAATACATCATTAAGGTACTAATCACAACTTCTATGAAGGTTCACAACTTTAATTTATTTGAAATGTAAGGTAAAAAAAAATTAGGACTCATTCGTAGGGTTGCCAGGTCAGTGTTGGAAAATACCTGGAGATTTTGAAGGTGGATCCGGTGGGGAGGGGGCGACCGGGATTGGAAAGGTGAGAGGCCTCAGCATCATATAATGCCATAGAGTCCACCCTTCAAAGCAGTCATTTTTTTTCCAGGAGAACTGATTTCTGCCACCTGGAGATCAGTTGTAAAAGCAGGAGATCTCCAGGCCCCACCTGGAGGCTGGCACCCTTATGTTATTTATAATTTAAAATGTTTTCCATTTCTGACTTTTGAGACTGAGGTCATTTAATGCTACTCTTTGGGATGTCTTCAGAAATCTCAGCCTTTTACTGGTATGGCTTTGGCTGATCATGTACCAAGGTAAATATTGATAATGTAGAATGACTCTACGATTTTCTCCCCAGGATTTTTTTTAATAGTTTGCAACTTTGAAGAAATAAGATTTGATTCATAGCCTTTGATTATCAGGAACTAGTTTATCTCACACCACATCTGCCTAGTAGGGGATGAAAGAAACAGGTTTTCCGCTGTTTCAATTAACAAAAAAAAATATAAACAGGACAGGGCTAGATGCTGTTGGGGAAAGGTAAGATATTTGTGGCTAGTGAACAAAAACAGTCTCAAGATGCTTGGCAGATAGATTGGTATTGCTCGGATGACTACTGTTACCTTACTTCCCATCTACCTGTATATTTTCAAATGAACGAGTATGAAAAGAACCATAAACTTCTATTTTTGCCTCTTTTTCACAGTGAAATTAACCCTGTAAAAAGCATTCCTGGAACTTCTCACTGCTTGGGCAACATATAAACTCTTATAGCTAAATTAAGGTATGTTTTATTCCACGAAAGGACCCATAAAATATATTCACAGTACTCTTGTAATCAGTGCATTTCTTTGTAAAATGAGGACAATTGACATAAAAACTATCAGTTATAATCAGCTGAGTCTAAAAAAAGTGATGTCACATACACGATCCTATGCATGTTTACTTGGACATACATCCCACTAAATGTCATGGGCTTTACTCACAAGTAAGTATGCACAGGATTGCAGAGTAATATTCTGGTCTTCTTGTTCTCTTCTTTCTTTACAGTCTCCACATGACAAACCACTTGTAAGGCCCACAAATTATGTAATTTCTCTTCCATTCAGATGCTGCTGTAGAGTGAGAGTTCCTAGTCCACACAACACAGACATACATATTCCAAATATTTCACCTGGTGATTGGCTTTATGAATGCTCTAATACTCAGAGGCATTCTAAAAACACCATCACGAGGTTTATGTTCTGGACTCCATTTATCTCATGAAAAATCACTCTTGGGTCTTGGATAAGTCACAGGGGAGCTGAGGATATATGAAAGGGAGGACCCAATCATCTCACCCATCTTCCCTCTCCTTTTCACTCTGGACATACCAATATATGCACAGGCAGCTCTGCGTCTTCCTTTAAAAGTGAATAGGAAGTATGTGTTGTGGAAAGCAGTGATAAGGTTTCTGCATCACACATCTGAGGCAGACAGGAAGAAGTGCCCACAAGGCTTTGAGTAGTATTAAGTAAGGACAAGTTAGGAGCATCCTTCCTTTCTTAGCTTTTGAAATGTTCATTTGATATAGACTACAGCTTCTTTGTGGGAAGAATCGGTGCAGCTTTAAATAATATATCTGACAAAACATAAAAATCTCTGTCTAGCACATGAAAGAGGGTATATTCCAAGTGAAGGCACAGCACACCTTTTTTTGGGGGGGGGGTTACTTTTTGGGAACAAAGAAGATTGTCACATGTGCATGCACTGGGGGGAAGCAGAGTGCTGCGTTTGAGGGTACTGAGAAAATAGGGTAGCACAAACCCTTAAAAGAAAAAGGATTGTTTGCATACTGTGTCCCTAAAGGATAACAGGATTATGTATACACTCTCCCCTCTTTACTTAGGGCTGACTGTAACTGTTTCTGTTCCTCGGAGGTTGTAAAAAAACCCCGACATATTACAAAGCATGAAAACACATTGATGGGGATCAACATCAGCAGAACTTCTGATACTTCGTTTGAGACACAGGATGTGTTTAAGAGCAGAGGTGCCTTCCTAGAAATCAGTGGTGGCAAGACCATGTGTCCCAACTTTCCCATCCAGCAGCGATCTACAAAGTACTCGTCACTAACAAATTTTCTGAATCCAGAAATTCGAGAAAGAAAAGCTTTTTTTTTTCTTTTGTCCTTTTAAGAGGCAGCTGTGCTGCAAGTATTGCTCCTTTCCAGTCCGCTGATTGGTGCCCTGCTTCGAGGAAGTCTTAAAGGAGCAGATTATGTTCTTCAGCTTCTGCAGTTCAGTCTCATTATTCTCCCCTGGCTGCCCCCCCCTCCGACGAAAAAAGCGCGGGGTCAAACAGCGGAAGCAGGAGGAGGTTGCAATCCACAAACCGTCTACATAGAAGCGTTGCGCTTTAAACCGATGTCCTGCGTTTTGGCGCCAATCAGTAACAAAGCTCTGAGGTCGAAAGAAGGGGACTGAAGGAGTCCTCAAAACAGCAAAAGCCGGCATACAGTTGACGCTCGAGAAATGCCGTATCAGAAGCGCAGAAACGCACGTTTGTCATTGGTGGAGTTTTCTGTTGGCCAGGTCGGCAAATTGGCCAGATCTTCAGCTCCACCTCTGCTTTGTACGGTATAGCCACACGGATGGCTGGAAGCCCGCGAAACCGCGGGCGAGGATTAGTTTTCTCCGCCCCCTTGGCCAGCGCTTGTGCGGCTCGGTTGGGTTACATTTAATCTCTTTTTGGCTCCTCGCTCCGAATTCATGTGCAAAACGGGCTCGGAAGAAGCGACACATGTTGGACTCGCGGGGCTTGGAAGAGGAAGATAGCGGTTTTATGCATTGCCCCTCCCTCTTTTTCAAGCCCCACCATGCAAAGCGATTTGGGTATATATTGTGGGTTACTCCTTACACGCAACCATACGGATCAGAGCTCCTCTTTGAGCTACCCGAGCAGCTGCAGCTAGTAAGACAAAAGAAGTCAGCCGGATTTGGGGGATGTACATGGACACTTTTAAAAAACAGATTATCCGTCTGGCTGTTGTGAGGAGATCCTAGATGCTACGGGGGTTTGGCAGCTTCTGGGAATCGCGGCCGTCACGTGACGCGCCTCGGGTAAAACAGACCGAAAACTCAGCAGAAGTCTTATGGCCGGTCTTTCGATGTTCCCCGCGCCTCTTCAACGCGGAGACGGTTTCACTAACGTGCAGCTTGAGACGGAAAGTGCCGTCAGGACAGCAGTGATTTTAGGCGAGGGTTTTCAAAGCGCGAAACTAATAGAGGTGGTTTGGCGTTGCCTCTGTATGGCAGCCCTGGACTTATAGAATCATAGAGTTGGAAGGGACCTCCAGGGTTATCTAGTCCGACCCCCTGCACAATGCAGGAAAAAATTGGTGGTCTCCAAGAGTCCCACCCAAATACTAACGGGGGCCAACCCTTCTTAGATTTTCAGATAGCTGGATCAATGCAACAAGCCTGGCTAATGGGTGTAAACCATGGGGTGGGGGAACCTTTTTTCTGCCAAGGGCCATATGGATATTTATAACATTATTCGCGGACCATAAAAAATTAACTTAAAAAACAGTTCTCTGCCAAGGGAGAATGATTCAGGTCAGCAAAATTAATGCAAATAATTGTTTTTCTATTTGAAATCATGTGGAAAGAGCCTAATCTGGCGCACACACACACACACACACGGCCTGCCACCCTAGACAAATGAATAGGTCCAGGGCCTTTTTGTAGAAAAAGCCCAGCAGGAACTCAGTAGCATATTAGACTACATCTCCTAATATTAACATATTAGGTCACACAGTCATTTGCATATTAGGCCACACCATCTGGGATAATCAAGTGCAAACTGAACTGTGATAGTAACTTTTCCAGGCCCTGTAGCAATTCTGGCCGGCCAGCCAGGTGCCAGGGAGGCTGCTGCACAGTACATCTGGGCCCTGTGATCCCTGCCTGGCCCTGGGGAGGCTGCTGCACAGCGCAACTGAACCCCATGTTCCCCGATGGCCAGCCAGGCTACAGGGAGGCTGCCACATGGCTTGGTTTGGCCCAGTAATCCCTGAGGACCACACCAAGTGACCTCGAGGTCTGTATACAGCCCTCGGGACAGAGATTCCCCACCCCTGGTGTAAACTTTGGACAACATGTCACCCTTCAAATATCTTTCCTTTCTGCATCTAGGGATCTTTGGCACTTTATCTGGCACAGCTTCTCTGCTAGTCACTAACTGCCACACTCCCTTTGAAATATTCTTTCCAACTATTTCTTCTTTCCTGGCTGTTGTGTGTTACTTTTGGTTGCCATCTGATGGATCCATTTTACCCTTTGTTTTTCTTGCTAGAGCAAAAACGAGAGAAGTCTGAAGTTATGCTCTCTCACATGTGGCAAAAAAGTGCAATAAAGGATGGCGAAAAGCTAATTAAGGAAAGGGCTTTATGTAGGGCCTTTTTTGTAGCAGGAATTCCTTTGCATATTAGGCCACTAGCCAGTCTTCCAAGGGCTCTTAGTAAAAGGCTCTTAACAAAGGGCCTACTGTAAGCTCCAGGAGTACTGGCTAGATCAATTGTGTGTGGTCTGATATGCAAAGGTGTAACTGCTACAAAAAGAGCCCTGGTTTCTGAAACCTAGTAAAAAGCAGGGCTTTTTTTGAACAGGAATGCAGTTCTGGCTTGGTGTCAGGGGGTGTGGCCTAATATGCAAATAAGTTCCTGCTGGGCCTTTTCTTCATAAAAAGCCCTGATAAAAGGCTATGGTGTGGTACAACATGTTAACAGTCTATTGAAGTTATTTAAAAAGTGAAGAAACCCACATTCTGTTTTAAGCCAGGATGACAAGATGTTCAGTTTTTCAGTGAATTCTAAGTAAGCACTTTGATGTTGAACATTAATTTTAGAACTTTCATGTAGAAGAGTGACTGTCAGATCTGCAATAGTACACCCAGGACGATTAAACTGTTTTATGAGTATTTCCATTTTTTATGTCAGATCTGTGTTCATTTATTCTCCCACATAGGGCACAATGTTTGTCCAATGTGAACAGTAGAAGAGCAGTGTTGGCACAAGAGGGCATATATTAAATTGGAATTTGTGCAAGTAATAGTACTTTCTCAGTGTATGTAGGGGCAAAGTTTCAGCGAGGAGGGCAGGATATAAACCGAATAAATAAAAAAAATTAAGTTGATATCTGGGTCTGCTGCTTTGTTCTTGAGTTTGCTTCTCTGTTGGGTGATCCATTGTTGGTAAAGCACTTCTTACTAGGGAAATACACCTGCTTAGGGTTTACTTCCTCAGCCTCCCAAGAACAATAACTTTTTAAAAAATAGACAAAAAGAACCAAACCCCATCCATGCATAGTTCATAATGCCCTCTACATGGGGCTGCCCTTAACGCTGATGCTGAACGGGTGCTAAAAGAGCTACACTGGCTGCCTATTGCATTCCGAATCCAGTTCAAGGTGCTGGTAATGACTTTTAAAGCCCTATATGGTCGAGGGCCTGTCTATCTGTGGGACTGCCTTTCCTCATATGTTTCCCAGAGAGCACTGCATTTGGAAGCACAAAATCTCCTCTCTGTCCCCAGACCAAGGGAGGCCAGACTGAGTTCTAGTAGGGCCAGGGCCTTCTCAGTGACAGCGTCAATGTGGAACACCCTCCCAGAGACCATAAGAGCCCTGCGGGATCTTTCCCAATTCCGCAGGGCTTGCAAAACAATTATTTCAATTGGCTTATAATATCTGAATGGGAGAGGACTGCCACTTTAACAGAGGCTGAGCAATACCAGCTGTGAGAAAGTGGAGATCATCATGAGGACCACTGTCAGATAAAAGTAACTATGAAACCAATACAAACTAAATTGCCTGCTGAAGAAGGTTGTGATCCCGCCTATCTAATTTCTTCTGAATAGCATCACAATGCTCTTTTGATTGATTTTAATATTGTTTAAGAAACAGGACTTTTTTTGAGCAGGAACACACTTCTGGCTGGCTTTGCCAGGGCTCTGGCACAAGGAAGGTCTCTGGCAGAGGGAAGGCACTATGCAGCCACACACTCTCAGACTACGCACTTTGTCCTCTCCAGCCTCCAACAGGCTTGTGAAAAGGGCGAGAGATGCGGAGCCACCCACAAGTGCCCCCTCTTGGGAGAAGCTGGGTCTGCGACTGCCTGCTCCACTACACATGGCTCTCTCTCTCTCTCACTGTTGAAGGGGGGCAAAACAAGGTCTCTCATTGGTCTGCATGAGAACACATATCCATGAAATGCAGCTGATAGCACTTTACTATTCTGTGTCAATATGCAGAAAGTAATCTACTAAATGGGTGATGTCACTTCTGGTGACATCAGGGGTGTGGCCTAATATGCAAATGAGTTCCTCCTGGGCTTTTTCTACAAAAATAGTCCTGCTAAGAAGTCTGAAAGTATAATGTTTGTCATCCACTGTGAGATGTAGATTTCTAGATGAGATTTGTGAACTAGGCTTTAACCAAGGTTTAGAATCCCAGCTTGGGGGGCGGGGGCAGTTTCAGATTTGCCAAGGTGCATTTAGATGTCATGTTAAATGGGAGTTTGATTGAACCAGGAAGTGTTAGATGAAGCCCTGCATGTGAAAGGCAGTAGAGGTAGGAGGAGCAAGGGGTGCTCATATGCCCAGCAAAATCAGTTGGGGGATCATACTCAGTGCCAACAAACTTTTTTAGTTGTGAATTTGAATGTAAACTTTATCTCAGTACAAGCTTCTGGATTTCAGTCTGCCTCCCGTATAGTGTAAACTGAAGAAGGAAGATATCAGTGGTAGTATCTAAGAAATACACTCCACATTAGCATCTTAATGTGAGAGCTGAATACTGAACAGAAAACTTGTTAAACTACATTTGGATGTGTTTTAGGCTGTAGTGTGCTCTTTTCTGTGATATGTCTGTGTTCCTGTACAAACATTTACAGTGTTGTCCCACTGAATTCAGTATACTCAGAGGTGTACCTCTGCTTAGGATGGCATCCACAATTAATGTCTTGAGAAGACTACATAGATATTTACAGGCAGTATTTTGCAAGTCTCCCTTGCTGCAACATCACCAGTGGTAAGGAACTGATCTATATATCCAATATGAGAAGTCAAGGGCAGTGCTTCAAGTAGAATAAAAATATGAAAATTAAACTAAGGAAAACTGAATGAGGAAATTTTGAAGAGAAGGTCAAATAGCTTTGTATGGGATAGCACCAAGGAACTTCACAATTTCTATCAAGGGATTAGTGAGGAGTCAGTTTCAGTGCATGGATGAAAAACAGCTGTTATCTTAATTCCGACAAGTTATATAGAATTGTCCATACTTCAGGGCTCCGCTAGGTGAGATGCTGAAGATCTGTGGGGGAAGGGGATTTGGACAGGGTGATAGGGAAGAAGAGGGAAGTTAACCATTTCTCCATGTTTTCTCCTGTTTAAATCCTTTCTCCAAAGCAGTTTTGTTGTGTTTGCTTGTTTTTTTATGCTACCTGGCACTGGCTTTTGTATGTAAATAAATTTTGCATGGAGGAAGTGCAATCTATTCTAACTCAGCTTGTTCTCTACTTGCCCACTTGTTTGGGGTGAGTTACAGTCCCTTCTGGCTTGAGCTAAGGGCTAAATACAGTCCTCAGTATGGGAGTCATTTTGGAAAACTACTTCGTTTATAGGTCATCTTTTTTCTAATGCCATTCTAACTCAGATCAGAGGATGTAAGTTACATATGCACAACTAAGATCCTTTCTATCTCACATTTAAAAGGAAAGATGGTTTGCTAATCTGATTTTCTGGTGGATCATTGACATTTTGAACAAAAATTGTTTGAAGGAATTAAGAAACAAGAGTAATGGTTCACAATCCTCTCCTCAGTAGATTGATATGTTATAATTCTATTAACTTCAGTAAAGCCATCCTATTTTAGTCCTAAGGAAGGAAAATAAAGGCTCAGTTTGAAAGTATATGAGTCTTGCCTGACTCATGACATTTGGACTGAAGTTTTGTTGAGGAACAGCATTCTTATATCCACTGTATTTAAATCTTTGCCAAAGGGATGTGGTTAGACCATTTCTATTTACATACAATCTGGGTTAACTCATACTGATACCTTCCAATATTTCGTTTTTAGAATATTTTGGAAAAGACAAGCATATGATAGATGCAAAAAACAAAACCCACCCTGAGTTATATTGCCACTGATGGTGGGAAAATAATAAGAAAGGGTTGTTACAAGATCTGTAGGGCACATTGTAAGGGGAAAAAACTCTGAACAGAACAAAGCTAACATAGATAAATGATTTTAAGGGGATCACACTGATTTTTTCCCTTAATTCGACTGTCAGAAAAAACAAATTAGATGGTTTTCTATAGGCACAATCCTCTGGAGAACTTTAATATGCAAACTCCATTGAAATAAATGGGAGCTTTACAAGGGTTCTTGAAATGGGAGTGGATCAGGAGCACTTTCAAGCTGATCATGCCCTACATCCTTTGAGTATATGATATGAAATAACAATCTCAGGGTATAGAAAGAAAGACAAGATCACTGATCTTTTTATTATTATTATTATTATTTAGTATTTATTATTATTATTATTAAATTTTATTTGTATCCCGCCCTCCCCGCCTAGGCAGGCTCAGGATGGCTGATCTGAAGAATTCTCAAGTACAAGAGCAGTTCACCAAAGGAGAAATTGCTTTGAGAGACTGCAGCATTAGCACTACACCACCGTTTCTCAAAAGTCATGGAATGACTTGCCCAAGCAGGCTGTGCCCTGTTCTTCCATAGCTTTTCATGAAAACACTGGACATAGGTTTGGGGAAAGCTTTAACTAATGACTAGGCTGCTTGAGCAAAGGAGCCATTTCTTAATCTCAATATTATTATGATCTTCCATCTATACAAATATTAATCATGATCAATTAAGTCTGTTAACATTGCCTCAACGTGTATTTAGAGAATGGGCCAAGGATAAATAATAATATTTAACATAATATTTATTAAGAATGGTTTTGGGCAAGTACATTCACATCCAGAAACACACATACACACAAAATGTCAGTGAAGGAAGAAAATGAGCTTATTAATCTTTATTTCTTTATTATTCAGGAAAGGGTTTTTTATTCATTTCAATATGCTAGCAATGTTTAAATCAGAGTTACTATGCTCACAGACAGGTTCTAGTTAAAAGTAGATTACTGACAAGGGTTTTTATATTTCTTAATTTTTTTTAAAGTAATGTACTGGCTACTTAAGATACAGCAAAATAGATAAATTTAATTAATACAAAAGGAACTAAGGCTATAAACTGTTCAATAAGATTTTCCTTAAATCCTGTCAACAAATACTCTTGGGGTTACCATATGTAGTGGACTTGTGAAAGAGCGAAAAAGTATTGGCAGATGATTCAACAAGAGATTTCTAAGATCTTGGGATACGAATTTAACAAAGTTGCAGAGACTTTTCTGTTGGGATTACAAATTGAAAAATTTCCAAAAGAAGATAGAACTTTAATCTGGTACTTGCTCTCAGCTGCTAGGACATTGTATGCGCAGTTGTGGAAGCAAGAAAAAATACCAGAGAAATGGGATTGGATTGTAAAAGTTATGATATGGAGTGAAATGGACAAGTTAACAAGAACCTTAAGAGACTATGATTTAGAAGTATTTAAGACGGAGTGGAAAAAGTTCAGAAGATACGTAGAAAAAGAGTGGAAAATAAAAGGACAATGGACAATTTTTGATAATAACTAAGTATAAGAGGGAGGAGGATATTAATTTTGGTTCTTATTAATTAAGGGTACCTTTAATATTAAGATTTTAAGTATATAACACCAGTGGGAGTCAAGTAATGGGAGGGGGCGGGTAGAAAGTAATATATGGGATAGATAAAAAAGTAATTATTAATGATGTAAGAAATTGAAATTTATTACCATATATTACTAATAAAATTGTTTGAAACAAATACTCTTGGGGAGTCTGGTCTATTAAACCAAAATTTATCAGTCCACCAATCTACCCTGCAAAAACCCTCTAAGCCTAATAAGTTTACTACCATACTTGATTTTATAAAGTTTTGTACAGTAATGTAGACACCTTTTGTCTTTTTAAGCCCTATTTGTCCCACCAAATAATGGATGTAATTTCTTTTGTATTCAGATAGCTGAGATTAGGATCACCGACTGAATGAGCAGATAAATCTAAACCTGTAATATATCACATTACTCTTTATCAGTTGGTACTGTTTACAGAACCTTAGCCTCTGGTCATTTCAGAGGAAATTCATAGCTTCAGTCTCTATGCTTAGTCAACAGTTACAGAAAATATTATTCTTTGTAAATAGAATATGTGCCATTGTATGGAATCAGCAACTTTCACTGAGGGTTTGCAGACAGAATACTCTTCTCACAAATGACTATGTCTGTGGTATTCGGCACAGGCAGCTGCACCATTCTAAAACAAATATTAAGACAAATCAGCTGTCCTCTTTATTTCATATTATTAAAATAAATAAGACAGACAGACATATGTTCAACCTAAACACATTTCTTGCAAGAAATGACCCATAGAAATCAATTGGATTTACTTCCAAGAACATACATTACATCTGAGATGTTAAGAACTTGGACAGTTTCTCATGTTCATCGTCTTATTATTGCACAGCAATAATCCTTTGCAGCCACAAAACCTTGGTCAGACAACACTGGCTTCACAGTGCTGCACAGAAAAATTGTTCTTATATTCTTATCCGAATAACATCCAGTGCCAAATTAGTGCCATAATTTATTTAAGCATTGTTTTGTGCTCTTTAAACTTGTGTGCCAAGCAATATGTCAGGATGGAATCTGCTCGTTAAAAGCAGTTTCATATGTTCAGTTTGTGTATAGGCTTTGTTTTTTTGGCTTTCTTAAAGAAACTTGATTACTTGTGTACAGAAATGCTTTCAATTTGTTTGACGATTTGTAAGTATTGCTGTGAAGCACAGTTAAAAGCATGAGTTGGTGAAAATAGAAATGCATCATAAAAAAGTTATGCTCCTCTCAAATAAGTCTTAGTATTTGATCTTTTTTCCCATGTCTTCTTGGTAATTAAAATAAGATTGCCCTAAAAAATGTTTTCCTTTGCAAACTGCCCCCATGGATCCACAGTGGTGTTACAAAACTAAAAATTGTGCAAACAGCACACATTGTGATGAAAATGGAAGCATGATGCAAAGACTGTATTCCTATATGTATAATTTCACAATCCAGCTTCTGGTGAAATCGACAGCTGCCTTTTGATCAATGATTTAAAAGTCTTCTGCATTCACTCTACTTAATTTGAAAAGTTATCCCCAATATGATATTAAAAGAGTTTCCTAAAAGCACATAAAAGACTGGCAAAAATAATCACATAGATGACGTGTGACAAAGGCAATCTCTCCCCACTCCCCCAAAAATTGGTTTTAAAAATAAAAGTAACTGGAGGGAGATCAGTTTGCTATCCTTACAGTATTTTTCTGCATGCTATGAAATTGTTTCTTAGCCATTACTCCTCAAAAGCAACAGATTTTTTTTTTTAATTAAGTCTTGCTGAAAACATTAACAATTATAGTACTTGCTGAAAACAATTATAGTACTGAAGAGGGTTACTGAACACATCTTCTTTGCAAAAGAAAGTCTATCACTAGGGTTCTAGGACCTAGGCATAACTCTTTAGTATAGTCAGCATATCAACTGTGTGTGTATATATTCACTCACACACTGTTGATATGCTTATATATATAGTTTCAAAATATATATATATATATATATATATATATATATATATATATATATATATATATATAAAAATTAAAACTCACCAGTGCCGTTCTTCTTCTCCAGGAAGATGTACCCCGTCAGCACCTGCTGAGGGCTTTGTTGATTAAACTGACAGGTAAAAAATTCCTGTAGAATAAAGCCAGACCAGCTGGCTTTGAAGAGAAACCCCCCAGTTTGGGTTCTGTTTGCCTCACTCACCCTCTGCTGTGAAGGCAGGCGCTTTTTCCCCTTCGCTGTTGACCTGTAAGATGCGTGATATCCATGCACAAGTGTCTGGCAGGCCTGGACCCACCTGCTCCTGTCACTCTAGAGTAAATTTAGCTGTAAAAGGTATCACTGACAACCAGACCTTTGTCAGCTCTGGCAAAAGAACATAGAATTACTCTCTCCACAAAGCATGCTGTAAGTTCAATTGGAAAATATCAAATCTTTGGCTTTATCCAAAAATCACTCCTGTAGAGGAAACAAAATGAAATAGCTTTCAGATGTAAAAAAATAAAATAAAAATCCTTCACAGTGATATAAAAATCACATTTCCAAGAATAAATTTAGAACAAGACAACTTTTTGTGCTTTTCTAATTGCAGCTGGAAGGAAACTTTTTTTTTTTTTTTTGGTAATGGAAACAGAGCACACATCATTCAGGTTATTAAACTGTGTTAAGTATTAAAGTGGATTGCTTTTCTATTCATTTTTTTATTCAGAGGAATATTAGATCCCTAAAACTTCTCAAAGAAAATGTAGTAGTCTTACTCCCCAAATATGAAAGAATTTCAAGAGACTGCATGTCAGAATTACACATTCATGCTATTAAAGCGTTGGAAAGCTATGAACCAGACAGAATTCATACTGTTGTTCACCTGATAATTTTCAAAGTATACTCATTTTGGGACCCTCCTTAATAGATTAAGGTAAGGGCATTTGTATCTTCTTTGTCAGATATTTTTATTTCTTTTGAGGATGAGGCATACTGGAAATCTAAAAAAAACCAAACGTTTTTTCTAAATATCTCTAAAGTAGTATAATATCTTTTTCAGCATATACACAAGGTCGAACTCAGGGTGAATTACCAGGCAATTCATCTACTACCTGAATACCCAAGTGTCAATCTTCAATAATTTGGCAGAAAACTGTTCAAACTATTTGAAGTCATGCCCTATGCTTTTTATGAAATGAGAAGGTGGGATAAAAGGGGTAGAAAAAAGTCTGGGTCACAGACCTTTTGTCAAATAAACAAGTTTCCTATTTACTTACTGCACATAAACAGCTACTCACTGAACTCTGTTTCTCTGCAGGGTACCACTTTCAGATAAAAACATGGACCTGATTGGCATCATCCAGTATCCATGGAAACATGGTAAGTACCTCTCTCAGAGTGAATGTCTCCTATTCAGGATTTAAAGGCTGAGTACTGGGTAAGTGAGTGTTTTCATTTAATAATTATATGGGAGATACTTTTTAGAAGCTTGCTAAGGGAAACAGGTTCTTGCATGTTGTGTGTGCCATAACAAAGACCTTATGATTTCTTCATATATATATTTAAAAATCATGTGTTTTGGGTTCAAACCATCTATTCTCTTTCTGCAGTACAAAACAATCTTCTCAAAGTCCTAATGAATAGGAGTCCAGAACTTTTTGAAGCTTCATAAATACAGAAAAGCCGTGATCACTGTTCTTTGTTTGCATAGCGTTTAGGCAGTACTCTCATTATAGTACAATGGACTCTTTCCCCCGTCCCAATGAAATAAAACAGACCATTAAGAAGATTTTAAAACATTTATAACCTTTTTTGTTAGGTCAGAAAATTAACTAGGTAGGCCAAAATACTGTTTCCAACAATGAGATGGAAGAATGTGTGCACTGTGTTGAGAGTGCAATCAATACAGAAGGGTTTATTTTGAAAAGCTAGCCTATAGAATTGCCAACTCCAGCTTCCTGGAGATTTGGAGGAGGAGCCTGGAAATGTGGAGCTTGGGGAGGGGAGTGAACTCAGCAGGAATGTGATTGCATAGAGTCTGGTCTTCAAAGCTGCTATTTCCTCCAGGGAATCTGATATCTGTAGTCAGAAGACCAGCTAGATTACAATCCAGTAATACTTTAGAGACCATATTTTGGGGATATAAGCTTTTGAGAGTCAAAGGGCGCTTTGTCAGATACAAGATGGAATGGAGTCCTTCTCTCCCACTCAGAAGGGTGTTGAAAAGGAGTAACTCAGGAAACAAAGCAGAGAGGGAATGTTTTGGGGCAGAAAATGAGCATCTATGATGAGTAAGAATCCTGTGTCCAAATTCAGCACTGGGGAGCGTTCCATTGTTCTGAACTTGTGAATTAATTCAAATTTAGCAATCTTGTATTGTAATATCCCCTTTAAACATCTGTGTTTGAGAACTGCCACTCATAGGTCAGCAGTGGAATGACTTGGAAGAATAAAATGTTCTCCCATTGGTTTTTGAGCATTATGGTTTTTGTTGTCAGGTTTAAGCATTTCCCTTCTGCTGTAATCAAGCTGATTACTATGTGCATAGTACTTGTGCGTTCTGGTCCTTTTTTGCAATATATCTCCCACCTCCTAACTAGGATATAATAATTCAAGATCTCCATTCCATCTTATGTCTGATGTAGGGAGCATTGACTCTTGAAAGTTCATACTTTTGTTGATCTTGTTGGTCTCTGAGGTGTTACTGGACTCAGATTCAGCTGCTTGACAGCAGACTGACATGGCTACCATCTGTAATTGTAATTCCAGGAGAACTGCAGTCTCCACTAGACTTCAATCTGTATGTGTAGGCTGCAGTATTGAATGCAATAACATACGTAGGTAGCAGTCATGCTGGAGTTAATGTGATCCATGTGTTAGGGAAATTGCTGTGGATCTCCTTTTTTAGATGGGGGAATTAGCAGGAGACCCTTGGCAGAGCATAGGAGCAGATCTTTTACCAATTTACAGAGGTGCAGCTTTCATAAAGGAGACTCCAGACTAAATATATATTAAAATGAAAATGTTTACTTAGGAAAATATATAAAAACACAAATACAATCACATATAAGCAATCAAACATTCATACACACCAGAACTAATAAAAATAGAGATGAAACATAAGGACATTTAGGAAAGTTGCAGAGGGGGGTGGGTGGGTTTCATATAACCTGATCCATGGATCCTTTGAAGCAGATGGCATGGAGGTGGAGAGTGGCCCAAACAGAATTTGGGGATGCAAGTCTGTGAAAGGGTAAGACAAGACACACTGAACTGCCATGTGCTGACTTTGCCGGTTTCGGCGGCTTGCTTTTGAAAGTGGCTTGGACTGTCGCGTCCTGAGCCGCCTTCAAATTGCTGCGTTGAGGGGTCGCCCCAAAGGCAGACTCGACTCTGGGGCCCAGGGAGGGTCCCAGAAAGCAGGGGAGTCGGAGCGGTGGATCGGGAATGCCAGTGGAGGTGGCTGCTTCCTGATCCTGCTCTTCCCAAGCCTCAACGTTTCAGTCGCCATTTTTAAATGGCCAAAAGTCAGCCACCGGCTCTACTTTTTCTTCTTTCTACACTCTGCATTCTGGATCTTCAATCAACTTAAAGATAAATGACATGGATTCTTCCACTATTGTAAGTTTTTATTTTTTAAAATTTATTTTTCACATTTATATCCCGCCCCCCCCCTCCCCCGGCCGAAGCAGGCTCAGGGCGGCTGCTTTTGTTTTGTTTTGACTATTATATTTCCTTTGGATGTGTGTCAGAGATTCAGGAATAAAGAAGTTGCAGACTTTAAGTGAGGCAAAAGACTGAGAAAAGTGGGGGGGGGGGACTCTCCCCCTTTCTCCTTCAAGGCTTGCAAAAGTTTCTGCCAACTTTGAATACTGAAATTTCCTGCAGGAGACTACACTAATCTGTATTACATATGAGACTTGGTGCCTGAACTTAATTTACTGTATTTGCTGGATGGAAGAAGTTTTGACTTTGGAGAAAGATTCCTATTGATAAGTGTGTATGGATGTTAAAAGGCTTGGCTGGAAGATTTTTTTTCTAACAGAAGCTGAAGCTTTGAAGTGTTTAAACTGTGTCTACAAGTTTATGTTTACCTGATCATGTACTTTAGGTGTTTTGGTTTAAGAAGATTTTTTATTCTTATTTTTATCTGTGGATGTTAAGGATGTAATTATTTTCTTTTGGATATAGATTCTAGAGTTGTTTTCTATTTTTTTTTTTTTTTTTGCCTTTTCTTCTGCCCCTTGGTTTATCTGTGATTGGATTATTTTTACCTGTGGATTACCTTTTATCTGTGGTCCCCCCCCCCATTACACTGGTTGGATTACTTTTTTTTGGAGGGGGGGAGTTTCTCTTTTTGGTCCTGCTGGATTTTTTGGTTCCTTTTGGCTTTGCTGGATTTTTTTTTCTTGATTGCTTGTTGGGATTGTTATTTTTTAGCTTGGATTATTGTTTTGCAACCGATTTTTGGGATTATAAATAGGGTATTCAGCCCTGGATTACAAAATTACACTTGTGTACTGTGGCACTTAGAAGAGATTTGAAAGTTGAGGTGAAGAGTTGGTTTGCCTTTGAACTAATTTTGATGGAACTGTGGTCTGCTGTTTTGTCTATTGAATATCTACTGTGCTGAACGTTGTGTTTGTCAATAGTTTAAGTGCTCTTTTGACTAACACAAATTGTTGAGAGAAGCTAGAAGCCTGTTTTTTTTTTTTAGAATCATTTAGCAATAAGGGAACTCTTTGGAGAAGATTATTTTTGGCTAAAAGCAGAACACAGAACTTTAAAACAAACGTTGAAGAGACCTTTTTGAACTGCTGACTCTGAGTGTGCTTACATTAATAACAGTGGATAGTAAAGCAGGGGCCATTCCTAAGGAACCGCCCCCCAAAAACGACATCAAAGAAGGGTAACCATCTTATTCACCTGGTGGCCAACCGGGCCCAGGGAAATTCATACCTATGCAAGGTGACATGAAAGAATGGCAAACTACTCTAATGACTACTATAACATGGATGGCAAGTAAAATAGACAATATAGATGAACAGATGACAGAGATCAAACAAGAACTTAGGGAGAATAGTAGACAGATAGCAGAGACCAATAAAACCTTAAAAGCATTAGAGGGTCAGGTGACAGAGAATATTCAAAAAGTGGAACATCTGGGAAAAGAACAGACCTTACAAGATTCTAGACTCCTACAGTTGGAAGTAGACAAAGCAGCTTACATGTTGAGGTTTCAAAACATACCAGAAGAGAAAAATGAAGATTTACAGAAAATATGAAGTGGAGCCTTGGCTGAAATTTTACAGGTGACTCCTTAGAGGATGGAAGATGAGTTTGACCAAGTCAGAAGGCTGCCATTGAGTTACACAAGACGAAACAAACTACCTAGTGAAGTCCATTTGAGGCTGGCAAGAAAAAAGATTAAAGATGACATTTTGAAACAAGCAAGAGACAGACCCATGGTGATAGCTGGAAATACGGTGAAAATTTTAAGAGAGGTCCCTTGGCCAATGAGACAAAAAAGGAGAGAATACCAAGCACTAACAGAATTTTTGAGAGGAAGAGAGATATCCTACATGTGGCTAATGCCAGAAGGCCTTCTTTTTACGTACCAGGAGAATAGATATAGGATCAACTCCACTTTTAAAGCACAGAATTTTTTGGAAAGTATAAAGAAGAAAGAAAGCAAAGAAAAGGATGATGCGGAGAAGCAAGAAGAAGTAAGGTCTGGTGATGAAGATCCAAACCAAACATGGAGATATTGTACAAGACAACAATCCAAAAAAGATAAGAAAGATAGTGATAAACAAAACCTATAATGGCCTCAATTCTTTCAATTAATGTAAGTGGACTTAATTCTCCTACTAAAAGGAGAAAGACCTTTAGATACCTGGCAAAAATGGAAATGGCTATAATTTGCTTACAGGAAACTCATATCTTAACCAGAGAACAATTTTTTTTTAAAGAACAAAAAACTTGACCTATACAAAAAGAAAAGGGGAGTGGCAATTTATAGTAAAGACAAATTTAACCAACAACTGCAATTTGCTTCTGAAGATGGTAGAATTTTATTAGTGGAAATTATGGTGGACAATAAGAAAATCCTGCTTTCAAACATCGATGCTCCAAATGACCATCAAGAGAATTTTTTTCAAGATTTGCGTTTTAAATTATCAAATCTGGAGTATGTGGAATATTAATAGGAGATTTTAATGCGGTGTCTGACAGACAGTTGGATAAGAAAACACACAAACAGATCAAAACTAAAAGTCTTCAGCTTCCGCTAAGCTTCTGAAAATTAGCAGAAGAAATGGAGTTGGTGGACGTTTGGAGAACAAGATTCCCACAATTCTAGAGATTTTACTTACTATTCTCATAGTCACCAAACCTGGCCAAGAATTGATATGTGTTGGCTTTCTGCAAGCTTCATTAAAGACTTAGTGGACACAGAGATTCAAACAAGAGTTATATCAGACCACAGCCCTGTAATGATAAAACTAAAAGGTGTACGGACAAGAAGCCCATGGAAGTTAAATACAGCAATTTTGAAAGACAAAGACTTTCTTAAAGAAACAAAACCAGAAATGGAATCCTTTTTTAAACAAAATATAACACAAGAAATAAAGATGCAAACAGTTTGGGATACTGCAAAAACTTTTTATAGGGGCCTTGCAATTAGATACTGCATTAAAAAAAAGAAAGAGCTGAAAGTTATCAAAATTTAATGTTACAAATGGGAGAAGTTGAGAAGAATCTTAAAAAGCATCCAACAAAGTATGAATTTCAAAAAAAAGGTAAAAGAAATGCAGCACAAAATGAATTTAATTCTTATGCAAGAGGTGGAGATTAAATTAAGGTATGCCAAACAAAACCTTTTTGAGCATGCCAATAAACCTGGAAGGTGGTTGGTCTATAGGATGAGAAAAGAGAAGGCTAAAAGAATAATTACAACATTGAGAGATGAGAGCAATAAAGAGAAATCTCAAAAACAAGAAATACAACATTGTAGAACAATTTTATAAAAAACTATATGAAGACAAACAAGTTGATAAAACAAACTTAGAAGAATATGTTAAACAAAATAACCTTAACAAATTTACAGAAGAACAACAAAAAAAATTGAATGAACTGATAATGATAAGTGAGCTTGGAGAGGCAGTAACTGCCCAAAAGAATGGCAAATCACCAGGACCAGATGGACTACTGGCAGAGTTCTATAAAGCCTATGAAGAATCTTTACTTCTACCATTTAAACACCTCATTGAAAAGATACAGGAAGAAGGCCAAATTCCAAACTCAGGGCAAGAAGCTACGATATCTTTGATTCCAAAAGAAGATAATGATTTGAAAGAAATTAAAAACTACCGTCCAATTTCCCTTTTAAATGTGGATTATAAATTTTTTGCTGCAATACTGGCGCAACGTTTGAAGAAAGTTTTGCAATGTACAATACATTATGACCAAGCAGGATTTTTGCCTAAAAGATACTTGAAAATAATGTCAGAACAGTTTGTGACATTTTAGAATATGATGAAGGCCATCCAGAGAAACAATTGGCTTTAATTTGCCTAGATGCCGAGAAGGCATTTGACAATCTTCGTTGGCAGTTTATGTTACAGCAACTGAAAAGTATGGAATGTGGGAAAAACTTTTTTTTTTTAGGAAAAACCCAATTTATTGATTGTAAATTCTACAATTACATTACATCTTTATACCATACAACCTGTTATTGTATCCTATTTCATAATTCAGTTAAAAATAAACAAAACTAACCAAATACAGAAAACCACAAAATTATTAAAACAGAGCAAAGGTAGATTATTTCATAAATTTATACAATAATTAATATTCTTACAATCCAATCATTCCTTTTTCGTATGTTTCTCCTCTGTTAATCATTTCTTACAAATTTTAACCCTTTACTTGCTTTTCTCATCTTTAACTCTATTTTGTATCCAAACATATAGTTTCTCCCATCTTTGATTACCCAATTTTTTTGATTTTCCATTGACTATTTCCGTAAGTATATCTGCTTCTGCAGCTTGTAAAACCTTATCTATTAATTCTCCCATATTTGGAGTTTTCTCTAGTCTCCAATATTTTGCATATAACATTCTCACGGCGGTGAGAATGTGAATTGCCAAATGAACATCTTCCTTAATCAAGTCTTTCTTAACAATACAAATTCGGGCTTAAACTGAATTCCCGTTTTCAACATTCCTTGAAGGAGCTCATAAACTTTGATCCAATTTTTTTTGCCCTTCTGCATGTCCACCATAAATGGTAGAACGTGCCTATTTTTTCACCACATTTTCAACATTTTGGCGATAGACCTGGATATATCTTAGCTCTGAAGGTTTTCTGAAGTATACCGCCTTAGTAATCTTACAATTGATCTGCCATAATTGTGCTCATTGCCCTAAGTCTATATTTTTTCCCAGGCTTTGTGACCATTTTACCATTACTTCTTTCACAGTCATGTCCTCCAGTTTCAGTTGCATAAGATAGTTATAAAAAATTTTTATTAGTTTGTCCTCCTTACTCATTAACAATTTATCAAAATTAAAATTCTCTTTATTAAAACCAATTAAATTATCTTTGCTGAATTTTGCTTTAATCTGAATTGTTAACCACCAATCCATTTTTATGCCTTGATTCTCTAACTCCTCAACCGTTTTTAGAGTATCATCATCATTTAATAGCTCTTGATATCTTACTATCTTTGACATTGTAAACAATTGTGGTTGTATGGAAGCTTCGTTGGGACTTACGTATCAGATGGTTACTAAAATACTTATGCCCTTTGCTAACATACCACATATTCACATGCCATCCTGCTTTAAGATCATGTCCCTCTATTGCTAAAATTCTTTTATTCTCCAATCTCACCCATTCACTTAATCAAACCAAAGCATTAGCCATATAATATGTTTCCCAGTCTGGCAAGCCCAGGCCACCATTTTCCTTTTTATCCCACAAAATTTTACATTTTATCCTAGGTTTCCTGCCTTGCCATATGAAAAACATAATTATCTTATTTAGTTTTGCAAAAAAAATCTTTTCTTAACACTATATTTATTGTCTGAAACAAAAACATGATTTTTGGGAGAATAACCATTTTTACAACTGCAATCTGACCCATAAAAGGCAACTGCAAATTTCCCCACTTTTTAAAAGTTATGTCTATCTCCTTTAACAACCTCAAATAATTATTTTCATAAATAGTATTACATTTATTGGTTAAGTGTATTCCCAGGTACTTAACCGTCTTTTCACATTGAAAACCAACCTTTTCTGTTAACTCATCATCAAATCGGTCATATTTTTGGTTGACATTTTAGATTTTTGCTTATTTACTTTCAGATCTGCCACTTGGCCATTTTAGATTTTTGCTTATTTACTTTCAGATTTGCCACTTGGCCATACCCTTTAAGTCTATTAAAACTTTATCAATAGATTCCAATGGGTTTTGCAAAATCAATATAATATCGTCTGCATATGCTTGTATTTTGTACTCCTCTCCTTTCACTTTAAGTCCTTTAATACCATTATTCTTCCTTTTTGAGAACAATAGAAGCAATATACTTTCTGCAAAAGGCTAGGGTGACAGTGAATGGCAAACTAACAGAAACAATTAATATACAAAAAGGTACAAGACAAGGCTGCCCACTGTCACCTCTACTCTTCATTCTATCAGAGGTATTGAACAATCAAATAAGAGAAGATACAAGCATAAGGGTGCTGTGATAAAAAAAAAATGAACAATACAAACTTAGATCATTTGCTGATGACTTGGTTCTTATATTAGATGGCATGCTTATTTGTGGCCATTTATATTAGATGGCGTGCTTATTTGTGGTATCAAAGACTTGACGGCCACTCTTATTTTAAGAACCATTGGTTTTGGAAATCTTTATATCATACCTGGGTATGGTTAAAGCCTAAAATCTATTCAAAAGTTCCAAGATGGGTCTCACCAGTAGAAGCATTTACTCACCCAAACCTTTTAAAAGCAAACCAGAATTACAGGTATGAGGATTTGTTGGTAAAAGAAAATCAACTGAAAACCACAGAAGAATTAGAAAACATGGATATTAAAATGAATTGGTGGATGAGAATGCAAGTTGAATCTAGATATGCTAAAGATAAGGCAATAGGCTTCACTAGTGAACAATACTTATTTGATAAAATTCTATTGGGACCACAGGAAAAGTTAATTTCCAAATTATATGCATATTTACTTCAAATGAAGACACAAGATGAAGTTGTAAAGGATTGCATGTTCCAATGGGCGAAAAATTTTGGTTACAACATTACTCTAGAACAGTGGGAAAGACTGTGGAAACTTAATGTTAAACTAACTAGGTCAGTGACTTTCAAAGAAAACCTCTATAAAATGTTTTATGGATAGTACTTGACCCCACAGAAATTGTGCAAGATTTATACTAACATGTCTAACAAATGTTGGAAGTGCACAAAACAAATTGGTACTTTTTACCATATGTGGTGGACGTGTGAGATGGTGAAAGGCTACTGGAAAATGGTACATGAAATGCTACAGAAGATTATGAAAACCCAGATACATTTTAAACCAGAACTTTTTTTATTGAACATATTTCCAGAGAACTATTCTAAAGAAATGAGACACATGCTGGCACACTTTAACACTGCAGCTAGAATCCTTTTGGCACAAAGATGGAAATGTCAGGAAATTCCTTCAAAAATGGACTTGGTGGGGAAAGTTTTGGAGACTGAAGAGCTTGATTTTCTATCCCAACTGGTGGTTGAGAAATCTAATAATAATAATAATAATAATTTTTATTTATACCCCGCCCTCCCCGCCGAGGCAGGCTTAGGGCGGCTCACAGACATGGGAGTGCCATGATTACAGTAAATACATTATACGATAAAATACATTAAATAAATAAATTAATTAATTAAAACCACTACAGTTAAGGTGCTATAATACAAGGCAGTGTATGTCAGATGGCTAGGTGTCACTTCAGGATTCAATCTTGTAGGCCATTTGAAAAAGGATAGTTTTGCAGGCCCTGCAAAACTGATTATAGTCCCGCAGGGCTCGAACCTCCGCTGGTAATTGATTCCACCAATGGGGAGCCGTTACTGAGAAGGCCTGCTCCCGAGTTGTTTTCAGTTTGGCCTCCCTTGGTCCAGGGATTTTTAAGAGATTTTGGGAGCTAGATCTCAGTGCTCTCTGGGGGATATATGGAGAGAGGCGGTCCCTAAGGTAGACAGGTCCTTGGCCATATAGGGCTTTAAAGGTAATAACCAGCACCTTGTAACGAACTCGGAACACAATTGGCAGCCAGTGCAGCTCCCGCAAGCTAGGCTGCACAAGCTCCCACCGAGGTAGTCCCACTAACAGCCTGGTCGCAGCATTCTGCACCAGCTGCAGTTTTCGAGTTCGGTACAAGGGCAGCCCCATGTAGAGGGCATTACAGTAGTCCAACCTCGAGGTGACCGTTGCATGGATCACTGTTGCTAGGTCGCCACGTTCCAGGAAAGGGGCCAGCTGCTTCGCCCTTCTAAGATGGAAAAAGGCGGCTTTAGCAGTGGCTGCTATCTGTGCCTCCATTGTCAAGAAAGGCTCCAGAAGCACTCCCAGGCTCTTGACCCTGCGCACTGTTATCAGCAATGCACCGTCAAAGGCTGGTAGGGAGATCTCCTCCCCTGGCCCGCTGTGGCCCATGCAAAGGACCTCTGTCTTCGCTGGATTCAACTTCAGCCCACTTAACTTGATCCACCCTGCCATGGCTTGCAACGCTCGGTCCAGGTTTTCAGGGACGTCTCCAGTCCGGCCACCCATCAATAGATAGAGCTGGGTGTCATCAGCATACTGGTGATAACCCAGCCCGTACCTTCGGGCAATCTGGGCAAGGGGGCGCGTAAAGATGTTAAACAGCATCGGGGAGAGAACTGCCCCCTGGGGCACCCCACAAGTGAGTAGGCGCCTCTGGGACACATCTCCCCCAATTGCCACCCATTGTCCCCGACCTTCAACGAAGGAGGAGAGCCACTATAAGGCTAGCCCCTGAATTCCTACGTCGGCGAGGTGGCGGGTCAGCAGCTGATGGTCGACCATATTGAACATCGCCGATAGGTCTAACAACAGCAATACCGCTGAGCCGCCTCGGTCCAGATGCCGTCGGAGGTCATCCATGAGGGTGACCAACACTGTCTCTGTCCCATGGTCCGGGCGGAAGCCGGACTGGAATGGATCTAAGGTGGAAGTGTTATCCAAGAAGCCCTGTAACTGCAACGCCGCAGCCCTCTCGATAATTTTGCCCAGAAAGGGCAAATTTGACACCGGCCGGTAGTGAGCTAATTCGGCCGGGTCAGATGTAGCCTTTTTCAGGAGAGGGTGGACCATTGCCTCCTTCAGGGGCGTTGGAAAAGAGCCCTCTGAAAGAGATCTATTTATGATGTTCCGTATAGGACATCTTAGCTCCTCCCGACAGGCCTTAATTAGCCAGGAGGGGCATGGGTCCAGATCACAAGTAGTTGGGTGTGCAGTGACAAGGATTCTGTCAACACAAGTAGTTGGGTGTGCAGTGACAAGGATTCTCCAAGCCGAGCGGGCTGAAGTGGTCCAGGATCAAACCAGAAGACACGCACGGGGCCTCGAGTTCACTTACTGTATCTAATATGGCAGGGCAGTCGTGGCGGAGCGACTGGACCTTGTCTGCAAAAAATTTTGCAAAAGCCTCAGAGCCTATCTCCAATTCCTTAACATTTGGTTTGCCCTGTGGCAATGTAGTAAGGTTCCGAATTACCCTAAATAATTGTGTCGGGCGCGAATTTGCAGACGCAATCTTAGCCACAAAGTATCTTTTCCTTGTGGCCTTGACTGCCATCTCATAGGACCTCATAAACTCCCTATAAGATGTTCTAGTCACTTTGTTGCGAGTACGCCGCCATTGCCTCTCTAGCCGTCTAAGACCTTGTTTCAGCTGGCGTAACTCCGGGGTGTACCACGGAGCCAGCCTAGTCCGAGGTCGCAGAGGGCGTCGTGGCGCGATCTCATCAATGGCCCTAGAGAGCCGGCTATTCCAGGTCTCAACCAGGCCATCAAGGGGGTCGCCAGAGGTCCAGGGATCCCGCAGTGCTGTTTGGAACTGTTCCGGGTCCATCTGGCTCCGCGGGCGAGCCATAATAGGCTCGTCGCCTAAACATGTTTGGGGTGGCGTGTCTACACGAGCCTTAAGGGCAAGGTGGTCCGACCATGGCACCACTTCAGTGGCTATATCGTCCATCATAAACCCAGCCACAAAGATCAAGTCTAACATGTGTCCGGCCTGGTGAGTGGGGGCTGTAACCAGTTGAGAGAGTCCTAGTGCCGCCATGGATGACACCAGATCCGTCGCCTGACTAGAGGCCGGGTCGTCAGCATGACGTTGAAGTCACCCAGGATTATCAACCTTGGGTGCTTCAACGCCCAGCCTGTCGCCACCTCGAGTAGGGACGGTAAGGCACTGGCTGGTGCATTAGGTGTACGGTATACCAGCCAGACCGCCAACCCCTCTCCAGCCTCCCATGCCAAACCGGCACATTCAATACCCTCGATCCTTGGGGCCGGGAGCGCCCTAAAGGAGTAAGCCTCCCGTATGAACAACGCCACTCCTCCCCCCCGCTTGTTAGTCTGCGATTGGTGAAAGACCGAGTAACCCGGGGGAGCTATTTGTGAGAGGGCCACTGTGTCACCCTCTCGTACCCAGGTCTCGGTCACACAAGCCAGGTCCATGTCCTGCTCGAGTAAAAACTCTTGAAGGACTGAGGTCTTATTGTTAATGGACCTGGCATTGCATAACACCAATGATGGAGGCGAGTTATTTAACCTGACCCTACTACCTGCCACCATTGGGATGGGACGCAGATTGTAGGGTGAGCGAGCACTGACTTGTCTCGGTCTCCCTCCCTTGTATCGTCTGCTCCCACCGCCATACCTCCCCCTCCCCTGGAGCATTGGAATCCCTAGACCAGCCATTCCCCACTGGTAGTAGCCACTGTCTTGACCGCCACCAATGCACAGCAGTCACCAATACCTAATACCCTCCGACCCACCCCACCCTACTAGGTCCCAACAGTCAAATCACTCAATAAAACCCACCCCTCAATTTCTCTCATATATTAATTGGACCCACCCCACCCTACTAGGTCCCAACAGTCAAATCACTCAATAAAACCCACCCCTCAATTTCTCTCATATATTAATTGGACAAATAAATAATCTAAATCTAATGGCATAATTAAATTATAAATCCCACCCTATTAAACATCTTCAATTTAATTTGCCAATAATATTCATATAATTTCAGACCCAATAAATATAATAAATTTTCTATCCCAACTGGTGGTTGAGAAATCTAAAGAAGAAGCGAGAAAAAACTGGATGAAATTTTATGTTTGGTTGGACACCCAAGACTCTTAAGATTCTCTGGTGTGATCTGATTTCTTTTTCTTTTTTCCTGTGTTTATATTATAATATTTACCTTTAAGCGAACTTTTAAATTTTTCTTTGGGAAAACTGACAAACTACTAGAATATAACTAAAGATCTATATTATACAACTTTAAAATCATATATATATATATATATATATATATATATATATATATATATATATATATATATATATATATCACATATATCACTTAGATTAAAATAACAAGAGAGAACGTATGTTAAGAAAATATGGTAGAACTATCCATAAGAAATAAGTCTATCCATAGACATAAGAAATAAGTCTATCCATAGAAATAAGTCCAGAATGTACTGTGCCTTTACCCCTTCTCTTTTTTCTGTTCCCTTTTTTCTAAACTTTTCTGAAACTAATAAAAACTTTTGAAAACAGTAAACTGCCATGTGCTTGGCCTTATATTACCTGATTTGTGCTCTTAGGGGATGAGGTAATGTAGTGTGTGACAAGGAGGTCAGCTGGCCTGTGACACTGCAGGGATGTCAGAACATGTGACTGCTGATGTCACCAAGAGGGCTGGACAGTGGGAGGTTCCAGAGTTTAATAGGATTAGTGGGACTGGAGGGGTTTAAATAAAGAAAAACTATCTTAAAGAAAAGAAGTTGGTCAATTTAGAGTCATATTGTTAATCTACTGTAACACCATAGCTACCATAATGGGGCTTTCCTGCAGGATGGGCTTAATTTCCAGCATCAGTTACTTCCTTAGGCTAATTCTTTGTTTCCAAGATCCCCTTAACGGCTCTGACAGGAACAGTCTCTTTTGTAATGTGTAGGCGTGGCATGAAATGCTTTTTGTGTGGTAGCAAAGCCACTCCATTTGCATCTGGATCTCCCCACCCTGAGAATGTGCTGCAGTTGTGCCATCATGTTTGCTGAGCAAGAAGATGGGTTCAGGATCATGGCTTCTGGTTAAAGGTTGCTCCTATATACTGTCTTCTTTGGACAGAAGTGCAGTGCGATTCTGCATACCTTGGCAGCTCCTTGGTGAAGCCTGATCTGAAATCTTTCTATGCAGGGGGATGCCCACTCACAGCAATGGCAAGAGCAAGCAGGGGGGCCTTTTAGCTAAGCCGCAGTTCTTGTTGTTTGGCCCCATACAGAGTAAATGTCCATATTGGCACAGTTGCCTATGGACAGTAGCCAAGTGGGTAATGTCCATATTGTGTTAGTTCGTGTACCCAGTGTTTTCTGCTATCACAGTGTCCATAGAAGCAGTTTCCCTGTGTTCACACAATGTAAGTTCATAACAATAAGAGTCTTGTGGCTCTGACACTAGGCCAGAGTTAACTCAGTCCATAAATGGTAGCACAAAAAGGGAGTCCAGGGAGTCTGGAACCAGGGTCACAGTCCCCTTAAAGATGGAGGAGGGGGCTCATGCTCACACATGCATGGAAGTATTGTGTCTGAGAGAACAGCAGTTCTGAAATCTAGAAGAAGATTTGACATTGCTAAGCAAATTGCAGCTGAATCCACAAAAAATGGATGTGAGGTAGTAGCTGGCCCATGTGGAGAAATAAAAATGCCATTTCTGGACACAACCTCATTTCCCCTGAAATAATAGTTTCATGGCCTAGGAATGCTTATGGACCAGACCTTGTTTTTGGGGTGGGGCTGGTATCACCCATGTGCACAAGTGCTCTTTACCATTATGTCACTATGTTGATTTCTTGAGGACAGGACCTGGAAACTGGCATCCATGCTGTAGTAAATGGACAGTTAAGATGTTAAGTCAAAGCCCTGCTCTAGATTTGATCTAACCAAAAAATGAAAGCAGGATCTTCTTGATTATGGCATCTCAGTTGTGGAATAATTATTGAACTCTCTCCTACCCAAACTTCACAAGCAAAACTCCCTCCCACCCAAACTTCACTATGTAAAAGCAAAGTCATATTTTCATTCCAGCTGACTTGGGGGGGGGGGGATAGCAATTTTAAAGTACTATTGAAATGATTTTACACATTATTTTTTATTTTTTGTATACCGTATAATATTTATTTATTTATTTATTTAATTGGATTTATATCCTGCCCTCCCCTCCTAAGCAGGCTCTTTGCATGATCCTGTACACATTGAGACCACAGCCAGGGAATGAAAGATAGAATTGGAGTTTCATGTTATAAATAATAAAGCAAAAAAGAAAAGCAATTGGTTACTACAAATTATTGTCTATCTAAGGTACCATAAGGCACCAAAAAAAGATTAGCAAATTTATGTCTAGAAGAAACTGAAGTTTCTTTCATAGCTTCCAGTGAACCGACAGTTATCAATCTGTTGCTTTTTGTAAATTAAACTTCTTTTTTAATATATATTAAAAGTTATCTTCATTTTGCATGAAGAGTTCCACTAAAGTGACTATGACTACTCCTGATTAAGTAGTTCGTGAATTGCAGCCTCCATCAGGTAAACAATTTCAGTCTCTTGGCTTCTTACAGCAATGAAGATAGCTGTGGAATCTCACCTTCACCCCAAAGTGGGATAGGTACAGATAACCACTTTGCTATATATCTGTACTCAACATTTGGTAGAATTCACTTTACCACTTGGCAGAATGTAAAAGCCCGCATGAACGTATCCACAGTGAGCTTTTCCCATCAGAGTAGTTGAAATTTGTAACTTTTCCAAAGGAAAGTAAATGGCCAACATATCCATTCAGCCAAGTAGTTTACAAAACAACTACAGATTGTAACTAACCACTTATCAAGTGGTCATGTGAATCCGTGTAAAGATAAAGCATGTATATCAGGGGTGTCAAATGTCTGGCCTGGGGGTCAGAACTGGCCCGCTACAGACAACAAGGAAAAGAGTTAGTTGGGTCGATGGTTGGTTGGACCCTGAAAACATGGAAGGCGATGATTCGGCAGCTTCCTCAGGAGGCGAGAGTAGTACAGGGTGTGGGTACTGTCTTAGGAATGCTAGACCCAGGACACCTTTTTTACCGATGCACCAGCAGAAACCAAGGAAACGGACCTGATAATTAAGTTGTCCACATGCCAGTTGTCTGAACAGGAGAAACGGGTTCTTAATTACGGACTTGGGTTTGTGCCCACACCTTATTATGATGCTTTTCAGACATGGCTTGATTTTTATAAACTTACCAGACAATTAAAACTCAAGGATTTTTTCCGGTCAGATAGTATGGAAGATCCCTCTGTGTGGCCCTCTAAGAGTAAATCCACCTTTACTCCATCCCATTATGATTCTTCTATCTCAGTTTTTGAAAAATTGGTATTGAATGAAATTGAGAGGCTGGAAAATGGTAATCCCTTATCTAAATGGAATAATTTTTCCAAAATTGACAGAATGGCATTGAGATCTTTGGCGGACAATTCTGCCATTACGATCAAACCCGCTGACAAAGGTGGGGCAATTGTAATTTTAAACACAGAGGACTATTTGGCAGAGGTCAATAGACAGCTTAGTGATCAAACATATTATGCCCCATTAAGGGATGATCTTATGGAAAAAGTGAGAAGGCTGATTTCTCTCATGCTTACTGAGGCCAATAACATGGGCTTCATTTCGGATAAGACCAAAGACTGGTTGTTCTGTAAGTATCCCAGAACACCAGTGTTCTTTGTTCTACCTAAAATTCACAAATTAACCTTTCCCCTCCAGGTCGACTGATTGTTTCTGCCTTGGCTTCACTTTTGGAACCTTTGAGCCAGTTCATTGATTTTTTTCTGAAACCTTTTGTTGTTCAGGCCAAAACCTATATCAAGGACACTGCTGATTTTATAGCTAAGATTGAGGGTCTACAGGTTCCAGAACATGCCATGTTAATATCTCTTGGCGTTAACGCGCTCTACACTAATATCCCCCACGATGAAGCATGCATTGTTCTCCTTGATGTACTTGAGTCTAGGGTTAATGCAGCCTCTCCTACTTCCTTTATACTGGAACTTCAGATATTATTTTGGAACATAATTTTTTTAGGTTTGATGAGCAGTTCTTTTTGCAAGTGAAGGGCGTTTCTATGGGCAGTGCATTTTCTCCAAGTATAGCCTGCTTATTTATGGACTCTCTGGAAGAAAAGTTCTTTTGTAATGCCTCTGTAAATCCTTTTTGGGGCTCTGTATTTAAACTTTACAGGTATATTGATGATATTCTGGCTATTGTCACGCATCAGGATGTTGTTATTCCCATGATGGAGTGGATGAATGGGGTGCACGCTTCTATCACTTTTAGCTACAAGGCTGATTCCCATATGGTGACTTTCTTGGATACTGTAGTCTTTAAGAAACCTGACTTTAAATTGGCAGTTCGACCTAACAGGAAACCCACTGATAAAAATCTGCCACTAAATTTTGTTTCTTGCCATCCTCCCCACCTTAAAAAGAATCTACCTTACTCACAACTGGTTCGAGCCAAATGGAACTCTACCAGTGTTATTGATTTTGATTATGAAAAGTTAAGGATTTGCAAACGCTTTAAAGCACAGGGCTATCCTGACTCTTCTTTAAAAGCTGCTTGCGATCGTGTTAGGAAGGTTTCCCAAATCTCAGTGCTGAATAAAGGACTCAGTGCCCAATTACATTCTGCCCAGAAGCTTGATCGCTTGTCCTGCGCATTCCAGTTTTCCACTCTTTTGTATCCTATCCAGAGAATTTTGAAAAAATATTGGGTTTTGGTTAAGGACATTCCGGGCTGTAGTCTTTTCCCTAAAATTGGGTACTGTAGAATAAAAAATATCGCTGATGTCATTATTAGGTCTGATGTCACAGGATAGGACCACATATGGACCATAGTGGGGGGCATCATAAATGTGGAACATGCTCCGCTTGCACCCTCTTTCTGGAACTCAAGGAATTTGTTCATCCCTCTACTGGTTTTAGAGTCCTTGTCAAGGACACAACAACATGTTCTACCAAATTATGCATATATTGCATCCTGTGCCCATGCTCTAAACTTTACCTGGGAAGCACGACACATGTTATTAGGATGCATGTCCTTGAACATAAGTCTCGTATTAAAAATGCAGTGGCAGATGCACCACTCGTTGAACATTTTTGTACGTTTAAACATGATGCTGACTCTTTAAAAAATTTTGTATTGGAAAAATTTCTTATCTGGCTTCATGGAAAAACTGATCCTAGTAAATGGCTGCTAAGACAGGAAATGTGATGGATCTTCAAACTTAAGACTTTGGTACCTAATGGACTTAATAACGATTGGGATCGATCGTGTTTCCTTTAAGTGTCCTTTTGGGTTGACTTTCTGTGCTAGGATGTCTGTTACTTTAAATGACTGCGTTTGGTTAACACCTGTATGTATTTATTTGAGCATGATTTCTTTAGTGCTCTCATTGTTGTTAAGATCCTTGAAGTTCTGCTCTATTGTGAAATGTATGATGGTTTTCCAAAGGTATGTATTGCTACATTTTAATATTTTAAAATTGTCATGGTTGTTTCTTAGGATGTTGATTCTTATGTGTTTTTGTGCCGCTCGTAGTAGCTTGTTAGTGAAAGGCCCTGTTGCATTTCTTATGCCTTGCTGCACTGGATTATTTCATCTTTAAAATTCGGGAGGATGTCCTGGAGCATTGGACTTCCTAGAAGAACCTACCTTTGCCACTACTTGGACTACTCTTCCCATCTTCTTGGTTTTAATTCACCTATAAAAGGACTTGAATGTGAACGTGGTCTTTGTTTCATGATTAATTTCACTTTATATGTTTGGTTGCTATATTTATAAACATTTGTATAATTTCTTATATTTTTTCGAGGCTGGTTTTTTGCGGAGGTGTATACCTTGTTCCCTGCTCTATCAGGTAAGCAGCATTTTCCCCCACCTGGATAGGCTCTTATATTCACATGTCATTAAATATAACCGTTCCAACTACACATCGCTCTGTAGAAAGATCCAGTAGAGGTAACTAAAATCCAACTGGTTTAGAGTTCTGGCTTCCCTATTTTTACCACTCTGCATATTATTTTCATTTACTTTCTGTATTGTTTTTATTTGCTAACTTTTCTCAGCAACCAGTCCCTGCTGAGTGCAGATGGCATGAATGATCCCACAGATTCTGTGTGCAATAAGCCAGAATGGTATTGCAGACATTCTATATTAAACTTCTCTACTGCAATAAAAATGTTACTTTACCACATGCCTGCCTCATAGTCTGCAACATTCTGTATGCTCATATAGATACTGATCCTTCCCTTCAGTATTGCAACTGTAAAATCTTGCCAGAATGTTTTTGATCTTCTGTGTGATCTCTTTGAAGGTTTGCATAGTAGTTTTGTAACACTCTGACACATAGAACCAGATGTTCATGGATGTTTTTTAGTGGTCATGTAGATGGATACCCCATGCACTGCTTCTATTGCTTCTGCACAGAGAGAACTTTTCTTCTAAGCCCACTAAGACAGCAAAATCACTATATATGAAGGTCACATGCTCAAATTAAAATGTGGTCAAAAGATGAAGTTGAACTGAATAAGTGATGCAGAAATATGGATGTGGTTATAATAAACTCTAGTTTTATCAGAGAAGAAAGAGGGTGATGAATGAATGAGCTTCAGGCCATGGTTCTTTTGGAATTATAATAGCTTTTGCAAAGTATATTAGTGGTCAGGTTATAAGAAGTACCCAGCTTGCTGGGGGTAAAGTATAAATGACTGGGGAAGACAATGGCTAACCACCCTGTAAAAAAGTCTGCTATGAAAACGTTGTGAAAGCAACATCACCCCAGAGTCAGAAATGACTGGTGCTTGCACAGGGGACTACCTTTACCTTTAACTGATTTGGCTGCTCAGTTTGGGAATTGACTGGCATGCAGAAGGTTCCAGGTTAAATCCCCAGCTTACCCAGTTAAATGGATCAAATAGCAGCTGATGCCCAAGACTTCTGCCTCAGACTCTGGAAAGCCATTGCCAGTGTAAGCAGACAATACTGACCTTGATGGTCCTGTGGTCCAGTTCAATATAAAGCAGTTTCACATGTTCATGTGTTCAATCCAGTGAATGTTAGTTCATCAGTCTTCTGTGTCTCTCCCCAAACAAAAATATCCCAGACTCTATTCTGAAACTGACTGTAACTTGAACACTTTAATTACTCAGTAAAAGCTTCTTCAGTTACCGATTGATCTGGTCAATGCCAGAAATTATATGACATAAAAACAGGGAAGGCCAGAAAACTCTATTCCAGTGGGAATTTTTCCACCCACTTAACACAGCAGTTTATGATTCTTCTCAGCCGTTTTGAGGCATAATCTGAAGACAGAACTTTCAGCCTATGTAAGTGCTATTGCATGCAAGACTTCATTTTTGATCGTATTTCATTTTGCTGCCTGAAACAAGAAACCCAAAGCTATTTTGTTACCAAAGAGAAAAAGGACAAAAGCTGCATTAATTTCATAAAAGTTGTCCACAGTTTTTCTTTGCATCTTTCCATGCCTCTCTATGTGTGTCCACACTAATAATGGCAGCGGTCCGGTTCTCTTTAAGGATAAGGAAAGTTGACCTCCTCTATCCAGTGGTATTCCTGTGGATTGAACAATTATCATATGTGTTTTGTACAGTTAGAGATTTGAATTCTTAGGAAATTTTGAATACTTTGTCTGTAGTATTTTGTTTTTCAGGAGCTGCATCATAGCTAATTGATGCAAATCATTTGGTAGAATTAAGATTTTTGGTGAGGGATTTGATAGTTCCCAATGGACACAAGGTTGGAGGCATAAAAACCAGTTCTTTAATCCTGCAGCCAGATTGTATTCTAGCAAGGGAGGAAGACAATCTTTGATCATAGATATGCCCTGTCGTGCTGCTCCACAATGGATCTTAAGCTCCTCTTCAGTTTTATATTGGTCCTTATGTTTTTAATGGATTTTAATGCATTGTTTTGATGTTTTGTTTCATTGGTGACTTTGTAGGTCACCTTGATGCCGTGTTGGAGAACTGAAGCTGTGGAGAACTTTTCCTTCTAACCAGTCAGATACAACTAAATGTAACTGACAGTGCAATTCTAAGCAGAGTTACACTCTTCTAATGTCATGTCATTTGGGTTAGCAAAGTGTCACTCTGTTTAGGATTGTTCTGTCAAAATCTACCTTCTGTCCTTCTGGGTCAGCATATGGAGGAACTGAACAAAAAGCTCAGGTTGGTGGTGGTGGTGGGGGAGAGATGCCATGTCTCAGAGTCTCAGAGTGGCTTACAATCTCCTTCCCCTCCCCACAACAGACACTCTGTGAAGTAGGTAGGGCTAAGAGAGCTCTTTTGAAACTACTCTTAGCAGAACATCTCTGAGAGAACTTGTGACTGATTCCAAGGTCACATCAGCAGCTGCATGTGAAGGAGTGAGGAATCAAACTCAATTCTCCAGAATTAGAGTCCATATTCTTAACTGCTACACCAAAGTGTCTTTTTTTGAAATTTGTATTATTCTGCTTCACAATGATAGGAAGAGCTGACATCAAAGGATCAAGAAGCAACATTGCTATGCATGCTTGGCTGCCACAACCCGGTTATCCCTGTGGTAACTTTTCTGACACCTCCTGCTTAAAACCCAAAAGTCAGAAGGATCATGAGGCCCCACTTTCATGGTCTGTATTATACTGAAAATCAAGATCAAATGAGTTTTTGCCCTTCTGCTCCATGGGATGTTTCTGTCCTCCCTGAGCTCACCTTAGGACACCTGTGTTACGGTTTGACAGGTGTACTGCCACACTCAAACTCCTTACCTAACATGGTCCCTGGAGTGAGTCACTCCCAGCTCATGCCAGGTGCTTGGAGTCAGAAGTGAGAGCCCAATGAGGCAAGGGGATGGGTCTTGTCCTCTTGCCTTATTGGATAAATGAAAAAGCAATCAGAGTAGTGGTATTTCACTAGCAGCCTAGGCAGTAAGAACTAGCAATCTGAATTGTGCCCGGAGTCAGAGCGGTAACTTATTTAGATCTTTCAGCACTGAGGTGATAACGATCGCTGGCTAATCAACCCCTAAGAGTGCCCTGGTTTCTGCATTTTGAATTACCTGAACTTTCCAAACCATTTTCAAAAGCAGCCCCATGCATAGCACATTACAGTGATTAACTTTGATCTGATCAGAACATGGATTACTGTGGCCAGATTTTTGACAAACAGCCATAGCTGGCAAATTAGCCAGAGCTGATAAAAAGTGCTACATGTCACAAAGGAGACCTGAGCCTCCAAATGCAGTCCAGGATCCAACTTGCTCTGTCAAGGGAAATGCAACCTCCTCCCTGATAGGCTGATTTCACAGTCCCTGAGCAGCTTCTTCATTGACCAACAGCACTTCAGTCTTATCTGCACTGAGCTCCAGTGTATTGGCCCTCATGTATTTTGTTACCTTCTCCATGCATCCACAAATCCACTTGGCTTAGCTGTTAAGGAGAAATACAGCTGGGTGTCATTCACATATCAGTGTTACTTCACTAGAAATCCCTAGATGGCTTCTTCCAACAGTTTCATGTAAATGTTAAATAGTATGGGGGATGAGATGGAACCCTGCAGGACCCCATAATATAATATGACAATGAAGTAAAGACATACAACATCATAATGAGAGGAAATTATATTAAATGATCTGTGAAAGCAGAATCCAATGAAATTTTAGTTGTCATAAGGATTTCCATAGAAGTCTGCTATTCAGCTCTGATAAATGAAACTATTTTCATGTATTCCTAGCTTTCTGTTATTTATTTTTTCATGTAAGTATCATGAACTTCAGTTGTATGTAATGTATGCTAAACAGTATGAAGGAGACTCACAAATAAAATACTTCAATATTGCTATAATTCTTGGTATTATCTGAGAACACTGTGGAAATTATTTAACATTGAGCTTCAGTGATATTTGCCATTTTGTATAGTTCTGATTTTTAGCATCTAGTGGCCTGTTTGGTATGTTATCTTGCCAAAAGCTATATTATAAAACTGATTATTTTTAGGTTAAAGAAGAACTAGGTGTAAAAGGAAAATAATTAATTCGCAACTTCAAACCAAGTTTTGTAAACTGAAGCCAAGAACTTAGTTTATTGGCAGACATTATACACTATGCAACTATTTCCATATAAAAAATGGAAAATTAAGAAGGCCTATTTTGAATCTAAAGTATCCTGAGCAAAACAAATAATCTTTTCTTTAATGATATGGCAGTTGTTTATATGTTAGATGTTATCTGGAGGAACTAAGAGGAAAATGGAAGTTCCTAGCACTATTAATGATCTTTAGAAATGTGTCATAATTTGTGTCTTCAAAATACACACAGGCAACAGGCAAGAATGAATTGCACTCTCACTTGGGTACATTTTGCAATTGCAGGCTAACAATGTGTGCATAAAAACCTACCTGCTGTTTCCCAGTCTCATCTCATACACAGTCTACTTCGTTTCTTCTGCATTCTACTCAAAAAGTAATTGTTTTCCCTTGTTTTTTCCTGTCTCATTATCTTTCTCTGAGTCTTGGCTTTCCTACCCCACCCCAAAACTTATACCATTGCTGCCCTCTCCTTTGAATATCTCTCCTTGTTGTACATACTTCATGGTAGCTGTACTGGTCTTCCTTTTCCCAATTTTTACCATTCCAAACTCTGGCCATCCCTGCCACTATCCCACTATTTCAGAGCCTTTGAAAGCCATTCTGTATGGCTCTACTCCTCTTTATATCTCTGTGTTATGCAGGCATATATTGCCCCCCAGTTCCCATTAAACATTCATTTCAGATTTGATGCATGGCTTGCCTTCTTCCCCTCCAATAATTCCTCCACTGTGTTTTTTTTGGGTGATTTCAACATCCATGATGATAACCTCACTAACCCAGCTGCCTCCTGCTTGCTCTTTTGAACAGATTCTAAGCACTCACAGCCGTAGGCTTTATCTTCAGTGCTGCGCACTACTTTTCCCCAAGCTCTGTCTCTGGCTCTTTCTGTGACCTGAAATCCATTGATGCAGGGTGGCTTTCTTGGAAGCACTGTTGTGTCACTTCAGCCTGCTCATTAGATTCCGCAGTTCAATGCATTTATCCCCATATCCCCAACAAATCAGTCACCCCTCTGATCCCAAGTCCCAGCTCAGTCTCTTTATTTGATATTTCCATTCATTCTCTAATGCTTGCTGAACACCTCTGCAGGAGATCAAAAATCCTGGCTGATTTTATCTATTATAAATTCATCCTCTCCTACTTCTCATTGCCTGGCCATCTGACTAAGCAACAATACTATCACACCATGATCCATAATAATTCTAGAAATCCTTATCTGCCTCTGATACCTTAGCAACTCCCATTTCATTATCCTGTACCTCTTCACTCTTCAGTTAAGATATTCTTCAATGATAATGTTGAAATTATTCATTGTTATCTATGTCCTATCAGTTCCCTGTTATTCCAGTTCTCCATCTTACACCTCTCTGTCAGCCCCGAAATTCAGGACAATACACACTTACCTTCAATAAGTCCATGGGCTTGTGATCTCACTTTTATCCTAGCTGATAAAGCTTTACCTGTTACCTTTGTTCCTCAGGTCCATCTTCCACAATTTTCCAAAGGTCTATTGTTCCCTGAAAAATATCCCCATTATGTCCCTTGTTGCCTCTTATGCTTGGAACTCCTTTCCAATGCCACCTCCTTACCTTCCTTCAAAGTGCACACTAACAATTAGTCCTCTCCTGCACTGAAATTAAGCCTAAGGACATGATCGACTGAACTGAATACACTTATCCCCTGCTTACTCTGGTATTCTTCCTTCTGTTGCCTTTCCTATGTCAAAGCTTAGATGGTAAGATTCCCAAAGACAGGAATCTTTAATTCTGCAAAGTGTCAGACCCAGAGTCATGGAAAAGACAATTGAAGTTCAAGATCTTTATTCCAGCTTCATGGGCATACACACACGTTGTTGGAACTGACCTCTCTGTCAGTTCCCCCAACTTATAAACCTTTGCCCCGACCCTTATAATTCAAGCCAAAGCGCGCCAAGCAAAAGCAGGGGTTTTGCGTGGGGTTTTTACCAAGTTCTCATCATTACAGGTGCTCACTATCAGTTCATGGTTTGCATCTCCTCCAGCTCTTTAGCCTTGGTTACCTAGCAATTAGCCCATTCCCAGACATTCCATCCTCCCTCCAGATAAGCAACAAATTACTGTTATATCAAAGGCATAGCCAAGCACAGCATAACATTAAGACATAGACTAGCATTGCATATTTGAATACACATGACAAGAGGAACAAGATGGAGTGACTCTTGACACAAAGTGCCATTCATGCATATTTGTGTTTTGGGCACAGTAATCTGTTTTTGAATAGAAAATGTAACACGTGAACAGGTAAAACACTTCACAGTGCTGTCGAGGCAGTGGCGGGGGTGGGGGAAGCCATCAGGGAGCCAACCAGCTCCTACACCAGTGTATCCCAGAGATATACTGGTGTATCTTGGAGATATGTTGGTGTAGTGACCTGCTGAACTGCAACATCACAGTCAGGGGCCAGAATACCACCAGCTCAACCCTCTGCACAGGCAGGGGAAGGCACAGGCCCAAGGATGTGTAGTGAGGTCACCCCAGCCTAGGAACTTCCCAAATCCAGTGTGCAGTTAGTTATAGCCAGTGGTGTGCTGGAACTGGCTTGTACCAGCTTGTAAGAGCCAATTGTTAAAGTTTCAGAAATCTTGTGAGCCAGCTGACAACTAGTCAGGAACTCTAGGATACCTATCTGGCGCTTCAAAAACCAGGGCACCTGGCATATCTAGACTGTAGGGCTCAGCTGCCCTGAGGTAGCAGCTGAGGGCTAGAGCAGCTGGGTCAGCCCCACTGAGAAAAAAAAATCTTCCTTCAGTTCCTTCCCAAGTGCCCTCAACCCTTAAAAATGTTGCCCAACTCCAGAATTTGACCTCTGAAAAAACCTCATTAGGCATGCAGAGAAGGGGACTCCGTGTTAGGGCAGAGCTGGCACCAAGGTGGGGCAGACGGGGATAGGATTTGCCTGTCTTTTTTCACTTGCAGAGGACATGGAATGAAGAATATAAACAAACACCCCCCCCCCCGGCCCAGCTCCCCAGTGACCTCAGCAGCTTTCACACAGCATTTATGCTCTGAGGAGGGAGAGAAGAGGGAAAACAGTTTGGCAGACCTGGCAAAAGACAGAGGAAAAGGATGGGGAATAGCTGTTGGAAAGGGTCTTGGAAGGAGAATGGCAGGATAAATGCCTTTAAAATAAGCAAACTGAAAGAACCTAGTTTCCCACTTTGCCATCTCTTGCTGACAGCTATGTGGCAAATGTGGTGTGTGCATAACACGACCAAATCATATACTGTCCAAATCATAAATGGAGACACAAAGTATCATATGAGTGAGGGGGAGAAATGTATTTTTCCCCAATTGTCTTGGGTATTGGAAAAATGCAATATGCCTGCAAAAGAAGCAATTGCTTGAAAGGAAACCATCACGGTACTCTGGAGAGCAAAATCATTCAAAATCTCCTGATCAGATCCAAAACAACTATGACTGTTTTTGCACACAGCTTACCACGCGGTCACATTCTTGTTCTCTCCACAGCGTCCAACAGATTTCCCACTATCTGTGCCGGAGTTACAGGAAGTGCCGTGGCTTTTGCATAGCAAATGTAAACCGCTAAAACCCAGTTTACGTTTGCTACGCAAAAGCCATGGCACTTCCTGTAACTCTGGCACAGATAGTGGAAAATTCAATGGACGCTGCGGAGAGAACAGGAACGTGACCAAGTGGTAAGCTGTGTGCGAAAACGGTACAAGTGTCTTGTGGGATCTTAAAGGCAAACCCCTTTATTGAGGCTTATGCATTATAAATCGGAAATAGTTTACTCATAGTTCCCTTTCAGGTTCCTATAGAAGAACTATCCTTGAGTCCATTGTCACCTTAGAGACCAACAAGGTGATGGTGGTGGTGGTGAGGTAAATAAGCGTTCAAGAGTTAAAGTTCACTTGGCCAGACTCAAGTCTAACTCTTCTACTGCAGACAAACAGGGCTATCCTGAAAATACCTAATATAGAGATATTATGAGGTTTGTTTCTCTTCAGAATGAAAAAGCCAGGGAAAGCTTATAAACTATTGCAGATTAAGTGTCAAAAGGGCACTTTCACACACACTAAATGACCCACTTTCAATACACTTTGCAACTGTATTTTACTGTTTGAAATGGCAAAATCCATTTGCAAATGGTTGGTTCAGTCTTCTCTCCCTCTCTCACTGGAATTGGAACCCTGGGCACCACCTTAACAATGCATACTCCTATAACCAAAGCTGGCGATTCATGTGTAATGGGGGCAATCATTTCATGAGATGGGTCATACAGCCAGGAAGATGTACCTAGGAGTGCTGGTCATGATGCTGAAGGGTATGTGTGGCAGAGAGGCTGAAAGTGGGGGGATGGAGTAAAACTGGGATTTGAGAGTTGACTAGCAGCTGCCTTACTATGCTCAATGGATCTATTGGCTTGCAGGATCAGAGCCTTGTGCACTAGCGGAAGCAGATGGAGCAGGTACAGTTGAGGTACAGTCCACACAGCCAATGGGTAAGTGTTGTTACTTACAGTGACAGCTGTAGCATACATGTCAGGGGATCTTCCTCCTCCATTGGGGGGACACACCCTACTCGGACCCCACTGGCATTGCTGCAGTGGTCATGACCACTTTGCTCTTCATCATCATTGCGTATGTCTTTGGTATTTATGCAGGCAGTAATTCAACAGAGAAGAGACTTGGAAAAATGACATTCCTGGTACAGTATGTACTGCAAAGTCCACCCTGCTTAGAGAAGGCTCACACCTCATGTCTTGGAGCAGCTGGAGAGTCTCATGGGTTATACTGGAAACCTTGTTACTATTTCTCTGCTGATAAAGTCTGGGGTGATGTACAACTGTCCCCCTGTCTGTTGTTGAGCACTACACACTCCCCTCACAGCATGCTTTCTTCCTCTTTCTATGACTGCCCCATGGTGGCCCGGCTTGCTGCGGCTAAAACTAAGTCCTGCTGCCAGCTTCTTCTCACAGCCCACGCCTGCACGTTTTGTTAAAAGAGTATCTTAACAAAACGTGTGGGCTGCAAAAAGAAGCCGGCAGCAGGACTTAGTTTTAGTCGCAGCGAGCCAGGAGGAGGGAGGCAAACAGAGCGTGGCGGCGGCAAGGGGGCAGGCGGGCCAGAGGGGGTAGCGGCAGCAGCGATGGGGGAGGGAGGCAATGCAAGTGCTTGCCTACTGGGGAAAGGAGGGGCCATACATGTTGAGGGGGTGGTTGGGTGGAGGGGCCATGCCCCCCTGGGCTCCGCTCCTCGTGGCTACGGGCCTGCCCCTCTGCTAGCTGCTATATGTGCTTTGTGTGGAGGATGGGCTGGAGAATTTTAGTCAATTAGGCAAGATGGCAAAAATTAGTGTGGGGTCAATAACCTATGTATACCAGAGATGGTATTTCCCAGGAGCCCTTAATGAATGAGATATTGGGTATAAGTAAATTATATCTATTAAAGGAAACACAAGCATACAAAAGAAGGATTATACATTCATCACACAGTTCAGAACTAAAGAAAAGATAGGGTCCTTGCACTAGCAGGAGTATCATTAGTAGGTAATATGTTACCTGTCTAGGTGAGAAGCAAGGGTTCAGCAATGAAGAAAGGGGGAGGCACCTGCGAGACAACCAGCGTCACATGGACAGGGACACAAACTAATTAGGAGTGGGGGTGGCTTCTTCCCACGAAGTATCTGTCAGGAAAAAGTCACATCTGAATGGCAGGAGGTTCCCATGATGGAATTTTCTCTTTGTTTCTATATCTTGTGTGTAAGCCACCCCATTGATATGTGTGTATGTTTAGATTTTATTATTTTCTTTTATAAATAAAACACATTTTATTTGATTACTTGGCCTGGTTATTGGCTCCAATAAGAGGGTCTATTTGGGACTAACTCTGTAAACATAGATAAAAGATCCTGCTTTGCCCCACCCCTTGCCGTGCTCTGCCTTTTGAAGCTAATTTCCCCCAAATAAAGATTAAAAGCAATAATTAATAATTCTGTCAGGGGTAACACTGCTGGCATCTGATAAGACGTAAGTTGGCAGTTCAGGCATATGGCGGGGGGGGGGCACTCAAGGCACAAGGTGCAACATGGAAGGATTGTGAAGTGGTATCTCAGCCAATATGACGGCTATTTGGGACAGCCGACTGACTGGGCTGCCCCTCGTTTTGCAGTTTTAGCTCAAAATGTCAGCTCTGACACATTTGCGTACCTCTGATCTCTTCCCATGTGAAGATCAAAACAGGAGACCTGGACATACTGTCTGATGCCTTTCCACTAAGCCATGTTTGTCTGTGCAATATTGTCTGCCCAGTCCCATATGGTTGGTGAAGTAAGTGAACTGCTTAATCCCTGGTGACATGCCTCCTTTTCATCTGCCTTCTTGGCACAAAAGTTATAATGATAGCCTGGGGGATGAGGTGGGTTCAAGCCTGGCCTCTGTCTTAATATTTTATCCCCCCCAACCCACCCTCTGCTGCAAGGGAAAACTGTGTATGACTTGGAGCAAAGACAGTTGCCTGTGGCCAGCACTTTTGCTGCCAGTCAGACTCTTGCCAGGGGGGTGGGTGTCCATCCTGTCTGTGGGTATTGCCAGGCTTGGTATAGACTCCAGCATGCTCTATGTGCAATCTATGCCTTGTGGAGGGGCATAGGATTTTTTCTTCCCCATGGAATGTCCACAGAAATCTGACCAGAGCCACGGCTATTAAATTGGCAGCTAGCCATTATCTCTGCAACAGCCCTCAGAACTGGGATGCCCAGGTTGCTTTTTAGGAACCTTCAACTACATTCCTCAGATGGTTAATTCTAGAGTGACAGCAGGTTATACCTTGAATAAAAATTCATTGATCTTAAAGGTATCACTGGACTCAATCTTTATTCTGCTGCTTCTTATAATCACAGCTATCCCCCTGAATCAGGTTTGAGGAATCCTTACCAGAACCAGTTTCTAGGGTTGCCAACCTCCAGATGGAGCTGGAGATGTCCTGGGATTATAGTTAATCTCCAGATGAGAGAGATCAGTTGTCCTGGAGAAAAATGGTTACTTTGTAGAATCTGTGGTGTTATGTCTCAAACCCTGCCCTTACTAGGCTTCACGCCCAAAATTTCCATGTACTCCCTAAGCATGAGTTGGCAACTCTACCATCTTCTCATAATGATTTTATAATAAAGTAAATGGTTATGACACACAGCTATCAAGTATATTTCTAGTATTCACTGAACTAATCTAATGATCTGCTCAGAGTGCATTACACAACTCACTGTGCAATAATGTTTTGTAACACAAGCAATACTTTTTCATCTAACTCAGCATGTGCTTGTCAGAGTACTGCATTCTTGTTTCCAACTCAACTTTTGCTGATCCTTGTCATTGTTGTCCAAAAGCATAAATAAAAGAATACAATATTGTGCTGTGAGAAGTCCCTGTTTATCCTGAACTATTATTTTGCACTCATCCAACCAGTTTGATTAAGACACACCAAGTAAAATATGAGCAAAGAAAATATGTGAGTATATCTTACTTTCTTTAGATGTACAGTTGACCTTGAACCCATCAAAGTGCTGGAGAAACCCATGAGGAAATCTCACTAAGCGAGGAACTTTGATTAAAAATGCAGCAGAACAGCTCTCATCTTATCCTCAGTACATATCTGATTAAAGACTGTGCATAGGTACTAGATGTGGACATAAATCTTTTGTTAACTTATTCCATGAAAAACTAGCGTGTTCTGGTCTGGTCCTTTTGTAAGAAAGACAGGATGTGGCAAAAGCAAAAAATGCTTGTAGTAACAAAGCTAATAATAACAGTACAAACAAAAGTCAGTGTGGAAAACTCTACAAGACATTCCCATTACATCTCAGATTGTTCCTGGGCCCAGCAGCCATCTTTCTAGACCATCTTTAAGTGTAACACAGTGGCCCAATCTAGATGCTACCAAAGCATGCGGCTGTGGTCTACCTTCTCCAGGAGTGACTGCAGTTGGCAAACCAGCCAACTAAAAAGCACTAAAATTGTGATAACTGTTCTTTTTTGGTGGAGTGGTACAATCCCTGTTAGTGGACATATGCTGTACGCCTATCCTTGGCTCAATCTACAATCTTCTCTTTAAATTATTTTTTAAAAACCTTCTTCCAGTCCTATATGCAGTAATTTAACATATTTTGATCTAATTAGCTTATTTTTTGTTACTTTCTATGTTACAACATATGAAACACAGCAGCTAAATATCTCACCCCCCAAAATATTCCATACGGGGTAAGAAAACAGAAGTGGATGAAAGAGCACACAGCTATGGAGAGATATGAACTATCTTCCAATAGCTAATACTTCTGGAAGCTCCATAGCAATTGAGAGAGTTATCCCATTAATAAATGGAGAATAGATACCTTTTGAATGGAAAGATCACTGTATGGAAGGACAAGGCTGCCACCCATAAGGAGGTCTGTGTTCAACTAAACTGAAGACTTCATCATAAAATTATCTATACTTAACATGGTTCTGTTCTGCCCTTTGGCAAGGGACTTTGCATACTGTACTCATTCTGAACCTGTTGAGTCATTCAGCCAGCTGAAAGACACCTTTTTTTTTTAAAAAAAAATGTAAGATACAGAAATCAGTTTGTGGCTGCCTAACTAGAAGAGGAACCTCCAGTCTTCAGTCAAGTGAAACCTGATGCAAAGTTAAGAGAATTAGATGCCTGTGAAAAAAAGAAAAAGAAAAAAATGAATTATGGTGACTGGTTTATGGTATTGCCCATTTCAGTGTCCTCTCTTAAGACTACAGAGCTGTAATTTGAGATCAATAGGGCAGATGCAGCTGAAACCTGGCAAGATTTTAGTTTACAACCAAAGGGAAGAGCTATGATCTTTAATTAATTTAATTTGCTTAAAGTGGATGTTTCATTTCGGAGCCAAGTTTTGCAGAAGCAGATGGATTATTTGGCATATTCAGGAGCCACAGAATAACATTTAGATACTGCTTGAAATCCATTGGACCTCTTAAACAAGGCAAAAACTTGCATTGTTGAAATGTTTCTAGACATGCATTCTCTGTTGTAGATTGTGAAATGGCCTGCCTTGCATGCTTGAGATCAGGAAGATTCCTGCACTTCTGTCATTCTGCAGAATGTGCAAAACATATATGTTCAGGGCAAAAATGCTCAGGAGGGCATTTTTATATAGGAATTAGACAACTAAAGGAAGACATGATAGAGGTTTATACCTCATACTTAGAGGACAAATCTAAAACTAGTGGATAAGAAGCATATAGATTTAGTTTCTTTGGGCTGCCTTTCTTTAGGGAGACATGAAATCTTAACCATTTCTCTAAATCAAGTTTAAGATGGAGGCACAAATCTGCCTTCTTTTATCTGAATGCCTTAAGAATGGTGTGGATCTAATTCAGCCTTTACTTCCAGTAAACAAGTTGTTTAGGTTAAAAAACCCTGTTATCAGAAATACCATAGGAAAGTGGTGTCGAACTCATTTGTTATGAGAACCAGAGCTAACATAAATGTAATTTTGTCAGGCCAGGTCATGTGTGCCATAAAATGTAGTGCCAGGTACAGGAGATATAAACTTTATAAAGGTAAACACAATTAGTGACATTTTTACTCAAAATACATTAATACTCTTAAAGTATTTCCTTACAGAATCTCCCTGATACCCATCCTCCCACTTCCACTGTCCGTTACACATTAGCACCGGGACAGCATACAGGGACAGAATGTACAGCTCCTGTCATCTGGCAGTAAAGGTAAAACCAGTTGCTCATGGGCTGCATAAGAGCCTTGAACAGGATGGTTCCATCCCATAGGCTATAAGACTGACACCACTGCCATTGGAGGTAATTTGACACCTCCTTCAAATCACTTGCAGATCTGTATAGTTAATGATATGATTCCAATAAAGTCCAACTCAAGGAAATCCAAGAGTGTAAAGGGACACTGGCTACTGAAATCCACATGGATGTAGGGTTTCCAACCATGAGGTGGAGTCTGGAGTTCTCTTGGATTTATAACTGACTAAGAATAAGGCCAATTCTGGAAATAAATGCAATGGGCTCTAGAAAGAAGCTTTGGGCAATTGCCTCGGCCTTGGGTACTCCATGTCAATTTGCTGTGGTGTCATAGTGTGATGATGATCACACAGACACTGAAGCTGAGCATTCCTTTCATCTGCAGGGTGTTGTTGTCACTTTTTCCTGTCATATTCGGCTTTGTGGCATTTAGCATCAGTGTGTGCTTGTGGTATGATTTGTTTTTATTTTTTGACCTGGCATGGTTGTGTTATGGTATACCATAGAGTATGCACCTCCAGGCAGCTGTTTTCTGCAGGGGGACTGATATGACTTCAGCTTTCCATCTCCTCCCCCCTCCTTGCAGCCTCTACCTAGAAAAAGGACAGTCTTTTTTCACAGCGTGGACCAAAACAGGAGGGAAGTGACCTCAGCAGGGTATATGACACAGAGCCCATCCTGCAAAGCAGCCATTTTCTTCAGGAGAAGTGATTTCTGCCATCTGAAAAGCAGTTGTAATTCTGAGTGATCTTCAGTTCTCACCTGGAGATTGACAACAATGGTTCCCCAAGAGGAACTGGTTTGTTTGGAGGGTGGAGTTCATGGCATTGTACTTTTATCTGCTTTTCTGAATTAAGCTTTCCATTTTCTCCTCCCTCCCCGCAGCATCTACTTAAGAAAAAGACAGCCTTTCTCCACAGTCGGTGGGGGGGGGGGACCAAAGCAACTTACATCATTCTCATCTTCCCTTTTGATATGCATAATAACCCTATGAGGTAGGTTAGGCTGAAAGTCTGTGATTGGTTCAAAATCATCTGGTCAACTTTCCCTGCAAGAACCTGGTCTGGCAGCTCCTGCTCTTAAGCGCTAACTGCTGCATCACGCTGGCTGTCATAGGGGTGTTTGCTGCTGAACAGGAGCAAGCAACCAAGCCTAGTTAAGTAATTGCTCCCACAGACGGAAGGAAGAGTCAGACACAAGGGTTTGGGTAACTAAGGGCCACTTTCTTTATTATTAAATTAACAACAAGGGCTATAAACATAACAGGCAGCACAGCAGAGCCAGGGGATGAAATACCCCTCCCCTGCCGCATGACGGGCGAGCCACCCTGCCCCTAGATATAGCCAAAATGCATGGCTCGTACCCGGCCGGTCTAGCAAAGGTTATGTCCTGGGGTTCCAATCCCCATCCACACGGCTGAAGGGTGGATCAATCCATGCAAACTCAAGGCAGTCCACTTCATCACTCAACTAGTCTGCATGGCCCAGGAATGAGTTAGCTAGACCCTGTGCTCCAAAACTGGGGTGCTATTGGTGCTCACTGAGCTGCATAACGGAAGTTAGGAAAAAAACCCAGCCACCGTGAGGCCAAGCTTCTGCTTACGCAGCTGTGCCCACTAAACGCCTAGCACTTCCTGAAGCCCAAGTTTTAAGTCATCCAAAAAAGCATCGTTTCCCTTATCGAAAAGATGGACACCATCAATTTTGTATAAATCCGTGCAATCAGCATGGATCCCAGGATGAGGGAGAAAGTGGCTCAACCCCTCCCCCCAAGGGCTTTTTAAATTTCTAAATTGGCTTTGTGGCGAGCTTGCTCAATCACCCGTGGATCCCATGCCCCACGCCATACCTGGCGCAGGATCATGGCTGACCACACAATCAAAACCTGAAACCAATGACTCCTAATGACTCGAAAGTCATCCCTTTCCTGCAGCACAAGGGCTTTACCCTTGTGCAAGCCTAGATCGTTTCCTCCCAAATGTATCACCACAATATGTGGTGGCAAAACATGAACGTTTTCAAAAAGCAAGGGCAACAGGCCCGACCAATGGAGACCCCACCATCCACGCCACTATATGGTAGCCCATTTGCTGAGCCCCAGCTGTGACCCGGCCAAAGTCCTCCTGGCCCGATGGGCAGCCCAGAACATGAAGCTGTGCCCGCATATAAGGATGTGTCATCTCTCCCCATGGACAACAGCACCTGAGAAAAGAAGAAAACAGTGAATAACAACACCCTCAATAACCTGATGCCAGTTACTACAGCGCCAGAGGGCAGACATAGCTTTATAGGCTGAAGAATGCCACCTACCAAGCTTCTGAATGGACAGTGGGGAGTACCCCAGAGCCACCACTGTAGAAGCTGCCCCTATGCGGAAAGAATGAGTGCCAAACTTAACCCCCACCATGCCAAGCCTGGCGAGAGCTTTGACAGTCAGAGACCAAAACTGATGCTTCGTCAGGGGACTACCGCCCCCATGCTGGAACAACAGACCAGCCCCAGAACCGTGGGCAGCCAGATATCATGATACAGGACACAGTTCCCCCTCAGAACAGGCACCCAAACTAATAGTGTTCCCCCGCTGCAACTGGTCATTCTTGGAATGACGCACTGCAATATATGCCGCTCTATCAGCAATGCGAATGTCTTGGGCCAGTAAGGCCCTTCCAGAAACATCCCCTCTGGACTGAGCTACCAGCTCACTCACCCAGAGAGCCCCAAAAAATGCCACTAGGGAGGCAGCATGAAAGAGAAGTGTTTCATACTCCGACCGACACACCTGGCCCCAGACTGATCGTAAACCCCTAAAAATTACAGGTGATATGGGCTGCCTTGCATCTGACCTAACCCTGGCCTCTTTGGCCCACCCTTTGAGCATCTTCCAAATGTGGAAATCACTAGTTAGTTCCTGTAACCCCATGGCTTTACTGGCAAAAGCCAAAGTAGGCAACCGACCCCGAATGGATCGAACTTCCAGGCCCCTGCGCTGCAATTATACACAATAGTGAAGTAAATGCTCCACTGGAAGAGGCCATTCCATGCTGTAGCCTACGGTGCTCCTAAAATTCTCAAACTGGCTCACTGCCCTTGTGTATGATTTTCTAGTGCTAGGTGCAATAGCAATACTTATCACTCTGCCGGCCTCTACCCGCCAATCGTCCAAATCTCAGGGGGCATCCTTGTAGGAAGAAGATCTGTGTCTGGGGCAAGCTAACGAAACCTCTGCATCTGTTTGCAAGCGAGAGCATCATCCACCCCATTATCCACCCTAGGCACATGCCTGGCAAAAAATAAAATATTCCGCCGCAGGCATTGCAGTGTGAAAGCCTAAACTAACCTCATAACCCTGGGTGATTTAGAAGTGAGGAAATTGATGACATGCACCACAGCTAAATTGTCACACCAAAAGTGGACTGTGTGGTCCGCCAACTCATTTCCCCACAACCAAACGGTCACCAAGATCAGGAAGAACTCTAAGAAGGTCAAGTCCCTGGTCTACCCGAAATCTACACATTCGATAGGCCAGTCCTTCGCGCACCAGTGTCCATGAAAATAGATGCAAACCCCAAGGACCCTGCAGCATCGAATGTAATTTGAAATTCAGCTTCCAATCTCAAATCCTCCTTCCAAAGGGAGACACCATTAAATGAGGTTAAAAACTCCTGCCACAAGAAAAGATCCTCCCGTATGCATCCAGAAATCCTAATTCTATGATGCAGCTGGCGTAGACCAGCCATTGCATCACACAGCCTCCTCAAGAAAGGACGACCAGGAGCGACCACCTTACAAGCAAAGTTTAGGTGTCCCACTAACTGCTGCAGCTCCTTCAAGCTTGCCTTCCACCGCAACAAAAACTGGGCAACCATCCCCTGGAGCCTCAAATTTTTTCCCCTAGGAGGTGAGAGGTTTGCTGCAAGGAATCTAGTTCAACACCTAGGAATGTCAATTGCTGGGTAGGGCCCTCTGTCTTCTCATGGGCTAGGGGGACACCCAACTCCTTAGACTGTGCTGTAAAGGCTGCCAGCAAGCGGGCACATTGTCCGGAGCCCAAGGGGCCGGCAAACAAAAAGTCATCAAGGTAATGCACCGCATTGCTTAAACCATCCCTACGGCACACACCCCATTCTAAAAAAGAGCTAAAGTGCTCAAACGACACACAAGAAACGGAGCACCCCATGGGCAACTGCCCATCAAATTGGAAACCCAGCAATTCAAAATCCAAAGGATGAACATGGAGAAGGCGAAAGGCAAATTTTATATCGCATTTCGCCAACTCAGCACCCACCCCACAGCTCCTTACCACGTGAACCATTGCATCAACAGATGTGTACCACATGGTATGCAATACCTCAGGTATGGCATCGTTCACTGACTCCCCACAAGGGTAAGATAAGTGGTGGTTCAATCTAAACTCCCCTGGGGTCTTTTTAGGCACAATGCCCAAAGGAGAGACCCTCAGAGAACTCACAGGAGGTGCAGGAAATGGACCAATCACCCTGCCCTCAGCCAATTCTTTCCCTATTTTTTGTCAAACAATATGCTCCATACCTATAACTGACTTCAGGTTATTGGCCATAAACGGCCTTCTGAGTCCCTGACAAGGAATTCTGAAACCGAACTTAAAACCGTTGAACAAGTAAACTCTATCCTCAACCTTAGGATAATTACGGAGCCAGGCCTCAAGCACTGTCACCCTTGTTGGGCTGGGGCCCTTTTCCAAAAGGCTTATTTGTCCCACTAGAGCCCTGCCTGTACAATTCCCTCCTGGGTTTACCCCAGGAACAATTCGCAAAGGAGTGAGACCCTATGCACAGAGGGCACTTGTGCTTAAATGGGCAGTTTTTTCTTCTACACACCCCCTGCGACCCAAACTCCCAGCAGAGCAAGCGAGGTTGAACCAAAGTACTACGGGAACCAGAAGCAGTGGCTGTGCGCTGTACAACATGGCCCTGTCTGACCTATCTCTGAGATTAGGTCTCGCTGGAGACATAACCTGCAGCCACAACTGTGGCTGAATTTAATCCCATTGAAGGGATGGGTTCAAGGCGGCCCTCATCCTGAATTCCTCATCATACTGGAGCCAGGCAGGGCCACTAAAGCTGGTGCAGCTCTTGTACATGATATCAAAATACTGAAAAAGGGAAGTGGCCCTCCATGGATGAGACCTGGAAATTATTCCGGCGTAAATAATGAAACCGGGCACCCAATTTGCCAAGGTCCTATCAACTTTACGCCGTTTGATCTTCTCCTTTTCCCTGTCATCAAGGTCCTCCTTATCCTTTTTCTCCAGCTCCCTGTAGAGCAGAGAAGAAAGGTCCACAATTTCACCCTTTAATATTTTATCCTTGGTGCTGGGAACAAGTGATCCCCAAAGGGAAGAGCCAAATCACCAAAAGGTAAGGCCTTAGCAGGCACCGAAGAATATGATGAGCCCCAGGGATGAGGGAAACCTCAGCTACCACAAGGGGCCGAGGATAGTCCAGGAAACTGGCCAGGCAGGCCACCCCAAGATGCTAGAGGGTTAGCCTAATTAAAACCCCAAGCCCAAGGCTGAGGATTAGTAAACGCTGCAGACTGGCTATTGGCCAGAGTCCCAAATGTATCTGACTGCCCCAATAGCCCCCAGGGCCAAGCTATATTAGTGCATTGTACAGACTCGCCCCTACCAAACTGCACACCTTGCCGGGCATCCACATCAGGAACTTCCACCGGAAGAGGTGACACTCCATCCGTCTCAACAGGGCTGGACCTGCTCTTAAGAGAAGACAAGCGGTTAAGAATCTCTTCTTGCAACCATTTCTTATTAGCAGCCTTGACAGCTTTGGATGAAACGCCCTTCTTACCCTCAACCTCTGTGGTATGGGGCTTGCCACTAGAACCCTTCAAAGCAGCCAACCTAGCTAATACAGACTGCTCAAAGGAGTCATCCTCATCATCAGACGGCATAGGCTGAGGCACAGGGTGCTTATAAGAAACTGGCCGGTGAGGCTGGGATTTTGGTGCAGGGCTCTTGCTCTTTGATTTTCCTTGCCCCTTAGGCATGGCTAGCGAACCCAATGTCTAGCCTGCAAAAAATGGGGGGGGGGGGGCTCTAAACAGAGACTAACAAAAAATGTCCGCCGCCCTGCCCAGCAACAGGGAAGTAATAAGCAGGGAAAATAGCCACCACCCTGCCCAGCAACAGTGCAGACCACCCCAACAATCAGGGCAGGGGGAATGAAGAGGGCCCCAAAGCTAGACCCCCTAAATGACCAGGACAGCTGGCTCACAAAAAGAGAACACTGGTGGGGAGCGAGGGGCCAAAGAACCCAAGCTGCAGTGCCCACCTCCGACCGCAGACCCACCCCCGGTATTCCCAGCTACAAAGGGGGAACAAACATTGGGAAAAGGCAGAGAAAAAACGTTGGCTGAGCTAAAAAACCCATCCAACAGCAAACCACCAAACCAAAAAGTGCTCCCGCCACCTCCACGCGGCCGAAAACCAGGTGCTTGCTGTCCCTCGACGCTCAAAAGTGGCTGTGGCCACCAGGAAACCACCACCACTGAGCTGCAGCCCCTTCCTCTGAAGCTCAGCCGAGGGATCGCTGCCACTGCTCGCTGCGGCACGAAAACCAACGCTCCGAACGGCCCTGTTCCAGGCAGGAGCTCGTCCAAGCTCTCTGCTCCCCGAGCACGAGGCGAAGACTGGGAGGCAGAAGCGGAGACAACTGTTAAGGCATGCCTACTCCGCTCTCATCTCCCATAATGCCCTGCCCGCTCCTCCTCCTTACGAAGGGGCAAAATGGCCCCCGGAGACAAGGCTGTGCAGCCTGCCTCCAGTTGGGAGCCGCATTCCAGTCAGGTGGCATCAAAACACCCAGAGAATTCTGCCAGGCAGGCCTAGGTTAGCCGACTTCCAGGTGGATGATTAGAACTGGGGCCAGTGTATATAGAAAGAGCTGCAAAAAACACCGGAAGCAATAATACTACCACACTGTAAGTAGGTAAATGCATTCTTGTTTAGTGCAAAATAAAATAAGATAAGGGAACACATTTATGATAAATGGCCAATAAAAGGATTGAAAAAGATACAAGAATATCAAGTAAATTCCCTTAAACTCAGTTTCAGTCCTCTCTCTTTGGATGGCTAGTCCAATTTTAGTAGACTGAATAAGCACCAAGATCTTTCCTGTAACTTTAGTAGGTGTTTCCCCCACCCCTCCCCTTCTCTAAGCGCTTAGCTAGATTGGCATTATCCCATAGTAGTGTCACAGCCTGCAGTCGTTTAATGCCTCTTCTCGTGGGGTCAGGATTCCACGCCCAAATGCATTTAGCAGGTCAGTACAGTAATTTTAAATGTCTTTCTTTCACTCTTTTGCCATCTTCAATTATACCTTTCCACCCTACTATTTGTGTAATTTTCTTCTGTCTGGAGTCTCTTTACTGTTGTTCTCTATTGCACAGCATGACAAATTACCCATCAAGCTATATCTTTTCAGCCCAGAAATGTGCAGCAACACAGAGTCATGACATTATCACATGTTGTGCACTTTATTTCCTTACAGTTCATTCAAGTGTGTCACGTTATTTCCCTGCTTCCTTTTTGTCATCACACAGATTAACCATTTTATCGGCTATAAACTCTGGAAACAATTAGAAACTCATTACATTGTGAGCCCAAGAGCAAATACCTATTCAAGCCAGTGCTATGTATACATTTTCTTTATCAAGTCTGGTAAAAAGAATGGCTGTGAATCCTTGAGTTTTAGAGAAGCAAAGACTTTTGTCCTGATTATACAGGCAGAGTAACCTTAGCTCTGGACAAGCATTATTTGTTGCCCCTTGCCACTATACAAATTAGCTGTAAAACACCATTCTATCTGACAGAGAACAAACTCTTGTGGGAAATGAAACTCTCAAGGCCAGATGTGTGTTCTACATATGATCCGTTTTGGTCTTTTGCTTTAGCAACAGCCAGGTACCAAAAACTACAGTGGTTACTGAGATATCTCATAAATGCTGCTCTCATAATATACAGACACACTATTCTAAAAATAAAAGACCAACATGGGAGAATTAGCAAGATCAACTGTAAACAGGCAAGAAATGTTCTTTTAAAGATACTGCTATTATGTTGGTGAAATGTTTTCTAAAGGAATCATATACTGTATTTCCATTAATGCATCTGTATTTTATGCCATTTCTGCCATACTTACAGAGAACAGATTACAATGAAATTCATATAATCAAAAGTGACCCAGGGCCTGCTGATAAGATTTATAAAATTTATCTTAGTGTGCAGAGAATGCAGTCAGAAGCAGATAATTGTAATCTGAAGCTGTTGTAAGTCATGTGCTCAAATTGTTCCATGACATTATGAGATGTGTGGGAATAAATTACCTCCTTGCATGTGTGACAGGAGTTGGTGAGCCCTTGTTGTTGAGAAATGGGGTAAATCAGCTGTTCTGGCTGTTGCAGAAATCTTATTTGAGACAGAATTTGCTGGGCCATTGGGTCTACCTCCTAAAGGCAACCTTTGTTTCCAGGATGGCTGGTGAACCCTTAATCTCTTGGGAATTATGTATGGCTTCTCATATGGTCTTGACTATGAAGACTAGGACCTTTTCCACACATTTTTTTCTTGGCAGTCGACCACAGAAATTGGAATTGGTTTGGGGATGGTTCTTCTGCACGTCTGCCCTCCCTGTGCATGTTTACAATTGTGTAGTCTGCTTATTTTCTTCCATACATACTTTCAATAATAATGCTATTGTCATTAACATCATTATCAGCAGGCGTTGAATTCAGCAGGAGCACAGCTCCTGAACACACCTTTCTGATGGTTCCCACTCCTCTCACGTACCTTGTCCACTGAATAGTAGGTGCAGCTGCATAACAATCCCTGGATGAGCTCCACCACCTAATTTTCTACAAAATGACCCAATTATCAGTGTTGTCACAGCCCCCCCTTTTCTGCAGGCACTAAAATCTCAATATTTTGATGTAGTGATGTAATGATAGTTTAAATAGGTTCTCTGAATTCCCAGCTTTCTTTCTTTCTTTTTTTAAAAAAGTAAGCCTCTATCCCTTTTGCTCACACAGATATGCCTTTTCCCTAATAACGTTGTGAGGGAGAGGATTAGAGACTTACTTAAAAAAAAAACACAAAGCTGGGAATTCAGAGAATTTACTTAAACTAACATTATGTTACTACATTAATATATCTAAATTTTGGGGGCATTTTCTTTTTTAAAAAACAACCTGAAACCACTCATCTTCAGGAGGGAGGAGGGGATAGTTTTGCGGGAGACTTTCCAGTCCTTAAAAAGTGGATAGGTGAGAAAAAGAAAACTGCTAGAAATATTATGCATGAGGAAAAAGTAAACTCAGAATTGGCTTTCAGAAAAACCTTGGATAAAAAGCAGTTTCAAAAGAACCAGGGAAAAAACCTGGGGGGATAACAAAAGAAAATATAAGAAGTGAAAACTAAAGGCACAACATTTTGTGTGGAAGCTGGGTGATAAACCAAAATAGAAAGCAGATTACACGGTTGCTTATTTTGTTGGGTGATAAACCAAAGCAGTATGGGGCCAGAACTGATGGGGGGAAATTATGCAGAAAACCCCTGAGTCCCAGTTTCACCGTTCAGAGGATGTCACTGAGGGTCACTACATAGTTTACCAAAAATGCTGTTACAAACATGGCCAGAAGTAGCTCAGAGTTGCCCACATAGAACAAAGTCTATTGCTAGGGTTACCGGGTCTGACTCAGGAAATATATGGGGACCCTGAGGGTGCAGCCAAGAGACTTTGAGAATGGAGCCAGGAGTATGGTTGTGGCAAGCATAACTGAACTCCAAAGGGAGTTCTGGCCATCACATTTAAAGTGACTGTGTTCCTTTTAAATGCCTTCCCTCCATTGGAAATAATGGAGGATGGGGCACCTTCTTTTGGTGCTCATAGAATTGGAATCCTGGTCCAATCTTTTTGAAATTCAGAGGGGGGGTTGAGGAGAGGCACTAAAGGCTATGCTGAAAATCTGGAGCCACTACCTCAAAAAACAGCCCCCCGCAATAGGGTTGCCAAGTCCTCAGTGTTATCTGGTGGGCGCAATACAATGACATCATCTGGAAGTGACATCATTGCATCAGTGACATCGCTTGTGGCTGCTCTAGGCATTTCCAGGAAAACTCTATAGTTTTTCTGGACGTTCTAGCCATTTTAACCAAAAGATTCATAACAAAAGATTCATAATATAAAATATCAAAATGTTGATGATGTTTAGCTTAGAGATGATAATATGTGACAATTTATGTATTTTAAGAAAAGTATTGCAGATGTAGGCTTGTATTCTTTGAAAGGGCACTCATGCTTGTATGGGCAGTTCTTTTTACCACACACCCCTTGGAACCCGAACTCCCAGCAGAGCAGGCGGGGTTGAACTGCCTGCCTCGCACTGCTGTGGGCACTGGAAGCAGTGGCTATGCGCTGCACAACATGTCCACTATCTGACCTATCTCTCAAATTAAGTCTTGCTGGCGACATGACCTACAGTTACAGCTGTGACTGAATCTGATTCCATTGAAGAGCTAGATTCAAAGCCTGAACTCGTCATACTGAAGCCAAGTGGGGCCAGTAAAGCTGGTATAGCTCTTGTATATGATGTCAAAATACTGAAAAAGGGAAGTGGCCCTCCACGGTTGTAACCTGGAAATAATTCCAGTGTAAATTATGAACTCGGGCACCCAATTTGCCCAAGTCCTATCAACTTTATGCCACTTGATTTTCTCCTTCTCCCTATCATCCAGGTCCTCTTTATCTTTTTTCTCCAGCTCTCTGTAGAGCAGTGAAAACAGGTCCACAAATTCCCCTTTCAGTATTTTATTCTTGGTGGCTGGCAACAAGTGATTCCCGAGGGATAAGGCCAGGTCATCAAAAGGCAAAGCCTTCACTGGCACAGAAGAGTATGATGGGCCTCAAGGATAAGAGAAGCCCAGCCACCATAAGGGGCTGAGGGCACTCCCGGGAACTGACCGGGCAGGGCCCCCCCCAAGGTCCCATCTGACTAGCTAGGTTACAGCCCCAAGCCCAAGGCTGATGATTGTTGAAGTTTGCAGGCTGGCTACTGGCCACTGACCCAAATCCGGCTGCTGCTCCCATGGCCCCCATGGCCATGCTGTGGAAGTGTGTTGTGCAAACTCACCCCTACCCCACTGCAAGCCCTGTGAAGCGTCCATGTCAGGAACCCCTGATGGAAGAGGAGATGCTCCAACTGTCACGTCTGTGGAGGACCCGCTTTCGAAGGAAGACAAGTGTTTAAGGATCTCTTCCTGGAATTACTTCTTAGCAGCCTGCTTGTCTGCCTTGGAATCCGAACCCTTTTTCCCCACAGCAGGTGACACAGGGTGCTTACTACCAGAACACTCCAAAGCGACTAACCTAGCCAGCACAGACTGCTCAAAGGAATCGTCCTCATCCTCAGATGAGGAAGGCTGAGGTACCCGGCACTTAGGTGCAGGCCGTGGGGCTTTAGGTGCAGGACCCTTGTCCTTTGATTTACCTTGCCCCTTAGGCATGGCTTACTACTAGCAATCACTGAGGATTGATGCCCAGTGGCAAAGTGAATGCTCAAAATGGCCCCCAGACAGAAGCCACAAAATGGCCACTGACCCCCCCCCCGGCAACAAGGGCAGAAAAAACCCCTCAAAATGGCCTCCCGAGACCAACACCATGTCAGGCTCTGTTCATTTATGATGCCAATCAATACTGTTACTAATCATATTCAATGCTACTAGAAAGGCCTACTAACATAGAAGCGGGGGCAACAAGGAGGGAGGGAGGAACAGTAGAAAATAGCTTCCCAAGAATATCAAAGGTTGCCAAGGTCCCTTTGAAGTAGACAGTGTGCACCAGATTCTCACCTCCTCCCCGGAGGCCCCAAGGACATTGGCGCTGGGAATTCTAACCACCAACGGAAGAGATAGGGGGAGGGGGAGCATTGGGAAAAATCTCACATGCAAAGTAACCTTTTGTTTTGGGAATTAGGGGGTAGAAACCATTGCTTTGATGTAGAAGAATAAATGCCAATAGTTGGAGCTGATCTCCATCAGTTCCAATGCCTATCATGCTGAAGTAACGCTGAAGTATCCAATAAATGCAACTTTGTTTTTAAATTACTAAGTCTGCTTTCTTGTGAGCTTCAATGAACCCACGCCTGACGCACCAAAATGGCCGCTAGCCTGCTGAAAGGAGGGAGTCCATAGATCAGAGCGGGGGACAGAAAAATCGGCCAGGCGACAGAGAGTCTACTCCACCTAAAGCTGCCCAACACTAGGAGGTGAGGTGGGGAGGGAGGTTCGCCTAGGCAGGCCATGCAAAAACAACATGGCTAACAACCCCCCCCCCCAATCAGACCAGGCCAGGGAACAGGAGGAGCGGGGGGGATAGATGGACCAAATGCGTCACATAAGAACATAAGAGAAGCCCTGTTGGATCAGGCCAGTGGCCCATCCAGTCCAACACTCTGCGTCACATAAGAACATAAGAGAAGCCCTGTTGGATCAGGCCAGTGGCCCATCCAGTCCAACACTCTGCGTCACATAAGAACATAAGAGAAGCCCTGTTGGATCAGGCCAGTGGCCCATCCAGTCCAACACTCTGCGTCACATAAGAACATAAGAGAAGCCCTGTTGGATCAGGCCAGTGGCCCATCCAGTCCAACACTCTGCGTCACATAAGAACATAAGAGAAGCCCTGTTGGATCAGGCCAGTGGCCCATCCAGTCCAACACTCTGCGTCACATAAGAACATAAGAGAAGCCCTGTTGGATCAGGCCAGTGGCCCATTCAGTCCAACACTCTGTGTCACATAAGAACATAAGGAGGGAGGGAGCGAGGGAGGGAGGGAAGGAAGGAAGGAAGGAAGGAAGGAGGAAGGGAGGGAAGGAAGGAAGGAAGGAAGGAAGGAAGGAAGGAAGGGAGGGAGGAGGGAGGGAGGGAAGGAAGGGAGGAGGGAGGGAAGGGAAGAAGAAAAGAAGGAAGGGAGGGAGGGAAGGAAGGAAGGGAGGGAGGAGGGAGGGAAGGAAGGAAGGAAGGGAGGGAAGGAAGGAAGGAAGAAAGGAAGGGAGGGGGGAGGGAAGGAAGACCGCCCCCTCCTGCCAGCCCCCCCCCGCTTTTGGCCCCCACCCTCCCTGCTTACCTTCTTCCAGGGCGGGTGACGGCCTCTCCTCCTGGCGGCTGGTGCTGCTGGCGAGGCTGGCGGCGGCTGCGGAGGCCGGGGAGGGCCTCCGCTGGTCTCTGGAGGACCTCCAGCGACCAGCGCCGGCCTCTCCGCGGCCTCCGCGAGTCGGCACTGGTCACTGGAGGCCCTCCAGAGTCTCTGGAAGGCCTTCCGGGACCAGCACCGGCTGCTGCGCGGCCTCTCCGCGGCCTCCGCTGGTCGCTGGAGGCCCTCCAGAGTCTCTGGAGGGCCTCCAGCGACCAGCGGAGGCCGCGGAGAGGCCTTCGCTGGTCGGCGCTGGTCCCGGAAGGCCATCCAGAGTCTCTGGAAGGCCTTCCGGGACCAGCGCCGGCTGCTCCGCGGCCTCTCCGCAGCCTCCGCTGGTTGCTGGAGGCCCTCCAGAGTCTCTGGAGGGCCTCCAGCGACCAGCGGAGGCCGCGGAGAGGCCTTCGCTGGTCGGCGCTGGTCCCGGAAGGCCCTCCAGAGTCTCTGGAAGGCCTTCTGGGACCAGCGCCGGCTGCTCCGCGGCCTCTCCGCGGCCTCCGCTGGTTGCTGGAGGCCCTCCAGAGTCTCTGGAGGGCCTCCAGCGACCAGCGGAGGCCGCGGAGAGGCCTTCGCTGGTCAGCGCTGGTCCCGGAAGGCCCTCCAGAGTCTCTGGAAGGCCTTCCGGGACCAGCGCCGGCTGCTCCGCGGCCTCCGCTGGTCGCTGGAGACCCTCCAGAGTCTCTGGAGGGCCTCCAGTGACCAGCGGAGGCCGCGGAGAGGCCTTCGCTGGTCGGCGCTGGTCCCGGAAGGCCCTCCAGAGTCTCTGGAAGGCCTTCCGGGACCAGCGCCGGCTGCTCCGCGGCCTCTCCGCGGCCTCCGCTGGTCGCTGGAGACCCTCCAGAGTCTCTGGAGGGCCTCCAGCGACCAGCGGAGGCCGCGGAGAGGCCTTCGCTGGTCGGCGCTGGTCCCAGAAGGCCCTCCAGAGTCTCTGGAAGGCCTTCCGGGACCAGCACCGGCTGCTCCGCGGCCTCTCTGCGGCCTCCGCTGGTCCCTGGAGGCCCTCCAGAGTCTCTGGAGGGCCTCCAGCGACCAGCGGAGGCCGTGGAGAGGCCTTCACTGGTCGGCGCTGGTCCCGGAAGGCCCTCCAGAGTCTCTGGAAGGCCTTCCGGGACCAGCGCCGGCTGCTCCGCGGCCTCTCCGCGGCCTCCGCTGGTCGCTGGAGGCCCTCCAGAGTCTCTGGAGGGCTTCCAGCGACCAGTGGAGGCCGCGGAGAGGCCTCTGCCACCGCCGCCGGGCCCCTTGCGCGGGCGGGGAAGGCGGCGAGTGAGGGAGGGAGCGTCCCTGCGCGTGTGCAGGGGCCCTGCGCACGCGCAGGGACGCTCCCTCCCTCACTCGCCGTCTTCCCCGCCGGCGCCCACGGCCCACCACCTCCGGGGCTGGCTAAACCGGGACCTATAAAAGGTCCCGGTATAGCCAGCCCGGGAAGCGGGAATAGGGGGCCAGAACCGGGACATTCCCGGGCGCCCGGGACGGTCTGGCCACCCTAACTGGCTCCAACTGCTGTGACCAAGGACGCCTCCGATTGCCGCTGGGAAAGCTCACCCGCTGCAAGCCGCTGACATGCTTGCTGTGTCCCACGATGCTCCACCTCCTGATGCTCTTGCAAAACCGCCATGGCTCGCCTTCAGGCAGCCGCAATGAAAGCACCCACTGTGAGGCAGAAGTCTCATTGGGTCCCCGGGTCTCACACTGGGCAAGAGCTGGGATATCAGCTCTGCTTGCACCGGGCACGAGGCACCAAGTGAGGAGTGGGAGCAGAGCCAGCCATTAGGGCGTGTAGGTTCCACTCCGACTCCCATGAGGCGCGTCCAGAACCGCTTCTAAATCAGATCAATCAAGGGGTCGCTCACAAAGGGCGACTCGACTCTGGGGCCCAGGAAGGGTCCCAGAAGGCAGGGAGCTCCAGCGGTAGAATGGGGGTGTCAGTGGAGGCAGCTGCTTCTCAATCCCGCTTGCTTCTAGCCTCATCGCTCCGATCGCCATTTTTAAATGGCATGTGGGTCAACTGCCAGCTTTTCTTTTTCCTTCTTCATTCTGGATTTAAACAACTCTGCTATATTAAGACAAGCTGCATCTTTCTCATTACCACTGTAAGTGTTCCTTATTCTTATTATTGACATGTAAGGCTTTATCTTCGACAAGCAGGGAAATGGAGAACCAGGGCTGAAGCGGGATTTAAGTGGAGGCAAAAGGCTAAGAAGGGGGGGGGGGACTCTCTCTCCTTCTTCAAGGCTTTAAAAGTTTCTGCCTATCTTGGTGATATTTACAATACCTGCATAAGGAGAACCACACCAATCTAAAGTTGTAGAAGAGACTTGATGGCTGAATTTAATTGATTTGTTTTAACCCCCCGTCTAGGGGTAAAAGTTTTGGATTCTGGGAAAGCTGCTTGCAAGTATATATGGATGTGAAGGACAGCTGGCTTAAAAGTATTTTGAAGCTTAAATTGAAGTGCTCTGAATGAATTTATAAGAGCTCTAACTTGACTTTTAAATGCTGGTGGGTATTTTATACTGACTTATAAGACATAACAGGAACTTTGGTTAGAAGAAGAACATCGGTGCAAATTTCCAAAGTGGATTGTCATTCCTTCTTGTTGGATGTTATAGATATAACCCTTTAATTTTGTTTTTTCCTTTTTTCTTTCTTTCTTTCTTCCCGTGGTTGGAATATTTTTGATATGGTTTAAATACTTTTGGCTTTGGATTCCTTTTTTTTTCTCACCTTTCCTTTCTTGGATTATCAAATATGGAAATTTTTTCTTATTTTTTCTTATTCTTTGCTTTTTTCTTTTGGGAGTGCCTGGTTTCATTTTTTTTTTGGGATTATTTGTTTAATTTTGGACTCTTGATTTCACTCTTGGATTATAAATAGGGCATTCAGCCCTGGATTGCAAATTTATACCTTGAAGTAGTTGAAAGACTTCATAGTGACTTGGATTTTAATTGAACTATCATTGCTAGAGGACTTGTTATAGTGAATTATTTTTGTTGTTGTGAACTGAATTGTTTTGCCTACATACTATTAAGCATGTTTAGCTAAAAAGTCTTTGTTTATTATTGTTCCTACTATTGTTTTGGGTATGACAAATTGTTGACAGAAGCTAGAAGGTTGTTTTCATTTTAAAACTATTTCATAATAAGGGCACTGCTTGGTGGAGATTAGTTTATCTGTTATAAACAGGAACATAGAGTTCCAAAACAAACGCTGAAGAGGCATCATTTAGACTTGGTGGCTGTGAGTGTACTTATTCTAATAAGAATGGAAAATAAAGCTGAGATTGGTTTCAAAGAAACAGTCAAAAAAAGAAAACCGAGAAGGAAAACCACCAATACCTTCACCCAGCGCTCCATCTGGGCTAAGGAAATTTACGACCATGCAAAGAGATATGAAAGAAATGCAAAGCACTTTACTGACTGCTATAGCACAGCTGACTAGTAAAGTAGATAATATTGGTGAACAGATGGCAGAGATTAAACAAGAGCTTTTGGAAAACAGCAGACAGACAGTTGAGACTAATAAAGCCTTAAAAGTATTAGATGGCCAGGTGACAGATAATACGCAAAAGGTGGAACATCTGGAAAAGGAACAGAATATATATGATTCTAGACTTTTGCAGTTGGAAGTAGATAGAGCTGCCTATAAGTTGAGGTTTCAAAACATACCAGAAGAGAAAACTGAAGACTTACAGAAAATTTTAAGTGAAGCCTTGGCTGAAATTTTACAGGTGACTCCTCAAAGGATGGAAGAAGAGTTTGATCAAGTTAGACAGGTGCCATCAAGTTATACAAGATGAAACAAATTACTTAGTGAAGTTCATGTGAAGCTTACAAGAAAGAGGATTAGAGATGACATTTTGAAGCAAGCAAGAGACAGACCTATGATGATAGCTGGAAATATGGTGAAAATTCTAAGAGAGGTACCTTGGGCAGTGAGACGTTAACAGATTTTTTGAGAGGAAGAGAAATACCCTATATGTGGTTAATGCCGGAAGGCCTTCTTTTTACTTACCAGGAGAACAGGTACAGGATAAATTCCATCTTCAAAGCTCAGAACTTTCTGGATAGAGTGAAGGAAAAAGAAGACAAGGAAAAGAAGGATGATGAAGAGGAGGATGAAAGTTCTGGTGAAGAGAATCCAAATGAACCACGGAGATACCCGACAAGACAGCAGACCAAAAAAGATAAGAAAGATAGTGATAAGCAAAACCCATAATGGCCTCAATAGTTTCTATTAATGTAAATGGACTCAACTCTCCTGTCAAAAGGAGGAAGACCTTTAGATATTTGATAAAAATGGAAATGGACATAATTTGTTTGCAAGAAACTCATATTTTAACTAAAGACCAACATCTTTTGAAAAATAAAAAAAATGGTATTTTATTCACAGCAACAGACATGAACATGAAGAAAAGGGGAGTGGCAATACATATTAAGGATAAATCTAACCCACAATTGCAGTATGCCTCTGAAGATGGAAGAATTCTATTAGTGGAAATTACAGTGGACAATAAAATTTTTTTTACTGGCAAATATCTATGCCCCAAATGACCTACAAGAGAAATTCTTTCAAGACTTGCATCTTAAATTATCAAATTTGGAATATGTAGAATATTGTCTAATAGGAGATTTTTAATGCCGTTTTTGACAGATAACTGGACAAAAAACCGCATAGACTGGTTTGAAATTCAAACAAGAGTTATTTTAGACCTTAGTCCTGTACTGATAAAGTTCAAAGGTACATGAATGAGAAGATCATGGAGGTTAAATATCTCAATCTTGAAAGATAAAGATTTTCTTAAAGAATCTAAGGTTGAAATGGAATCCTTTTTTAAACAGAACAGAACACAAGATGTAAAGATGCAAGTAGTTTGGGACACTGCTAAAACTTATTTCAGGGGCTTTGCAATTAGATATGGTATTAAGAAAAAGAAAGAAAGAACTGAAAATTTTCAAAAACTAATGTCACAAGCCGGAGAAGCTGAAAAGAACCTTAAAAAAAACTGACAAACATGAGTTTCAAAGTAAGGTGAAAGAAATACAACACCAATTGAACTTGTTACTTATGGAGGAGATGGAGATAAAATTGAGGTATGCTAGACAAAAAATTTTTGAACATGCCAACAAGCCTGGAAGGTGGTTGGCCCATAGGATGAGAAAAGAAAAGGCCAAAAGAATAATTTCGATCCTGAAAGATGAGAATAATAAAGAGAAAACTCAAAAGCAAGAGAGATGTCAAATCATGGAACAGTTCTATAAAAATTATATGAAGATAAACAAGTTCATAGAATAGCTCTAAAGATTATATTAACCAAAACATTCTTAGTAAATTTACAGAGGAACAGCAAAAAATCTTAAATGAGCCAATAACAATAAGAGAACTTGGAGACATAATGACATCCCAAAAGAATGGCAAAGCCCCAGGTCCAGATGGACTGCATGCTGAATTCTATAAAGCCTATAAGGAGTCTTTATTATTACCATTTAAGCATCTCATTGAAAAGATTCAAAAGGAAGGCCAAATACCAGTTTCATGGCAAGAAGCTACAATATCTTTGATTTCAAAAGAAGATACTGATCTGAAAGATATCAAAAACTATTGTCCGATCTCTCTTTTAAATGTGGATTATAAAATTTTTGCCGCAATATTGGCACAACATTTGAAGAAAGTTTTACAGTCTACAATACATTATGATCAAGCAGGGTTCCTTCCTAGAAGATACCTGAAAGATAATGTCAGAACAGTTTGTAATATCTTGGAATATTATGAAACTCATTCAGAGAAACAACTGGCTCAAATTTGCTTGGATGCTGAGAAGGCCTTCGATAATGTTCGTTGGCAATTTATGTTACAGCAACTGAAAGGTATGGAATGTGGTGAAAATTTTATGAGAGCAGTAGAAGCAATATACTCTTCTCAAAAAGCAAGGGTGACAGTGAACGGTGAACTAACAGATGCAATTAATATTCAAAAAGGTACAAGACAAGGCTGTCACCACTACTTTTTATTTTATCTCTAGAGATACTGAACAACCAAATAAAAGAAGATACTAGTATCAAGGGATCAGTGATAAAAGGTGAACAATACAAACTGAGAGCTTTTGCAGATGACCTAGTTTTTATATTAGAGCAACCAATAGATTCAATAAACTGTCTTATAAACAAGATCACACAATTTGGTTACTGGGCAGGACTGACGATCAATTACCACAAAACAAAATTTTTAACAAAGAATATGACGACAGAATAAATCCAATCTCTTCAGCAAAAATCAGGGGTTTTGTATGAGAAAAGAATCAAATACCTAGGTGTCCTTATTTCAAATAAGTGTAGCAATTTAAAAACAGACAATTATGATAAACTATTTAAAGAAATTTAAAAAGACTTGGAAAAATGGCATGACTTGAACCTATCTTTAATGGGAAGAATAGCCTTAATAAAGATGAATATCCTTCCAAGGCTATTATTTTTGTTTCAAACTATTCCAGTATTTTTAAATAGTGGATTTTTTCAAGAATTGAACAAGATGGTCTCCAAATATGTTTGGCAAGGCAAAAAACCTAGAATTAAACTAAAGACATTGCAAGATTCCAAATTAAGAGCAGGTATAGTCCTTCCAGACTGGCAGTTGTATTACAAAACTTCTGTGCTTTTGTGGGTAAGAGACCGGATACTACTGAATGATAAAAGACAATTGTTGCTAGAGGGACATGATCTCACTATGGGGTGGCATGCGTATCTATGGTATCAAAGACTTGAAGGCCATTGCTATTTTAAGAACCATTGGTTTCAGAAATCCTTATATCATATGTGGTCATGGTTAAAAATGAGAATTTATCAAAAAATTCCGATAGGTCTATCCAGTGGTAGCATTTACTCATCCAAATCTTTTAAAACCAAATCAGAGTTATAGATACAATGACTTGTTGGGAAAAGATAATCAGCTGAAAATTAGAGAGGAGTTGGAAAATATGGATATTAAAATGAATTGGTGGTTGAGAATGCAAGTTGAATCTAGGTATGTCAAAGAAGACAACAGGCTTCAATACAGAACAATATCCATTTGATAAAATACTTTTAGGTCCACAGGAAAAGCTAATCTCCAAATTATATGCATATCTACTTCAGATGAAGACACAAGACGAAGTTGTAAAAGATTATATGGTTCAATGGGCGAAAAAATTTGGCCACAACATCACATTAGAAGAATGGGAGAGATTGTGGAAGTTCAATGTTAAATTAACTAGGTCAGTAACTTTTAAATAAAACTTGTATAAGATTGTATAAGATAAGGTTTTATAGATGGTACTTGACTCCACAGAAATTGTTTAAGATCTATACTAATATGTCTAACAAATGTTGGAAATGTACTAAACAGGTTGGTTCTTCTTATCATATGTTGTGGACATGTGAGATGGTGAAGGGCTATTGGAAAATGGTTCATGAAGTACTACAGAAAATTATGAAGACACAGATTCAATTCAAATCAGAACTATTTTTATTGAATATATTTCCTGAGGACTATTCCAAAGAAATGAGACATTTGTTGGCACATTTCAACACAGCAGCCAGGATTCTCTTGGCACAGAGATGAAAATTGCAGGAAATTCCCATGAAAATGGACTTGGTGGGAAAAATTCTGGAAACAGCAGAGCTGGACTTTTTATCCACAGAATCTGTTGAGGCTGGGTGAGTGGGCGTCAATGTGGCAGATGAGGTTCAATGTGGCCAAGTGCACATTGGGGCCAAGAATCCCAGCTACAAATACAAGTTGATGGGTTGTGAACTGGCAGAGACTGACCAAGAGAGAGATCTTGGGGTTGTGGTAGATAACTCACTGAAAATGTCAAGACAGTGTGCAATTGCAATAAAAAAGGTCAATGCCATGCTGGGAATTATTAGGAAGGGAATTGAAAATAAATCAGCCAGTATCATAATGCCCCTGTATAAATCGATGGTGCGGTCTCATTTGGAATACTGTGTACAATTCTGGTCACCGCACCTCAAAAAGGATATTATAGCATTGGAAAAGTGCAGAAAAGGGCAACTAGAATGATTAAAGGTTTGGAACACTTTCCCTATGAAGAAAGGTTAAAACGCTTGGGGCTCTTTAGCTTGGAGAAACGTCAACTGTGGGGTGACATGATAGAGGTTTACAAGATTATTCATGGGATGGAGAAAGTAGAAAATAAGTACTTTTCTCCCTTTCTCACAATACAAGAACTCATGGATATTCAATGAAATTGCTGAGTAGTCAGGTTAAAAGGGATAAATGGAAGTACTTCTTCACCCAAAGGGTGATTAACATGTGGAATTCACTGCCACAGGAGATGGTGGCGGCTACAAGCATAGACAGCTTCAAGAGGGGATTGGATAACAATATAGAGCAGAGGTCCATCAGTGTTTATTAGCCACAGTATATATATATATGTGTGTATATACACACACACACACATATATTGGCCACTGTGTGACACAGAGTGTTGGACTGGATGGGCCATTGGCCTGATCCAACATGGCTTCTCATGTTCTTATCCCAGCTGTTAGCTGGGAAATCTAAGAATGAAGCAAGAAAATACTGGATGAAATTCTATGCCTGTTTAGACACTCAAGACTCTTAAGATTCTTTGGTGTGAATTTATTTCTCCTTTCCCCCCCTGTATTTTATATTACAAAATTGTCTTTACTGGAATTGTCAAGCCTCATAGATATTTTAACCAAAAGATTCATAATATAAATTCATAATATAAAGCTTCCAGTGCCCGCAGCAGTGCGGGGGCAGGCAGTTCAACCCCGCCTGCTCTGCTGGGAGTTCGGGTTCCAAGGGGTGTGTGGTAAAAAGAACTGCCCATACAAGCATGAGGGGGGTCTCATTCTTTCACAAATTGTTCCAGGGGTAAACCCAGGAGAGGACAGCGCAAGCAAGGCCTGGGTGGTACCGATAAACCATTTGAAAAAGGGCCCCAGCCCAATAAGGGTGACAGTGCTTGAGGCATGGCTCCGCAATTATCCGAAGGATGAGGATAGGGTTTATTGTCAAATGGTTTCAAGTTTGGTTTTAGAATTCCTTTTCAAGGCCCCAGAAAGCCATTTATTGGGCAATAACTTGAAGTCAGTTAAGGGGATGTAACACATAGTTTGCCAAAAGATTAGGAAGGAATTGGTTGAGGGTAGAGTGATTGGTCCATTTCATGCACCCCCAGTGAGTACTTTGCAGGTATCTCTTTTGGGTATCGTGCCTTAAAAGGCTCCGGGGGAGTTCAGGTTGATGCACCATTTATCTTACCCTCATGGGGAATTGGTGAATGATTCCATACCAGAAAGTTTATGTATAGTGCGGTACACATCTTTTGACCAAGCGATCCAGTTGGTACGGCGCTGTGAGGTAGGCTCTGAGTTGGCAAAATGTGACATAAAGTCAACCTTTCGCCTTCTCCCTGTTCACCTTTGGATTTTGAATTGCTGGGTTTCCAATTTGAAGGGCAGTTTTACATGGATAGGGCCTTACCTATGGGGTGCTCCATTTCTTGCGTAGCTTTAGAGCGTTTTAGCTCTTTTTTTGAATGGGGGGGTGTGCCGCCGGGCTCGTTTGAGCAACGTGGTGCATTACCTGAATGATTTTCTCTTTGCGGGCCCCCTGGGGTGTGTGCCCACTTGCTGGCGGCCTTTGCAGCACAGTCCGAGGAACTGGGCGTTCCCCTAGCCCATGAGAAGACAGAGGGCCCTACCCAGCAATTGACATTCTTAGGTGTTGAACTGAATTCTTGGCAGCAAACATCACAACTCCCGAGAGACAACATTCTAGGTCTCCAGGAGATGGTTTCTCAGTTTTTGGTGTGGCGTAAGGCAACCTTGAGGGAACTGCAGCAGTTGGTGGGGCACCTAAATTTTGCACGTAAGGTGGTAGCCCCTGGTCGTCCTTTTTTGAGGAGGCTGTGTGAGGCTACGTCAGCCCCATCACAGAATTAGGATTTCCAGCAGTGTGTGTGAGGACCTCCTGCTATGGCTGGAATTCTTGACCTCCTTTAACGGTGTCTCTTTTTGGAGGGCCAATTTGCAGCTGGAAGCCGAGCTGCAAGTTACATCTGACGCTGTGGAATCCCTGGGGCTCACTGGTGTTTACTTTCATGGACATTGGTGCATGGAGGACTGGCCTCGGGAATGGGTAGAAGCTGGGTAGAACAGAGATTTGAACTTCTTGGAGTTCTTCCCAATTTTGGTGGCTGCTTGGTTGTGGGGAGAGGAGTTGGCAGATCACATGGTCCATTTTTGGTGCGACAACCTATTGGTAGTGCACGTCATCAATTCCCTCACTTCCAAATCCCCCAGGGTTATGAGGCTTGTGTGGGTTTTCACCCTTCATTGCCTGCAGCTGAATATTTTATTTTTCGCCAGGCATGTTCCCAGGGTAGCTAACAGGGTGGCTGATGCTCTCTCTCACAAACAGATGCAGAGGTTTCACCAGCTTGCCCCAGATGCAGATCTTCTCCCAACAATGATGCCCCCTGAGATATGGATGATTGGCAGGTTGAGGCCAGCAGAGCGATAAGTCTTGCCATTGCTCCTAGCACCAGAAAAGCATACAACAGGCAGTAAGCCAGTTTGAACGTTTTAGGAGCAAAGTCAATTACCATAAGAGGCTCCGGCCTCTTCCGGTGGAGCATTTACTCCACTATGGTGTGTCTTTAAGGTGCAGGGGCCTAGCAGTTCGTTCTATTCGGGGTCAGCTGTCGGCTTTAGCCTTCACTAGTAAGGCCATGGGGTTCTGGGAGCATACCAGTGACTTCCGCATTAAGAAAATGCTGGAAGGCTGGTCCAGAGAAGTGGGGCCCAGGCCAGATGCCAGGCAACCGATTTCACCTGGAGTTCTTAGGGGTTTACGGTCAGTTTGGAGTCAGGTGTGCTTGTCGGATTATGTAACGCTGCTATTTTATGCAGCCTCCCTGGTGGCATTTTTTGGTGCTCTCAGGGTGAGTGAGCTTGTGGCTCAATCTAAAGGGGACATTTCAGGTAGGGCCTTGATGGCCTGAGTCATTTGCCTGGCCGACGATTCTATATATATATTACAGTTCGTTGCTCCAAAAACGATCAACTGCAGCGGCGCAGCACTATTACTTTGGGTTCTGTCAAGCATCGATATTTCTCAATAATCAAGTTTTTGTTCTTTAATCAAAAGTTGCTTTATTGTTGAAACTCCATAGCTTGCCCAAGGATGGACTCCTTGGAAGTAATGACATACATAGCATTGCATAGTAACTTATAGGTATGCTTCAAAGGTGATGGTTAGAGATAACTTCAAAAGGATAACATAAAGATATTCTGTCTGTCTTCCATTCATCTCCCTCTTTTATGCACACACGGAAGTAGGCATCTTGTAAGTCTAACTTTGTGAAAATTTTCCCTTCCGATACGGTGCTGAGTAAGTCCTTCATCAATGGTATGGGGTATGCGTTGGAAGTAGAAATCGCATTAATCCCCCTAAAATCCATGCAAAGCCAAAGCCCCCTGTCCTTCTTTTTCCGAAACAGTACAGGGGCGGCGTGGGGTGCGTTAGCAGGTCTTATGAAACCTCTTTTTAAATTTTTATCCCAAAATTTTTGCTATTCGGCTTAATCAGCCCACCCCATCGAGTATAGTTTAGCTTTCGGGAGTTCCTGTCCCGGGATTAATTCAATGGCACAGTCAGTATTTCTATGGGGGGGGGGAGTTCATTGGCTTCCTCTTCACTAAACACTCGTTTTAAATCTCTGTATTCCTTAGGGATTGATTTTGCTTCTTCCATGGTTAAGCATAGTTTCTCATTTCTAAGGGGTGGTTCTGGAACCCAGTCCCCGTTCCAGTTCACACCTTTTGTCTTTAAAGTCTATGATCTGGTCTCCCCACTTTATGTCGGGTTCGTGTTTGGCTAGCCATCCCACCCCTAGTACAATGTCAAAGGACGAGAAGGGAATTATCACAAATATTTCAGTATCCCAATGGTCTTCTATTCCCACAGGTACTTCTTGGGTTTGCTCAGTGCAGGGCTCCCCTCTCATTATAGTTCCATTCATTTGCTCAAACTGTATGGGGTGAGGTAATGGACTCTTAGGGAGCCCCAGAGCTTCCACTAACTTGGATGTGATTATGTCTCTAGTATATCCCGAGTCGAGCAGAGCTCGGGCGTGAATGAATCTCTTTAGTTTATGATTTAGTAAAGTCAAATGGATGAAAAGTAAAGTTTCAGTAATTCTCACCCTCAGTGGTGCCGTTAATTCCGCGACCTGCTGCTCAGCACTTCTCAGTGCAGGTTGTCCCCATTTCCCGCTGGCTCGTCATGCCATGATGTTTCACTCAGCTCATCTATGACAATAATTTCCTCCCCTACAGGGGTTGCAGCCACAGTGCTCCCCTTCACCGACTGCTTTGATCAACCTTCCGCTTTTTTGGCCTTGGGTGCGCTGGATTTTGGACTAATGGGGGGCCTCAAGGTCATTCCGGGCAGTTGGCAGCCAAATGATTTAGGTCGCCACACCGAAAGCAGCGTCGGGGGGTAGTTGGTTTAGTAGCTCCCCCAGTTTGGCTGGCTTTCTTCCCATCTGGTTTTGCCCCTGACTGAGACTCATGTCCCCCCTTTCCCCCTTGCTGCTGTTGACATTGTAGGGCCACTCGCTTCATGTTGGTTTCTACTTCACCTGCTAGTTGCACCCACCCTACCAATGTAGTAGAGCGGGCTTGTTGGAAGGCCTGATCCAGTACACTCGCATTCAAGCCTCACTGGAACTGCTTTATTTTCATTTGTTTGTTCCATCCCCGGATTTTGGCTGTATTGGCCCGATACTTGGCAGCGTACTCACGCACGGTTTTAGATCCTTGCTGCAGGTCCCTCAAGGCAGTAAGGGCTCTTGTTTCTTGCAGGGGATCTTCGTACTGGGTCAGTAGGGCTCGAAGGAATGCGGCCACAGTATCCAGCTTGGGGCTTCTGGTCTCGTACAAATTCACGTACCATCTTTTTGCCGCTCCTTTCAGTTTCAACCTCAGGTAATCCACTCTGCTGAATTTGTCAGGGAAGGTATTTCCCCAATAATGCATGAAGCTATTCGCTTGAATTGAGAAGTACTCTACCTCTTCGGGATCGCCATAGAAGGTGGCATCCAGATCTCGTCCTCTCCCGTAATCGCGGGGTATGAGCGGTAAAGGAGGTGGAGGTAGTGGCTGTTGCCTTACCGGAGGGGCTATTGGTCCCCCTCTTGGATCTGGTGGCTGCAGCGCTCTCTCCAATTTGCCTCCTCATCTCTTAGGCCATAAATGTAGCATTGGCTTGCATCTCGTCTCTCAGCCCCTTGGTCATCTCTGCCATCTCGGATCTCATCGTTTGGAGAAATTTCTGGGTGTCGTGATTTGGCTCTTCCTCCTTGTCATCCGGGCACAGCCATTCTCTGTCTCCCCCGTCATCTTCCTCTTTTTCCGGGCATGGTCGTCCTCGATCATCCCAGCCATCTCTCCCACTAACCTCCAAAGTGCTCTGGTCGCTTTCCTCCCCCGCTCTCGAGCACAGAGAGGGTAATGCCAGGGTCGCTTCTCTCCGAGCTGGTGCTTCGTCCATTAAGGAGGTGGACGTTCTGGAGACCCACACTTTAGGGGTGATAAACAACTGCTGGATATGCAGGGGAGATCCTCTCCCTGTGGCTCTTCGAGTGTCGAGGATGTGCAACGGAGATGTTTCCACCCCGGCACCATCTCCTCTTAGCTCACCTCATGGTCTCACCGAAGTTATGGGGAGTTTTCCGTTGTCTGGAGTTCTCTCCACCATACGGTCAGAAAGTTGCCAATTCAGTTACGTCCCCAAGTAAGATTACTTCCAAAATGTCAAGCATCGATATTTCTCAATAATCAAGGTTTGTTCTTTAATCAAAAGTTGCTTTATTGTTGAAACTCCATAGCTTGCCCAAGGACGGACTCCTTGGAAGTAATGACATACATAACATTGCATAGTAACTTATAGGCATGCTTCAAAGGGGATGGTTACAGATAACTTCAAAAGGATGACATAAAGATGCAAATTGAGTTGAGGGTTCAAAGGCTATTTACTAGTATCTCTTTGTGACTAAGGAATGTCAGCTAATAAAAAACATCTCCCTTTCTCACACACTCTCTGGCAACTGATAAGACCTGGCTGTGTGAATCAGGGGGAGAGACACTCTACATTGTTAATACAAGGTTACTCTAAACATCCTGGTCCAGATGGATTTATTATGCACCCTTTGGTTAGAAGGAGAAAACGGGGGGCGGGGAGCATGAAGAGTGTTCTGCTTTGTATCTGGCTTGTCTGCTGAACACCATTAGAAGTAGCATATAGAAATGGCATGCTTGACAGGTTCCTGTTCAGACATGGAATTCTGTCCTGTGGCTGCTTTAATGGGCTACCTGGCTGCCCGCAGTTCCGGTGCCGGCCTGTTGTTCCATCATGGGGATTGTAGTCCCATGAAGAAGCATCAGTTTTGGTCAGTGACAGTCAAAGCCCTCGCTAGGCTAGGCTTGTAGGGGTTAAGTTCGGCACTCATTTGTTTCGCATAGACGCGGCTTCTACGGCGGCTGCCCTGGGGTATTCCCCACCATCCATTCAGAGGCTGGGTAGGTGGCATTCCTCAGTCTATAAGGGTTATGTTCGCCCTCTTGCACTGAAGTAACTGGCATCAGGTTATTCTTTTTCAGGCGCTGTGGTCCGTGGAGAGAGACGACGCATCCTCATATGTGGACACAGCTTTGTGTTTTGGGCTGCCCATTGAGCCAGGAGGACTTCAGCCGGGTCACAGCTGGGGCTCAGCAAGTGGGCTACCACAGAGTGGTGTGGACGGTGGGGACTCCATTGGTCAGGCCTGCTGCCCTTATTGTTTGCAAATGTTCATGTTTTGCCACCACATGTTGCGGTGATACATTTAGGGGGGGATGCTTTAGAACTGCTCAAGGGAAAAGCCCTTGTGCTGCTGGCCAAGAATGACTTTAGACTCATTAAGAGCCATTGGCCTCAGGCTTTGATTGTGTGATCTGCCATGATCCCACGCCAGGTATGGTGTACGGCATGGGACCCGCGGGTGATTGGGAGAGCTCGCCAGAAAGCCAATTTGGAGATTTAAAAAGCCCTTGAGAGTGGATTGGGACACTTTCTCCCACATCTTCCTTTGCTGGCAAGATTCCATCCATCTTTCCGATAAAGGAAATGACGCCTTTTTGGAAGATTTGAAGCAGGGGCTTAAGGAAGTGCTGGGTGTTTAGTGGGCGCAGTGGCCTGAGCAGAGGCTTGGCCTCGCAGTGGCTGGGTTTTTGCCTAAACTTCAGTTATGTAGCTCGGTGAGCACCATTAGCACCCCAGTTTTGGGGCATGGGGTCTAGCTGAATCATTCCTGGGCTGTGTGGACTGGTTGAGCGATAAAGCGGACTGCCTTGGGTTTGTCTGGATTGATCCACCCTTTTGCCGTGCAGCTGGGGGTTGAAACTCCAGGGAATGACCCGTGCTATGCCGGTTGGGTATGAGTCATTTATTTGGCTATACCTAGGGGCAGGGTGGCTCGCCCGTTATGTGGCAGGGGAGGGGTGTTTCGTCCCCTGGCCCTGCCGTGATGCTGTTAGGTTTATAGCCCTTGTTATTTGTATTAATAAATAAAATGGTTCTTAGTTTACCCAAACTCTCGTGTCCGTCTCTTTCTTCCATCTGTGGGGGCAATGCGGCTCCTACCGGAGGCAGGCTCAGCAGCCTTGCCCCAGGGGCCGTTTTGCCTCCTCAAAAGGAGGAAGAGGGGCAAGGCTTTATGGGAGTTGTGGGCGGAGCCTACATGCCCTAACAGCTGGCTCTGTTCCTCACTTGGTGCCTCGTGCTCAGCCGACTCTCCCGCCCTTTAAGCAGTGTGGGCGTCAGCTGGTTGTTATTGTTTTTTGGGACCGAGTAGGAATTTTTTCACCTCTTCCTGTTTGGTTCTTGGAGGAGGTGTTTTTTGCCTACCCCACACTACCTGTAGAAGGGATTGTGGATTTGGCTAGGGTGTGGCTGGTTAAATAAGTCAGTCACTTTCTAGGATGGCTGGGTTTAAGAACATAAGAAAAGCCATGTGTGTATATATATATATACACACACACTGTGGCTAATAGCCACTGATGGACTTCTGCTCCATATTTTTATCCAATCCCCTCTTAAAGCTGGCTATGCTTGTAGCTGCCACCACCTCCTATGGCAGTGAATTCCACATGTTAATCACCCTTTGCGTGAAGAAGTACTTCCTTTTATCCATTCTAACCTGACTGCTCAGCAATTTAATTGAATGCCCACGAGTTTTTGTATTGTGAGAACAGGAGAAAAGTACTTCTTTCTCTACTTTCTCCATCCCATGCATAATCCTGTAAACCTCTATCATGTCACCCCACAGTCGACGTTTCTCCAAGCTAAAGAGCCCCAAGCGTTTTAAACTTTCTTCATAGGGAAAGTGTTCCAAACCTTTAATCATTTTAATTGCCCTTTTTTGCGCTTTTTCCAATGCTATAATATCCTTTTTCAGGTGTGGTTTTTGCCTAAACTTCAGTTATGCAGCTCATTGAGCACCATTAGCACCGCAGTTTTGGGGCATGGGGTCTAGCTAAATCATTCCTCGGCCATGTGGACTGGTTGAGTGATGAAGCGGACTGTCTTGGGTTTGCCTGGATTGATCCACCCTTTTGCCATGCAGCCGGGGGGGGGGGTGGAACTCCAGGGAATGACCCCTGCTATGCTGGCCAGGTACGAACCATTCATTTGGCTATACCTAGGGGCAGGGTGGCTCACCCGTTATGCGGCAGGGGAGGGGTGTTTTGTCCCCTGGCCCTGCCATGCTGCTGTTACATTTATAGCCCTTGTTATTTGTATTAATAAAGAAAGTGGCCCTTAGTTTACCCAAACCCTCTTGTCTGTCTCTTTCTTCCGTCTGTGGGGGCAATGGAGCCATGAGCAAAGAAGACATATCTTTCTACAGACCAGAGGAAAGCCCCAGGTTTGGCTAAAATTCGAAATCTAAAAAAACCCCTCAAACTCACTGGGGACTAGATCTCCGTTAACTAATAGAAGCAGCTGCTGACAAATACCCAGTATGCCTGTTTGCTAGGGAGCCATAAAAGTATTGCCAGTTGTAGCCTTGCTTTCTGTCAGTGGAAGGCAGTGGGGCGGTAGCGGTGATGGGGGGGAGAGGAATAGGACCCTTTCCAGGGTTGTTTTGGCCTTTGAGTGAGGACTTTGAGGGAGGCAAGTCCTTATTTTATATAAAAACTTTTACTCCATCTGCTTTAGAATCCTCTGCACTTTCATACAGGAGACTCTGAGGTGTACCCAGTGCAATCTTAAGCAAAGTTATACCTTTCTAAGTCCATTTAAGTTAATGGGCTTTGAATGGAGATACTGTGCTTATGATTGCCCTGTACCCTAACACAGGGTCCAGTCATATGAGACTGTGGGCACAGGGCCGGCTTGCCCACTAGCCAAACTAGGCAATTGGCTAGGGTGCCGGCAGGGCAGGGGTGCCAATTTCAGCCTCCCCCTGCTTCACTCCACCCCCTAGGCAAATGCCTATTTGCATCCCCAGCCTCTTCCTCCTCCTTCCTCTGGATTTTAATGACCAGAACTGGTGGTGAAGTGCTGCATTCCTGGGGCTGATGGGCAGGGAGGGAAGCCTTTAAAGAGCCCCAGGAACGTGGCACTTAATTGCTGGTTCCAGCCATTAAAATACAAAGAAAGGGAGGGGGAAAGAAGGCAGCACTGCAAAGGGGGGCAGGGGTGGCAGATGTGCTGCGGTGCTGCAGGGGGTGCCCCGGGGGGGGGTTCTGGGCAGTGAGGCTGCCATGGGCGCTATGTGCCATAGGGCCAGCCTTGTGTGAGCACCTTTGAAATTCTTTGGAAAGCATTTGGCAGGCACCAGGAAAAGTGCCAGTGGGCCCCATGTCACCTAGAGACACCATGTTGGGGACCCCTGCACTGAATACTACCATCGCTTTGACCTGGCCAGGCTGATCCTGAATGTGGATCAGTGCCCCATGGACTTCATGTCACTGAAGGAACTTTGGAGTGAGATCTTTCATAGTGACAATTATGTCCAACCTGGCTAAACTGCAATGCCGAGGTCTGGGAAGGATGACTTACTTCTGGTGCTGACCAAAATATTCTTCAATGAAGATGCCTTTTTGACATATTTAAATATATAAAAACTTAGAACATAATGACCCAAACCTACTGCTTTTTAACAGAAGTAAATGGATTTTTTCACTGTTTATACAATAAACCACCAGAACTAATAAACTCATAACAAATGTGTCCTTAATTCTTCACCTCACAGATTAAAACCTTCCCATTTATCAACAATTTTTTTTACATTTTATTTTAGTTTATTATGACAACCAAAGACATCACATGACACTACCACTACACAACATTGTACATCCATTCCCAATCCCCTCACCCAACATAACGAACACATATTTAACATATATTAAAAGAAGATATTGGCTTTATATCCCGTCCTCTACTCTGAAAAGTCTCAGAGCGGCTCACAATCTCCTTTACCTTCCTCCCCTACAACAGACACCCTGTGAGGTGGGTGGGGCTGGAGAAGGCTCTCACAGCAGCTGCCTTTTCAAGGACAACCTCTGCCAGAGCTATGGCTGACCCAAGGCCATGCTAGCAGATGCAAGTGGAGGAGTGGGGAATCAAACCCGGTTCTCCCAGATAAGAGCCCGTACACTTAACCACTACACCAAACTGGCTCTCCAAGAAGAAGAGGAGGCAGCGATTTGTACATTTCTAACAGTCCAGTAAGTTCCCTTATTTTTGGTTTGTTACCTTTCCTCTGTGTTTGGCAACTTAACAGTTCCTACCTTATTTTTCCCACATAACCATTTATAGAACAAATTCCATTTACCTTCTGCTTGCTTATTTTCCTTTTCTTTTAGCATATCAGATAAGGAATCCATTTCTGCTATATCTAAAATCATTACTATCAAATCATCCATTGTCAGTAGATCTCTTTTTTTTGCCAGTAATATTCTTGCAACTGTTATTATATTCAGCATTACATACTCTATTTGTTTCCCCAAATTATTGGGTGTTCAATTCAATAGAAATAATTCTGGTTTGAAAGGAATGATTGCATTACATATCTTTTGGAGTAACCCATGAACCTTGATCCAAAATTCTTTTACTTTCTTACAAGACCAACAATTTTCCCACTGAACTGATTATAGTCAGTTTATGACACAACAAACCAGAAAGAAAAGTCCTATAGTGCTTTTTAATCTTCTTGCTGCTAAAGGGTAAAGACTTGTGGCATTATTGTATTTTCTGCAGATCAGTACTCAGCCCCCTTTAGGATTGTATGTGGGGGTTTACTGATATCGTGCCTCTGTCAGCCAACAGCTTATTCAGAGGCCCAATGGAATCATGAATGATTTAAAACATCATCCAAACACAAAGCTAGGTCTCATGATCAATGAGAAGTTTAATCTTTCCCCCCCTAAATGCATTTTGGGGAAGACTTGCCAAAACAGAAGATTAAAGGGAATCATGTATCAATTGTGTATTTTCAAGGGAAAAAAAAAAAAGAATTGGGTTATGTATAACACTGCTGGAAGGCTTGAAATGACTCCCAACTAAGAATCTGAAACTCACATTTTTGCTAATATGACATTTTGCCATATATGCAAGTCATTCATTTTACCCTGTGGATGTCGTTCAGAAGAAACAGGTAGCAGCCAATGTATCTTCAGCACATTTTTTTTCATTGCTACCATGTTTGGTTAAAAGGAAAAACATGGGAGGAGGGGACTGAGTACAGCTGATGAACAGAGTGATTGCCATATGACTCATATTGTAAAAGGTTCCTTCCAAGATCTTGGAAACACTGGCAGTTGTTTTCAGCAAATAGTGTCTTGACTGTAGCATTGTCAGTATTAATGTCCTTGTGCAAGTGTAAAAGAGCAATGTACTTAAGGGAAGCTTGTCCATGGTAGTCTGCAGCCAAGTTTTCAATCTCCCTGTGGTACTGAAAGATTGCTCAGCTGTTGCAGATAATGCAAGAGTAGGAATCAGATTTCTACTGGTTAGAAATAAAAAATAAAATACATTCAGTCATTGAGGCACATACTCTTATAGGAATTCACCATCATCTGCTGCTGATGCAAAATTCTGGACAAAAACAAAAATCCAGTGTCATAAACTATAATATTGGGTTAACAGATATGGTGCAATTTCTTAAGGAACATAGAAATGTCTTTGTGGAAAGGAAACAAGTAATCATAATTCCCCAGACTTGTCCAATTTGCCAACAGAATTGGTTGACATTTACATGCCTTGTGGACTGACACTGATTCACATGTGTAATTACAGAAGTAGTTCAATAGAAATAAATAGAAGTACCTTATTGTCAGGAGTGCTTCCTTCACACATGGTGTATGAAGACAGTATTCCACCAACTGTATAATTTGGTTGAATCTTTTTGAATGCTTCTTATGAAACAGCTACATCTAGTATTCTAGTATGCTAGTATGTACTCCCTGTGAACATCCAACTGCTGACATTCAATCTAAAACCTGTAAACCACATTCTTTCGAACAGTTGCTTCATATTTGTCTGATTTCTCTATGGGACTTTTTTCCATTTCAAAGAGCCACCAGCCATCAAGTTGGTGACATAGTTTCCAAGGATATAAGCACATCTTGTACTACTTGAATTCCAAATATTTCTTAAGAATCCAATAGAGCATGTTCATCTGAACATTCCTTTGCAATGGAAAGTAGCTTAGATTTCATTTCTGAATAAAAGTTGTTACATCATTTTATTGCAATTAGACCTTGTTATTTTTCAGTTACCTATTATCATATTGAAGATATTCACAAGATAACTATAAAAAGCTTCATAATAATAGATAAGTACTTCTTGGTCATGTTGGAAGTGATATTTTGTAATTGTTAATTTTAAAGTGAGCAATGCCCATTGATTTATAAAATTAAAAAATCAATGTTTTTTAAACACTCACAAAAGTGCTGTTTTTATAAACTGAATTATTCCTCTTAACTGACCTAAAACTGTTTTTTCCTCAATAAGCACCTTTAGATTATACACTAAAAATACAAGCATTCAAGGTTCAAACCTTAAGTCCAAAATTACTGCCTTTCAGTTCCTTTATTATTCTTTCAGGCATTTGAAAATGTAGGTCGAAGCAACACTGCATAATTTAGAAAGTTAAGAAAATTAAGCTAATGAAAAGAAATTGAAGTAAATATAATTATAATAACCTTTAATGCTTTGTCTCCTCTCTGTTGTCTATTAAGCATGTTAAAAGGGTGACGGCTTACACACATGCACATGAGCACTCATGTACATACCCCTGCTTTTCCAGAGGTGGTCCATGCTCACCAAGGCAAAATCAGAGCCAGTGTTTTCTCAGCAAGGCAAAGATAAAAGTATAAATTATTGATATTTCTAGCATCTTGAATAAGCACAATCAACATGGAACTCTGAATTTCTTTGTGCAGGACCTTCAGGATCATGCGTATGAGCAAAGATGGTTCAGAGCTGACCATTGAGGGTTTTTAGAAAACTTCACATTATGAAAATTCTCCTTCCCCAAAATCTTTGTCAAAACTCTTCCATCCACAAAGACTGCTGTTCCTTCTTAAACCCTGTGATGGTAATCCGACCCTTTCCCGACCGAGCTGCTAAGAGCGACTGAGGGCGGGGCCTGCAGTTGCCACCCTGGAAGGAAGAAAAGGCTACCAGCTGGGGGGCGGAGTGCTGGGGCTATATCAGCCCCAGCCCCACCCCCAACTACACAGTGCATTTTTGCTCTCAGCCCATCCACCCACCCTGCAGTAGTACAAGCTTTGGCTGGTCGCCTTATTATGGGGGCCAGGTAGGAATTTTTCCACCCCCAGACTTATTGGCTGGATTGGGGGTGTTTTTTTCACCTACCTTATACTGCTTGAAAGTGGATTGGGTAATTTGAATGGTGGGTTGTTTAATTCGGTCACTTGGCAGGATGGAGTCATTGGGTTTTAGGTTGTAAAAGTGAGCACCCGTGGCTTAGCCCCAGTTTGGGGGGCAAGTGGTTGGCTGGACCGGGAGAGGGGCTGCACAGCTTCCTGCTGGGAGGGCAGACCATATGGGACTCTCCTCTGTATGGCTCCATCAGGATGGTCAAGGCTGTTAGGGGGAGGGTATCACTTGGCCTGGCTGGCCCGGTATTGGCCATCTTTGAGATGGCTTATGCTGGGGGCATGGTGGCTCACCCATACAGGACACGGTAGGGTCTGGGGGTGACCCTTAGGCTTGTCCTGATCGTTAGGATGCCCCTTTGCCATTTAACTATGTTTAATAAAAAATCAGCCTCTCTTGTTACCCAAAAACTTGTGTGTGCTTCTTCATTCCGATGGGGGGGGGAGGGGCAATTTGAAATCAGACCTGGCTTCTAGATCAAACTAAGTCTGATCCACCTTAACAGGATTGCAGAACTTTCATATCTAGCAATAAATAGAGACTTACCTATATTTGGAGATGGGGAAGGAGGGGAGAAAGAAATAACCTGGTAACTGAAAATGAAGTTGACTACCTATGGAAGAAAAGGGTAGGGATGTTATCAAATTTGTGAGTTCTCTGTTTCAAATTCAAAGTTAGGGGTTTCTTTCATCATTTCTTGTTACTACGGTTAAAATATGGTTCTTTCCCCAACCAAAATTTGATCTTCAAACTGATACCCATTATTGCATTAAAATAGCCCATAATAAATTTATGGCATAAAAATGAAAATGTTATTAAATAAACAAACAAAATGATGAAACTAGCAAAGAAAAAAGGTGGCACAAAAACTTGCAACAGATAAGTTCTAAAGCAAAAACAAACAAACAAACAAACAAAAAAGCATATTTGTTACAGAAAAGCAGAAACTAGAAAACAGAACTTTCAAGAACTCTCGATGGCTTCTTATTAGCTCATCTACTCATGCAGAGGCTTCCCAGAGACTGGCGCTTATGACAGCAGTAATATTGCCAACTCTGTACTGGGAAATCCCTAGAGTTTTTTTTTTGGGGGGGGGAGGGGGGTTGTGCCTTGGATGGCAGAGTTTGGGGAAGGAGGTGAGCAGGGATGTAATGCCATAGAATCCCACCCTCCAGAACTGCCATTTCCTTCAAGGAAATTGATATCTGTCGACTGGAGAACAGCTGTAATTCTGGGAGAACTTCAGGCCACCAAGTTTAGTAACCCTAATTTATCAAAGACACAAAAAGAGAACAAGTTTTCTTTAAAAAACAAAAACAAAAAACAGAAGGGGGCAGCTAACCATTTTTTTCCAGCAGTTTCCTTTCTCCTTTTGCAAATTGACTTTGAGGGTGTATGTGAAATGCAAATATGCTCATCTCTCTAAATGCTCCATGTGTGTGCTGAGACAGATCAGATAATGTACACCTGCATTTGAAAAGGTTAAAGTCATTCCACAAAATTTTCCAAGCCTTCATGCATAAACTGATTATATTTGCCTATTTTAAATTATGAGAGGGCTTAACACTCACATGCAGCCAAGGCACATCAAAAGAGCTGGTCTGGGACAAAATCATCAGCTGTCATTGCCTTTCAGGTGAATCTATCTCACACTTTTATCAAATGTGTTCTAAGGATCTGAATCAGTACTGTGAAGTATAAGGTGTATAAGAAAACATGAATGTCAAAATCATAACACAAACATAAATTTAACTAACTTGGGCCCTATCCCCCAAAAACCTTTAGACAAACGTGTTCTATGTTAGATTCCGGTGTTAGTGATACGATGTCCTTGGCTCTTCCCAGAGTGAATGTTTGAACTGGCTGTCAGTTTTAGATGTTAAAGGGCATAATGAAAGAAAGACACAATATTGAAAAGAGAGCCAACAAGGAGACAATGAAGTCCAGCAATTCATCATTTCCCTTTTTTTTGTGGTTTATAGTTCTGAAAAACAAAACACTCAGGGATGTAAATCTACACATTTTAGTCCAAATGTTGCTCTAATTTGCTTATTATGGCTAATTTTCTAAACTAAGGGGTTTTTTTGTGTGTGTTTTTAAGGGGGGTGGTCACATTGTTAACACTGAAATAGAACAGCCCAAAACATTATTAAGCACACAGTCACATGACAAAGAACACTTTATAGAAACCAAGGAAATACAACATTAGGTATTTGCTGATCTTCTTGGGCTATATTGAAGCCTTAAGAGTCAAACTAGAAAAGATTTTCAGGTTTTCTCAGCCTTTTAAAAAGGAAATGGCCGTACAAGACCTAAACCTGGATTAGAGTTTCAGTGTGATGGAGTTTTACTAGCTTCAAGTGGGAAAAAGACAAAGAGAGGACATCTGTATTTTTCCCATTTCTCTGTTTGAAGGATCATATCAGTGATTTCCTAGCATTATATCTGTCTTCTCCAGGGCTTTTTTTTTTGTAGCAGGAATTTCTTTGCATATTAGGCCACACACCCCTGATGTAGCCAATCCTCCTGGAGCTTACAGTAGCCCTAGTTTTCTCCACTGTGATAATAGATGAATAGGGTAATAGATGAATCCCTTTCAATGTGCTAAGGAGATCTCCTTGTTCATGGGTGGCCAAACTACGGTACAGATTGCACAGGCGTAGGGTTGCCAAGTCCAATTCAAGAAATATCTGGGGACTTTGGGGGTGGAGCCAGGAGACATCAGGGCAGAGCCAGGAATAAGGGTGTGACAAGCATAATTGAATTCTAAGGGAGTTCTGGCCATCACATTTAAAGGAACCGCACACCTTTTTAAATGTCTTCCTTCCATAGGAAATAATGAAGGATAGGGGCACCTTCTTTTGGGGCTCATAGAATGGGACCCCCTGGTCCAATCGTTTTGAAACTTGGGAGATACTTTGGGGAGAGTCACTAGATATTATACTGAAAATTTGGTGCCTCTACCTCAAAAAACAGCTTCCCCACAGCCCCCCAAACCTCCAGATCAATTCCCCATTATACCCTATGAGAATCAATCAACACATAGAGAATAATGCTCAGCAGACGTGTCCCCCCCCATTTCTGGTGACTCTGAAGGGGATGCTGCCATCTTCTTCAAAGTAACACAGACACCAAGAGGAAGCCTTTCAATCAGCGACTGAAGCCTCCGGAGGTAGAAACGCACATGGTCCAGACTCCCCGAGGAGATGCCACCCGGCAGCTGGAGAGGATGCAAGGACTACAAGTCCCAGCATGCACCTCGCGAAGGAAGGCTGGACTGGAGCGAATAGCAGGCCGGCGGTGGGCAGGTCTTTGTGACTCGGAGGAAGGGAGAAGCCTGAAGCCAGGCAGGGAAAGAGACACTGTGCCGTTCCACCCCCCACCCCCGCTATCAGATTTTTAGAGAGTGGAGGATTAGGCTGCTAATCCAGGGGTCCCCCGGCAGGGCGGGGGGTTGGGAAGCCTACACAGGCGTTAGAGACTTTTTTCGCGGTTGGAGAGGAGAAGGTGGGCCCATGATGGACTGGATGTGGCACAGAATTAGATCTGCATGCTTGCTTCCTTCTTCTGTGCTGAATTTTGTCTGTCCCCTAAATCAGTAGACCCTATTATCATAAGGCACAAGTGATGTGAACAAACTTATGTGTATACTACAGCAATATTGTTCCATGCATTGGACCAGGCTTGTAGAAATGGCTTAAAAGACTGGCAAACAATGCTTCAGGTTTTCCCATATTTAAAATTACTTTAAGCATTACTATGAAGCAGATATTTTGAATCCTTTGCAATCTATTTTTGGCCCTGTTTATTGGACTAAAGTTGCCTTAATTGCCTTGGTGGATAACCTGTACCGGGAGATGGACATAGGTAAATAAAACAGTCATTTCAGGCTGGGGTTTGGAGGCACCATTTTGCAGTAGCCACTCCTACCTAGAGGGTAGGTTTCAGAAGGTGCTGCTGCTCAGTCCCTTGGCCTTTGGTTTATGTGATCCCACAAGGCTCCATTTTGTCGCCTATGTTCTTCAACATCTTATGTGGAACCACTGAATGACATCATCCAGAGATTTGGACTGGGTTACCACCAAATTGTGGATGACACTGAGCTGTACCCTATGTTTCCAGCTGATCCCGTGGTAAGCTGTGAAAACTCTGACCAGTTCTTGGAGGTCATTTTGGAGTGGATGCAGGTTAATACAGTCAAGCTTAATCCCAACAAGACAGAACTACTACTTATGAGCAGAAGGTCTGACCTGGGATTTAAGGTTCCTCTCATTCTGAATGCGGCTCCCATCCAGAGGCAGGCTGCACAGCCTTGCATCTGGGGGCCGTTTTGCCTCCTCACAAGGAGGAGGAGCGGGCAGGGCATCATCAGAGGTGGGGGCAGAGCAGGCACGCCCTAGAGGTGGACTCCGCTCCCTCCTCTCATTCTTCGCCTCGTGCTTGGGGAAGGCAGAGCACAGCTTGTGTGCTCTTTCCCTGCACAAGGCCTGTTGCCAGTCACCGCGACTTTTCAAGCTGCGGTGGTTGGCGCGTCGGACTTTGCCACAGCTGCTTGTAGCGAGTCGCGGTGGTCTTCAGGAGGAGTCTCATCGCATCAAGAGCATCTTCAGGAACGTCTTTGATGTGGTGGTTTGTCACTGGCTGCGGCGTTTTTGCACGGCCGGCGTTTTTGTGCTTCCCCATTTGTGTTTTAGAGTATCTTATGCTGCCGCCCCCTTTTGAGGGTGCTGTTTGGCCCCCCCTTTTTCCCCTTTCTCCCCCCCTTGCTTGTCTCTGCTAAGCCGGCTGAGAAACCAACTCACACCACCACCCCCCCCCCCCCCCGTTTATATAATCTTCTGGGGGAGTGCATGGTTACTTCACAGTGTGCGGGGCTGTTCTTCCAGACAGTGCAGTTTGGAAGGAGGCCTTAGCTAATCGTGGGTTTAATTGGGTAGCCATTTTATTGGAGCTGTTCGATTCTTCCTCCCTGTTGCTGGGCAGAAGAGTGGCCATTTTGTGAATAGCTCAGGGTGGCCATTTCAAGGACGGCCTTTTTATTCTTCGTCCCTTTTGCCGGGGAGAAGAGTGGCCATTTTGTGGATAGCTTGGGGTGGGCATTTCAAGGACAGCCTTTTTATTGGGATTCTTCCTTCCTGTTGCTGGGGAAAAGAGTGGCCATTTTGTGGATAGCTTGGGCGGCCATTTCGAGGATAGCTTTAACATTCATCACCTGCCTCCGGTAGGGCGTGGGCCACATCAGTGAGGGCAGTAGACGGGCTTGTCATTGTTATTGGGCACATTATCATGCCTAAGGGACAGGGCAAATCCAAGGGCAAGTGCCCTGCACCGAGACCACAGCGGCCTGTTTCTAAGCGGTCAGCACCTTTGCCTTCATCGTCTGATGAGGAGGATGGCACTTTCGAGCAGTCTGTATTAGCCAGAATAGCTGCTTTGGAAGGGTCGAGTAGTAGGCAGCCGGTCGTATTAGGTGTAACGGGCCTGGCTTCCAAGGGAGACAAGCGGGCTGCTAAGAAGCGCTTCCAGGAAGAAATCCTTAATCGTTTGTCTTCCCTTGAAAGCAGGTCTTCTATGGACAAAACGGAGGGTGTGTCGCCTCTTCCAGAGGAGGTGCCCGATGCAGATGCTTCTCAGAGTTTGCAGTTGGGTAGTGGTGAGTTTGCATAACACACTACCACAGCTTGGCCCTGGGGGCTGTGGGGGCAGTCTGCCACCTTCAGGCCAGTTGCCAATAGCCAGCCTGCAGCTTTTAATAATTCTCAGCCTTGGGCTTGGGGCTTTAACCTGGCTAACCCTTGGGGTCCTTGGGGAGGCCTGCCCAGCCAGTTCCCGGGAGCGTCCGTGGCACCCTATAGTGGCTGGGGTGTTTCTTATCCTTGGGGTCCATCATACTCTGCTGTGCCAGCTAAGGCTTTACCTTTTGGTGATCTGGCCTTACCTCTTGGGGATCACTTGTCACTGCCACACAAAACACAATCTGCTCAAGGTCTGCTCTGCAGACCTGGCTGCAGCAAACCCAGATGCCAGCTCTCCAGCCCTGTTCCAAACAACACGAGGAGAGGTGGCCAAGCACAACAAGCCTGCTGGTTCTGGGTCTCTCACCCAGGTGCCAGCTTCCCTGCCACAGAACACACAGTCTACAGATGCCAGCTCTCCAGCCCTGCCCCAAACAACACGGGGAGAGCTGGCCAAGCACTACAAGCCTGCTGGTTCTGGGTCTCTCACCCAGGTGCCAGCTCCCCCCCCCCAAAAAAAAATAGAACCAGGAAAAGGGACAACAGGAGAAAGCCAAGAAACTCAACTGTTAAAAAGTGGCCTTTTAAACAATGAAAATTAGGCCAAACAGCACCCCCCCCCCAAGAACCAGAAGAGAAAAGGAACAACAGCAGCACAACACAGCAGCAACAAATCAAACACAGAATCCTTTTAAAACAGTAAAAAACATAACTCTTAACAATACTGCAACTTTACCAACCCCTCCCCCCAAAAAAACCCTTCACTCTAACCCCAAGAAATCCAAGCCACCCAAATCAGGAAAAGTAAAACGACACTGCCCTTTTAAAAGTCCTCTCACTAAAGTGAGTTACGGGCAAATTGGCAAAACACCCCCACCCCAGCAGAACCCCCTAACCCGAAATAAGCTAGTACCCACCACCCAAATCTGGACAAGTAAAGGGACTCTGAGTCTTAAAAAGTCCTTTTACCAACTAATATAAAAGCAAGAACCCCAAGATTGTCTTATCTTTTAGACATCTTCTCTTACTCCAAGCAAGTCTGGTAAGGTTGAGCAGCAGCAGCAGCTCCAGCACAGCACAATCTCTCTCACACACAGACAAAAGAACAACATTGTTGCTGATGGCTGGAGGATCAGCTACACAAAAGCCCTTCAAAGCATGCATTTGCAATGCATTTTACAAATGCATGCTTTGGACTGGCTGCTGGGGCTCCTCTCCCCCTCCCCCCTCCCTGATCCCAGGGAGGCTATGGGAGAGGTGGGAAAAGGCTACCAAAGGCAGGAAAGGATGCAAGCAGCTCCCCTGAGGCTGCAGAAGCCCATTTCTTGCCTTTTGCATTGACTTCCGTATACTTCCGAATATTTATACGGAAGTATACGGGGAGCTATACTCGGCTCCCGCATAATGGGCCCCAATTGGAATCGGCTGTATGCGATTCTGTATACAGCCAAATCAGGGGTGATTCGGCAGTTGATTCGGTTTGGCCGAACCGAATACACACCCCTACTTTGAACCTGGCCCTTCAATGGGATCAGATTCAGCCACAGCTGTGGCTGCAGGTTATGTCTCCAGCACGACCTAACCTGGGTGATAGGTCAGACAGTGGACATATTGTTCAGCGCACAGCCACTGCTTCTGGTGCCCGCAGAAGTGTGGGGCAGGTGGTTCAATCCCGCCTGCTTTGTTGGGAGTTTGGGTCCCAGGGGGTGTGTGGTAAAAAGAACTGCCCATACAAACATGAGTGCCCTCTTTGCGGGGGGTCTCATTCCTTCACGAATTGTTCCAGGGTAGATTCAGGTGGGGACAGTGCAAGCAGGGCTCGGGCAGCGCAGATAAGCCATTTGGTAAAGGGTCCCAGCCCAATAAGGGCGACAGTGCTTGAGGCATGGCTCCATGATTATCCAAGGGATGAAGATCGGCTTTATTTGTTGAATGGTTTTAAGTTTGGGTTTAGAATTCCTTTTTAGGGCCCCAGAAAGCCATTTATGGCCAATAATTGGAAGTCGGTTGTAGGGATGGAGCACATAGTTCGTCAGAAGACTGGGAAGGAATTAGCCGAGGGTAGGGTGATTGACCCATTTTCTGCACCCCCTGTGAGTTCCTTGAGGGTCTCCCCATTGGGCCTGGTGCCTAAAAAGGCCCCAGGTGAGTTCAGATTGATTCATCATTTATCTTATCCCCATGGAGAATTGGTGAATGACGCCATACCAGAAAATTTGTGTACTGTGCGGTACACATCTTTTGACCAAGCAGTGCAAATGGTAGGGCGTTGTGGGGTAGGGGTTGAGTTGGCAAAGTGCATCATAAAATCCGCCTTTCGCATCCTAACAGTTCACCCTTTGGATTTTGAATTGCTGGGTTTTCATTTAGAAGGGCGGTTTTATATGGACAGGGCCCAGCCCATGGGGTGCTCCGTTTTTTGTGCAGCCTTCAAGCGCTTTAGCTCCTTTTTAAAATGGGCGGTGCGCTGCTGAGCTTGTTTGAGCAATGTGGTGCATTATCTGGATGACTACCTGTTTGCAGGCTCCTTAGGCTCCGGCCAGTGCGTCCATTTGATGGCGGCCTTTGCAGCACAGTCGGCGGAGCTGGGCGTTCCTCTAGCCCATGAGAAGACGAAGGGCCCTACCCAGCGATTGACGTTCCTGGGGGTTGAACTTGATTCATTCCAATAAACTTCACGCCTCCCAAGGGACAAAATTCTAAGTCTGCAGGAAATGGTTGCTCAGTTTTTGCTGCAGTGAAAGGCAACCTTGAGGGAGCTACAGCAATTGGTGGGTCACTTAAATTTTGCATGTAAGGTGGTAGCTCCTGGTTGCCCCTTTTTGAGGAGGTTGTGTGATGCAATGGCTGGATTATGCCAGCTGCATCACCGAATCAGGATTTCACGCAGCATGTGGGAGGACCTTTTACTATGGAAGGAGTTTTTAACCTCCTTTAATGGTGTCTCCTTTTGGAAGGCTGAGTTACAGCTGGAAGATGAGCTGAAAATTAGATGGAGCAGGGTCCCTTGGGTTTGGTGTCTACTTTCGCGGACACTGGTGCGCAGAGGAATGTCCCCAGGAATGGGTAGATGCAGGGTGGAACAGAGATTTGACTTTCTTGGAGTTCTTCCCGATCTTGGTAGAAGATATTGGATTTATATCCTGCCCTCCACTCCAAAGAGTCTCAGAGTGGCTCACAATCTCCTTTACCTTTCTCCCCCACAACAGACACCCTGTGAGGTAGGTGGAGAGGGCTCTCACAGCAGCTGCCCTTTCAAGAACAACCTCTGCCAGAGCAATGGCTGACCCAAGACCATGCTAGCAGGTGCAAGTGGAGGAGTGGGGAATCAAATCCGGTTCTCCCAGATAAAAGTCGGCACACTTAACCACTACACCAAACTGACTCTCCGGTAGCTGTTTGGTTGTGGGGGAATGAGTTGGCAGACCACACAGTCCACTTTTGGTGCAACAACTTAGCCGTGGTGCATGTTATCAGTTCCCTCACTTCCAAATCCCCCAGGGTGATGAGGCTGGTGTGGGCCTTCACTCTCTTTTGCCTGAGGCTTAATATTTTATTTTTCACCAGGCATGTGCATGGGGTGGCTGAAGCTCTCTCCCGCAAATAGATGCAGAGGTTTTGCCAGCTGGCCCCAGACACAGATCTTCTTCCGACAATGATGCCCCCCGGGATATGGATGATTGGTGGGTCGAGGCTGGCAGAGCAATAAGTCTCGCCATTGCTCCTAGTACCAGAAAATCGTACAACAGGGCAGTATGCCAGTTTGAAAGTTTTAGGAGCAAAGTTGGTTACCAAAGGAGATGGCCCCTTCTGGTGGAGCAATTACTCCACTATAGTGTATCTTTAAGGCGCAGGGGATTAGCAGTTCGATCTATTTGGGGCCGGTTGTCTGCGTTGGTCTTTGCTAGTAAGGCTTTGGGTTTCCAGGAGAATACTGGTGACTTCCGCATTCAGAAAATGTTGGAAGGTTGGTCTAGAGAAGTTGGGCCCAGGTGGGATCCTAGGCAACCGATTTCCCCTGCAATTCTTAGGGGTTTATGATCGGTCTGGGGCCAGATGTGCATGTCGGAGTACGAAATGCTGCTCTTTCACACCGCCTCTCTCATGGCATTCTTCGGGGCTCTCTGGGTGAGTGAGCTGGTGGCTCAGTCCAAACAGGACGTTTCAGGGAGGGCCTTGATGGCCCAAGACATTCGTCTGGCTGGCGGATCTGTATATGTTACAGTTCATTGTTCTAAGACTGATCAACTGCAACAGGGGGATACTATTAGTTTGGGTTCCTTTTCTGATGTCGAGATCTGTCCCGTAGCAGCTTTAACGCGATACATGGTTGCTCGTGGTTTGGGTGCTGGCCTGTTGTTCTGTCATGGGGACTGCAGTACCCTGACGAAGCATCAGTTTTGGACAGTGATGTGCAAGGCCTTTGCTATGCTGGGCCTGTCGGGAGTTAAGTTCGGATTGGAGCAGCATCTACGGCTGCTGTCCTGGGGTACTCCCAGCCTTCCATTCAGAAGCTTGGTCGGTGGTGTTCCTCGGCCTATAAGGGCTATGTTCGCCCTCTTGCACTGCAGTAATTGGCATCACATTATTAGAGGGCTATGTTATTCATCATTTCTTCTTTTCTCAGGTGCTGTAGTCTGTGGAGAGAGACGATGCGTCCTCATATGTGGACACAGCTTCGTGTTTTGGTCTGCCCATCGGGCCAGGAGGACTTTGGCTGGGTCACAGCTGGGGCTCAGCAAGTAGGCCACCATTGAATGGCATGGATGGCAGGGTCTCCATTGGCCAGGCCTGTTGCCCCTCTTGTTCGAAGATGTGCACATGTTGCCACCACATGTTGTGGTGATACATCTGAGTGGTAATGATTTAGGCCTGCTCAAGGGAAAAGCCCTTGTGTTGCAGGCCAAAGATGACTTTAGAGTCATCAAGAGGCGTTGGCTGCAGGCTTTGATCATGTGGTCGGCCATGATCCCATGCCGAGTATGGCGTGTGGCTTGAGACCCACAGGCGATTGAGAAAGCTCGCTGCAAAGCCAATTTAGAACTTAAAAGAGCCCTCGAGGGGGTTTGGGCCACTTTCTTCCTCACCCTGGGATCCGGGCTGATTGCCTGGATTTATACAGGAGCGATGGTGTACATCTTTTGGACAAGGGTAACGACGCCTTTTTTAGAGGACTTGAAACTTGGGCTTAAGGAAGTGTTGGGCGTTTAGTGGGCGCAGCTGCCTAAGCAGAGGCTTGGCCTTGCGGTGGCTGGGTTTTGGCCTAAACTTTCATTATGCAGCTTGCAGAGCACCTGTAGCACCTCAGTTTTGGGGTACGGGGTCTCGCTAAATCATTCCTGGACCGTGCGGGGGTTGGAACTCCAGGGCATAACTTTTGCTAGGCCGCCCAGGTACGAGTCATGTATTTTGGCTATACCTAGGGGCAGGGTGGCTCGCCCGTCATGCGGCAGGGGAGGGGTATTTCGTCCCCTGGCCCTGCCATGCTGCCTGTTATGTTATAGCCCTTGTGTTAATGTAATAAATAAAGTGGCCCTTTAGTTACCCAAACCCTTGTGTCCGTCTCTTCCTTCCATCTGGGGGGGGGGGCAATGAAATTGCACTCCCTTTGAAGGAATAGATCTGTAGGTTGGAGGTGATCTGGAGCTCAGGCCTACTGCTTGATAAGCAACTGGCACCTGTGGCCGGGAAACCCCTTTACCAGTTTTGACTGTTTAGTCAGCTGTGGTCTTTCATGGGCAGAAAAGATATGACCTCTGTGGTGCATGCCCTGCTTATATAGATCACTGTACATGGGGCTTGACATGAATCTTTCCTTTCTGCTGTCATATTTCAATTGTTTTTTTATGTTTATTTCAGTTTTGTTCTAAAATATTTTAATAATGTATTTCTTGTTTTAATTTTTTTTAAAGAAATGATTTTATTATGTATATTTTTGTGTATGTTTTTAATCTCTTGGCTGCCTTAGTAGCCCTGATGAGGGCAGAAAGTTGGGGTACATATTTGAAATAATAGCATAAAATCCAAAATGTAGTGAATACAATATTTTTGCTTTGGTCTTCTCCAAATAATAATTGTACGGCTGTTGTTCTATTAAATAATGTTCATATTTTCATGTTTTACATGGTTGTATACCTGACATCTCTGTTCAGAGTTAAAGCCACCACATTAACTACCAAAAGCAGAATTATGAGCTCAATTGGGTTTCAGTAGGCTTAAGGAATAACATTAGTTACTGAATTTTACTGTGCTTTTGAAGCACGGTAGTGTATCCATTATTATATTCAGTTTATAATTCCAGGTGATAAATGTTGCTAAATGAGAATTATCTGCTGTATTGAAGCTGTCTATTGAGATATTCTTTGCCTTTTGTTATCCTCCTTTCCTTCCATTATAGTTCTTGTTCACTCTGTGATGTTTTTACTTGATGCTCTTTTTACGGCATATCAAGAAGCTTCCATTATAACTGCCCTTTAGTTAAAGAGTTGGTACTAAGCAGTGGACATGAAGGATGCCTGTAGTTAGCTAGCAGAGACCTGAACTCCTATACCTGTTCTGCCATGAAGCTCACTGAAGTGATCTGAAAAAAGTTGCTATCAGGTTGCTGTCTTGAGCTACTTGAACAAAAAGTAAAGTATATATGTAATGAAATAATCATAGAGTAGAAAATTCCTATGAATTTTCCCCATGGCTCTGTATGTGTGTGTGTGTGCGCGTGCACACATGATTCCTAGCCCTTTGTGAATACATGAAGCTACATCAGATCACTGGTCTATCAAGGTCAATATTTTCTATTCAAACTGACAGTGGCTCTCCAGAGTGTCAGGTTAAGGTCTTTTAAATCACTCACTTTTAACTGGAGATGCTGTGGTTTTTCTACACACACAGGAGATGCTGTGACACTGAGCAAAAGGGCCATGGCTCAGCAGTAAAGCATCTTCAGAGGGTATGCAAAAAGAATCTAGGCTGCGTTATGTGTTGGCTCTAATACCATCTGATAAATCTCACCTTAAGCAAACTTGTTCAGGCAGAAATGTTTGAAATCCACAGAGCTTTCAGAAAAAGTCAAACCATATGAGATGGTTTGGGGAACTGCTGGCAGCTGAGGGAGCATTCCTGGGTTTATAGGTCCTCATGATATTTCAGGCAGCTCTTGTTTCTCTCCCTTTAACCTGTTGCTGAGAGTCAGCCACTAGGTAAACAAGAAAGATTTCAGCTGCACAGTGTGCTGCTTTCCAGAGCAAGTGGTCATTTGTTCCAGCTTCCCATGACCGCATGGCTGCTTGGAGTTTCTCTCCAAAAAACACACTGATTATAAGCATGAGTGTTCAGCAGAAACGGGGGAGGGAAAATGAAAAGAACCTGCTGTAGTGAATGCAACAGCAAAGAAAACAATGATAATATTTTCACATTGTATATGTTTTAAATTTGCTCAGGCATTTAAATATTTATAGCCATTTCCAATGTGGAAATGCTTTCTTTGGCCATTGAGAAAATTATGACAACACAACCTCTTTCAAAGTAGCCCCTTTTTTGTTGCTTTGTAGCATTCTCATGGCAGAGTGGTAAGCAGTAGAAATACCACAGAGTGGTTCATGTTACTCTACATTTTATTGTAGCTTATGTTAACCATGAAATCCTTGACAAAAACAGGAGGAAGGAGGCAGACTTCCAAGGGGCTCAGGAAAATATATTGATAGGGCAAGAGAACCCAGTTCCAGATCCTTCTTGTGGCAATACTATCAGGTTTCTGTTTTGCAGGACAATATTCCAAATAAAAAAAGTTTGTTTTGCTGCCAGAAAATATTAATACTCTCTATGGGGGCATTTAATATGTCTGTGGACATTTCTCATCCATTTTGTTTACACATATCCCAGAGCTAAGACTCGCTGTGATGGTAAATGAAAGTTTGGGAATGGATGTACTGACTGCTGTGCCCACGCAAACAGCACAAACCATCATGTTGTAGGCTGAAATTACAAGAACAGTACTTATGGATGTGGTTGGCTGATATACTGGTGCAATTGTTTAGGAATGAGGCTGGTCATGCTGGTGTTTTCTGCAGTTCCATTTTTCCACACAAACATTTTTTTTTTCCATTGGCATAAAATACAGCCACCACATTGACTTGCTGCAGATGGGCACAAAACAATTACAATTGGAATCAGGATGCTTTGTTTGGATAGCTGGATCTCCAGTACCAATTTGCCCCATGGGAAATGGGACATAGAGATACATCTTTAAGCATGTTTAAGGATTCATTCATGACACATTTGAAAATTATAGCATATTGAACACTGGCACTCAGAATTCCTAATCTGGTCATGAGCTGCCTACCTCTAAGACACCTAGAACCAGAAAGGACCTTGAGGTCCAGAGATAGCAATTTTGGCCATCTGGCCAGTTTGGAAATTAAGAATATAATTAAGCCATCTTTAAGAGTATATTCATTGAGTTCTGTAGTTACTGAGAAAGTAAAAGTTTCTTTTTCTTATGCACAGTAGTTAATTGCAATATTTTTCTTAACTCTCAGGAATGTTTTCTGTTTTTAATACACCAAAGTAACTTTTTAATTTTTGAAAAAATTAAGAGTATTTCAAAGTAGTAGTATACCACCTCATATATTATTAATGGCTTTTCATAACAGTTCATCTCAGTATTGTAGATAACATGAAATTTATCCGACTGATTCCAATGCACACCTAAATACATCGCTAGCCTTATGCTGGGTAGCAGTTTTTTTGCATTTACTTTGGCACAATTAATGTTAGGCCATAAATTCTTATTCTGTAGTGTACACTGCTGTTGTTCAAAGTATATTGCATGTGACCAAAATGCACCCCACTTAACAATAGCATCATTTTGAAAGCATTTTTTTTATCTCTTCCTCTCCACACTTAACAGCTATGGAAGGAGACAATAATGTCATTCTAGGCCCTGAATTAAACACACTCCCAGTAAGAGCTATGTGTTAAAGGCACCAGGGGTTGTTGACAGTTTCCTTCATGTTTAATTACTCCCTTTCCTTTAGAATACACCAGGAATAAATGGTTGTGAGGGAAGGGAGTGTTCAATTCATTGAGGCATTGCGCTAACAACAACTCACCCAAGCAGACCTTCACAGAACCAGTTAACACTGTGGGCTGGGGCCAGGCCATGAAAAAAAGGCTGTCTTTATCCAAACAAAGTGTCTGCATTTTGGAAATTTCCACCCCATTTCCTTGCAAACTGCTATTGTGAACAAACCATCAAGTGCTGGCTTTGCCAGTAGGATTGGCCATAATAACTCAAGCAAAAGTATGACCATAAATCCATCCAAGTGGAAGAAGTAAAGCACATTGCCACTATCCTCTTAGGAATTTTTCTTCATGTCTTCAGAATTTTAGTATCTGTTTCACCCTTTTTCCTGAGATGAGCTTTTGCCTGGCAATGTTTAACACAGTGAAACTAACAGACTACCACCTTATTGTTATTCAAAGTCAGGGAGAGGTTTTGCCTCTGCTGTGTTGCTGTTGCTGCCTTTCATTTAGGGTTCGGCTAGACATTCCAGGAATATCAGGGAAGTGAAATTTCTGCTCTTGGAAATTTTTTTTAAAAAGGGGGGGGGGAATTACAGCAACAAATGCTGTTACCACATTAGCAGGGAGGGATTAAAAAACAACTATAACAACATAAGCACACGAAAGCGTATGTTCTGAATAAAACTTGATTGGTCTTAAGGGTGCCACTTGACTTCTGCTTTGTTCAACTGCTTCAGACCAACACGGCTGCCCACTTGAATCTATAACAACGATGGTTCAAAACACTGGAGATTTTCTGCTCTTCATTCCCCAAGCCATAATACATAGTCATTGTTTCCTAATTTTTGATTATTTCTATTATCTTATATTTTATAAACTTTATCCTTTCCTTTAAAAGGCATATTTGCTTTGTTTTTGTTATTGAAGTAGAAATAGTTTAAATATTGAGGAAACATCATTATGATCAAACTATCTTAGAAAATGACTGAAACCAATAAAGCATAGAGAATAATAATAATAATGGCATTGAGCCTCCAGTTCAGTGTACACTTACTTGGGAGTATGTTCCAGTGAAAATACTTCCAGTCATCAGCATCATTTATATTTCACCTTTCCATCCATAAAATAACCCCCTAGGCTGGGTTACAAAAAAACTAAAAAATAATAAAGTTATGATCACTATAGAAACAAAATCATTAGTCAAGAGCAGACTATAATTCTTTTTTAAATGCCATATAACCGACACTGTTAAAACAAACATCAAGAAATGACATAAGACAAGCTCAACTATTAAGAGGTAGTGCAAAGATCCTGGTGTGCTTGCTGTGACTACTTTATGTAGGCTGCACTTTTCCCAGATTACTCAGTGCCACATTCTGAACCAGCCAAAGTTTTTGAAGGCCAAACTACATATTTTTGTTGTATATCTGTGATAAGATATCCTAGTTGTTTTTACCCTTTAAAAAGTTGGGAGGAGACTCCAATTCCGACTGGGCTCATGGCATTGGGTAAGCGGGGGAGTTAACTCTTTCCCACCTAACAATTTCCCTTATCGGGGCTAAGTGCAGTCTATTGCAGAACAAGAGGCCATCCTTCACCATGTCCAGTGCCACCGCCTGAAATCATATCAGGGCCCTCCATGGCTGCTTTTTGGTGTCAAAAACATACTGAGAGATTTGATCACAGATTTCTAACGTGTAGTTGGCTTTCAGAAACATCATTTGAGTCAAAATACTGGTAGACAAGTTGATAGCTGAAGCTACATGTACAGGAAATATTAATTTTTTGAGAGGTCTACTGGCTTCCAGTAGGGGTGGGGCTCAAAACAAATTTAACCTACCAATTTTAAAATTTTAAAGCCCTAAATGACACGTGTGTGGTATATCTGAGGGATATTTACTCACATGAGTTACCTCTCCTCCATTTGAGAATTTGGATTAGTAGAAAGTCTCTGCTATTGGTTTCACCACTAAGTAAAGCCAGGAATAGTAACATCTTGGGGTTGAACCAGGGGTATCAAACATGCAGCCCTGGGGCCAAATCAGGCCCCTGGAGGGCTCCTGTCAGTCCCCTGAGCAACTGGCTGTCATATGCTTCCTTCTCCCTATCTCTTGTTTCCTTCTGCATAACAGCTTGCTTTGCAAGGCTTGCTCAATCACACAGGAGATACAGAGTAAAAACTCTATTTTCTCCATTGGTTGAGGTTGCTCCCTTGGGGAGGAAGGGGGAAAGGCAGAGCTTGTTTTTCTAGTCTGTCAACCACACAGCAGAGCTACTGAGCCAAGCCTCTCTTCCTTCTATTGGCAGAGGCTCCCCCCATCCTGGTCCCCTGGGGAAGGAAGGAAAGAGCCAGAGCTTCCTTTGCCCAGTTCCTTGGATCCCATGGGAGAGATACAAAAAAAGCACCTTTAAGACCAATGAGTGCTAGCGTCTTAAGCATGTTTTAAGGTTTGTTTGTGTGTGTTTTTAAAAAATTGTGTTTGTCCTTTATAAAGTTTATATTTCTGCTACCTAATCTTAAATAGGTATACACATGGCCTGGCCTGACATGGCCTGGCCCAATGAAGTCCCATTTATGTTAGATCCAGCCCTCGTAACAAATGAGTTCTACACCTCTGAACTAGATGATACTGTGTCCCCTGATCTGTACAATTACTCTGTAATTTTAGATCTTATCAATTTTAATTGGTTTTTAACTGTTGATTGTCTTTTATAATGTAACCCACCCTGAGCCTGTTCTACAGGAAGGGTAGGCTAAAAATGGGTGGTGGTGGGGGGGGGGAGAGTGCCATTTTATAGCAGTGACTTCCCACTGGAGAATTCCTCTTAAAAGCAGGGAGTTTTTTGAACAGGAACTCACAAGAACGCAGTTCCGGCTGGCTTGGTGTCAAGGGGTGTGGCCTAATATACTAATGATTCCTGCTTGGCTTTTTCTACAAAAAAAGTCCTGCTTAAAAGTAATTAAGGGGCCTGATTCTAGTTGGGAATAGCATGGCACAAGAGGAGGAGGGGCCTTTGCCTTGCCCTCTGTGCTTTTTTTCTGAACCCCAATGCCATTCTTGACCATAAAAACAGCAAGAGGGAAGACAGGAAGTCCTCCCCCTGCATTTTGCCAGTCCCAACTCACCACCAGAATCTTGTCCCCAACTTGCTGTTTAAAGGGAGTTTCCTGGTAGAAACTTGCTGCTAAAAATTGGCAGCATGTTTGTGAGACAAACTTGGGAACATCATCTACACCAGTTTGGTGTCGTGGTTAAGTGAGCAGACTCTTATCTGGGAGAACCAGGTTTGATTCCCCACTCCTCCACTTGCACCTGCTGGAATGGCCTTGGGTCAGCCATAGCTTTGACAGAGGTTGTCCTTGAAAGGGCAGCTGCTGTGAGAGCCCTCTCAGTCCCACCCACCTCACAGGGTGTCTGTTGTGGGGGAGGAAGATAAAAGAGATTGTGAGCCACTCTGAGACTCTGAAATTCAGAGTGGAGGGCAGGATATAAATCCAATATCTTCTTCTTCTAATCTTGTTTGGGCCTCTGTGCTCCACCTTCTATGGAACTCTGTTCCAAGGTAAACCTACCAGATCCTTGAATCTTTGAAGTAATATAATGTTTCTGTTTTTAAGCTAATTATTTCATATGTTATATTGTATATATTTTATCATCTTTTGCAAGTATTATTGCTACTTTGACTCATTTTATCATTCCATTTTTATTGTACTTGGGGAATTGCAGAGCTGAAATTTGATGTATAAATAGATAAATAAATAATGGTACACACAAACTCCCTCAATCAACTAATTATGTGGAGCAATAAAATATACAACAAATGAGATAAGTTCTACTAAATGTTACAAAAGGGAGTGAATAAGTACATGTGCTGTGGTTGTTTTGAGCAGTAGTCACATAGGGTTGTCAGTGCTGCCTTGGCAGATTCCCAGAGATTTTGAAGGTGGTGCTTGGGGGTGTTGCAGTTTCGGGAGGATGTGATATCACTTCTGAGTGATGCTCTAGGAGGTTTCCCTAATTTCTATGGTAAAGAGCAGTGAGACACTGGGAAATTCCTAGAACATCACTATAGATGCCATTTCTGATTTTTTCCCCTCCCATTCCTCAGTTTCTCAAGAGCAAGAGACTGGGTGACTGTGGGTTTGGGGGTTATCTACCACAGGCAGGCACATGGCAAACCTACAGCCACATGTTTACCATAACATGAACTGATTGGGCTCTCCCCCACCTGTTGTAATAACCTAGCAATAAGATTAAACTCATAATAATATTTTCCAGTTACAATGCACAGCGTTATTTGATTATAGAAATGTAAAATTTACAGCCACAACAGAGGTGACAATTAAGCAAAAAAAAAAAGTCTGGCTTCGTTACAACAAGCTGCAGGAATGTAAACTTTTTTTTGTTTCAGTGATTTTGGCTCCTTCTAATGTAAAAACTAGGATTTGTAGAAATAAGCAAGAAGGCTATATTTGGCTGAAACATTTCTCTAGCTCTCCTTAGTTAGTTGACATATTCCAAACAATATTTCCTTATCAACAAAACAATAGTCTGTTTTATTTGTAGCACAGAGAGAAGATGGATGGTTCACCAGATTCTCCTTTTATTTCCTTTGGAACATGTTTGTGCCCAGCTAATCAGCTGCCACAGTACCGCTGCTTCATGTTCAACCCATTACATTTCTTCCTGACATTTACCCATGGCAAATGTCCTAGGCTAGGTTGAGGTTTGTTTCTTCACCTTGTTTCAGGTTATCCACTTGAGTATGTGCTGTTTACCACATAGCAAAAATCCTCTCGATAATACTTGCTTCAAGTAGCCCTCTACTCCACAAAAGCAGTTCCCATTCTGATTTATGTTGTGTTTACCGCACTCATTTTCCAACCATGCTCTTGGCAAGGCAGATATTTATATAACTTTTATTTCAAACTCTGTATTTACATCTGAGCCCTCTGTAAAATTTACTGTTGGGCCTATTGTATGTTTTCAAGAGTTGGATTCTAAAAAAAATAATGTTTCAAAGAGAATGGAGCAGACAGATCTACCTTCAAGTTAACCTCACATTGAGGAAATGTACATTCTAGATGAAGAAAAAGCCCAGATATGTTATTATAGTTGTTCTTTTTGAGAGTTAGTAAATGAGCCAAGTAGGCATGTGAGGGGAAATAACTCACAATTCTGAGGGATGTCCGGAACCTTATGTGAGATATTGTCAAAACATGAAGAGAAAAGTGACCTCAGTGCTATCAAATGCACATACATGTAAATGGAACTTGTCCAGAAAATCAACCCAGTCGCATTTAATTTCAAAAGGAAAATTTACCAGAATGTGGAGATAAGTTAGCAGGAAGTTGAAAGGTGCTGAGGAAGGTTATAACTAATAGGATAATCAGTAGTTATTTAAAACTTGTATAATGGAAGTACAGACCAAATGTACACCAGAATCAGGAGAAATAAAAGTTCAGTGGATTGCCAATATAGCTACCAAGTGCAACTAAAGAGATCATAAGTGGAATGGAGGCATTTTTTTTTAAATGAGTCTTTCCCAAATGAGTACAGTATTTGGAACTCAGACTTTGGCCAAACAAATGCAAGTTGACAAATAAGGCAAGGATGAACAGCATTTTAGGAACATCCTGCTAAAACATTAAACACACAAAACTTAAAATTCTTTTTAAAAAGCAAAATCAGAAAACCTGCTAGGGATGCAGTTGGATTGTTACATGTCAAAGATGGGGGTAATATTGCAGCATATTTATATTAATTTATTTCCATAAGTCTTCACTGAAGAAGATGTTGAATAGAAACCCATGCTTGAATCTTTTTTGGAAGAAAGACATTTGAATAATCACTATTTTGGGAGAGGGCATCAGATGAACTGTCAAACTAGAGATGAAGTACTAGGGATCGTTAACAAAGGGCATTGTCATTGTCCTAAGGGCACATTCAATAATTCTTAGAAATCAAATGTGAAACAGTGGATTTTCTAACAAAATCATAAAATTTGGCACTAAAATCACTCTCCCAACAGAGGTTTGGAAGGTGGCCAATGTAACATCATTTTTTTTAAAAAAAACAAAAGCATCCAGAAGAGACCTAGCAAATTAGAGGCATGTTTTCTGTCCCAGGTAAATTGGGGAACTAGAATTAGCACTCTAAGTGGCTAGATACCATTATGATTACAAAAAAAAAAGGGGGGGGGGAACCAGAGCATCCATAGATAAAACAATGACTCTTGATGAGGACAGAGCCGGCATTGAATGTTCATAGCATCTGAGAATCAGCTAAAGGGAGAAAAGGAGAATCACATACTTAAGCCCTTCTGAGAGTTTGCAAAATCATGGAGGGGAAATTTTGGAAAGTGGACAGGAAATTTCAGAATTGTTCTTATATCCTGCAGGTTTTTTTTTAATAGTTCTCATTTTTTAAGTGTATAAAAACACACTTTGCTGTGGAGGTTAAACTATGGCTTATGCAGAGACAAATTTTGACTTATTCTGAATAATTTGTTGTACATCAGCCCGGCCCTTAGCACAGGCCGGGATCAGGTGATTAAGCAAGTTATAACAACAGCACTTTAAGAGAACAAGCATGAGCCAAGTCATTGGACTTTCAAAGACTTTTGATGAACATCATCAAGGGCTTCTCAGTAATTTTAGCAATTATAGGATGCGAGAACAAGTTTTCTTATAGATTGTTAACTATATAAATAACAGGAAGTAGAAGGTAAGAATAAATGAATAGTTTCACTCTAGAGGGAAAGCAAACAGTGGTTCTCTTCAGCAACTTGTATTAAGCCTGGTGTTATTTAACTTATTCATAAATGATCTGCAGTCAAGGGTGTAGTGGGCAAGTTTCTGGATGACATCAAATTATTTGGTCTTCTTGAGGTTGCAATATCACAAATTATTCAGGATGGTACAAACCCAAGAACACTATGAAGAGTTCCAAAACCATCTTTCAAGACAGGGCGAATAAACAACAAACTGGCAACAAGGTAACTGTAACTGGATAGGGCAAAAATATTAACTTCTCATTGGGACTGAACTAAACTGATGGTGGCTAAGGTCCTTCTTGCATTTACACATCTTGATGAACAGTGATTCCATGCAGTGAAAACAATGACTGATTGCATCGAGTCTATTGATACCAATCAATGGCGCCCCTTCAATGGATGATTTACACTGTGTACTACTGCCCAGTTTATCTGTAGTAGCATATGCATAGCCTATGATGCATAGCCAATGAGCTGGAAAATCACTCCCCATATCATAGGTTTCCAGAATACTGTGATGTCAAAAGCCCTGTTTGATATTAGTTTCCTAATATGATCTCCAAGAGAGAAATGCTTGATGTACTAGCTATTTCACTCTGGCATTCAACAAACCAGCTTTTAAAAAAGAAATGGTTCACAGGAATAGAAAATATCTCTATTTTGATGGTTAGTACTTTATATTTTCTCTCTTATTGTCATGGTGCAATACACAGTATAATTAGGACAAAGAGGTTTTTCTTTTCTTTTGTCCATGGTTTCTGTTTAGTCACTACTATTTTTCTCCATTTCCTCTCACTGTGTGCAGACAATTTTGTGGCTACATGCAGGCCAGTATGTGTTGATTCTTCAGGAAACATCTGTATGTGGGAATTTGATTGTCAGAATTACAAGCTGAGTTTCAAATGGCAAGTAGGCAAGTGCAGGTGACAAACCAATTACAAAGTGTATCCAAAATTTACTTCATAGATATAGGCACGTATACAGGGACCTGCCATTCAGCCCTGCCCTCACAAGCTACAACTTAAATCAGTGAAGCTACTCATGTGAACAATTAATGTTTGCAGAAGTGTAAGTTGTATAATCAAGCAAATAGTTTTACAGATAGTTCTGGAAATGAACTATGCACTGTTAGTCAATTTTGGAATATTGTGAAGAAGACATGATTTTCAGAAATAAATGTGTGTCATTATAAAAACTGGTATAAAACAATATCTCTGTTTGTGTTAAGTGCCGTCAAGACACAGTGGATTTATGGCAATCCTGTACAGTTTTCAAGGCAAGAGACTAACAGAGGTGGCTTGCCATTGCCTGCCTCGGCATAATAAGCCTGGATTTCCTTAGTGGTCTCCTATCCAAATACTAATCAGGGCCAATGTAGAGGAATTGCAATAACTAGAATATATTCCTTATTTGAATGGGTATACACTGTGGATTTATGTATTTCTTTGTCCATGCTACTTGGTATCTACTTGGAATGTAATAAACTGAATTACACTGTGGCTTTCTGAATTTCTTTGTCCATTCTTCTTGGTATCTACTTGAAATATAATAAACTGAATTTAGAAGGAAGCTTCAGTCTGTGACTCTTTGGGTGGTTTACACAAGAGATTTGGCCCGACCTAGGAACATCTCCCGTTCAATTCAAAGGTGCATGTTCACACAAGCACATCTGCCCTCTGAGCCCAGATCGTTCCCAGCCCGTTCCCAGATGCCTCCTATACTCATTTAAAAGCTATCTGGATTCTCCTGGTAGCACCCCCCTGAATCAATTGTAGGTCGCATAATTGGCTGCTGTCTGAATGTCCTGGCGCGACTCATGAGTGGAAGAGCTGTGTGATTGCGCCAAGCCATTTCCAGCACAGGGTGTTTTTTCCCCCCTAGCCCCTCTCCACGGTGCACTTGTACGCTCTCAGCATGAGTGCATACACAGGGGTCTTTCACAGAAAAACCACCCTTTCCACAGCAGAGCTGGGCTAGCAGTCTGAAGGCCTAAAACGGACCTATCTGAATTGGGTTTTTCTACCTTGGGATACTATCTCATCAATTTCCCAGTGTGATAGAACCCTTTCTCTCTCTCTTTCTCTCTGGCAAGGAAGTTCCGAACCAACCCTAATCATCTAATTGGAGCTTGGGGCTTGGAACTTGTGTGTGTGTGTTCCAAGATAACCCTGTTACTCCCCCCCCCCAATTGTTGAGAAATTCCCCAACAGCCAACCCTGCTTAGTTTCCAAGAGCTGATGAGATCAGGCTAGCCTGGACCATCCAGATCAGTATAATTTTCTGTGATTATATCTCTCCTCCTTTCTTCTTAGCATATATTTATTGCACATATAAATAATGTAACACATATGTAAGTACTATATATTTTGGACAAGGCTAGCTGTTGGAAATACAAACAGATGAAGCCTTGACTATCCCATCAAATTTAGAAATGTTGGCAGCCTCTCAATGGAAGATGGGTTTCTCTTTTTTGCTTCCCTTATCCTGTCTGATGTAGCACACATCCTGTCTGATGTAGCACACTTGCCCCAAAATAGACCTGTGCTTTTGCCCTAGTGATCCTGAAAGCAACTCCTCTATTAAAATACCATCCTTAAATATAAGGTTAAAAAGTAAACACTGTACTGGACTTTACTTTATGCGAATGTTTTCTAATGCCTTCTCATAGGCCTCATTCTTATAATGGCATGACAATACAGCAGTCTTACTTCTCATGTCATTATTTCCTGTGAGTTTTGTAAGCAAGCTTTTAGCAAGATTCAAGGCTTATTTTTTTTTAAAAAAACCCTATAAAATATCAGAACAAGCACCCTTTCATGGCATTCTGGATGCTTATGCCAAAATACACACACACAAACACACGTGGGGGTGGGTGGGAATTTAGGAATTGCTGTACTATATATAGCCATTTGGAATTTTATTTTTTTTCTAGATAAGCTCTAGATTTAAAAGCAACCATAGCAATTGTTTTGCAAACTAACTCTTCGTTATAAGTATCCACTGAGAGCTTCACCAAAGACATTTCCTCTTGGTTTACAGAGAATAAAAAACAATTCAGATAATAGTAGAACAAATTTAAAAGAGCAAAAAGCCTTCAAAAGTATGCAATGAATAAATAGAATGATCTTTATTCCCTGTGCAGATTTCTCTCGTAGTTTACTGAAGTAATAGCACTTTACTTCCTGTATTCGAATACCTATACCTGCTATTCCTTTTAAAAGAGTTATTTGAATAATTCTAACTGGAATCCATCAAGGTGAATCAGTGAGAGTACAGAATGTAGGGAAAAGATCACAGCAAAAAAGTATCAGTGCTCAGAATCATGGGTACTGCATTAGTCCCATTGCATATTGTCTGTATGTATTTTTACCACATGGAGGCTACTTTAGATTGCTCTTCATTGCTGTTTTAATTCTGTATACAGACATTTATGTGAAAGATCCTACCATACAGATTGGTTCATTTTCTTTATCCCACCATGAATGACTTCCATTGTTTTGTGGTGGTATAGTGAACTGTTCATGAGAGCCAGTTTGGGGTAGTGGTTAGGAGCGCAGACTCTAATCTGAGAGAACTGGGTTTGATTCCCCACTCTTCCATATGCATCTGCTGATGTGACCGTGAGTCAGTCACAAGTTCTCTCAGAGCTGTTCTGCTCAAGAGCAGCTCTCGAAAGAGCTCTCTTAGCTCCACCTACTTCACAGGGGTCTGTTGTAGGCAGGGGAAAGGAAAAGAGATTGCAAAGTACTCTGAGACTCTGAGTGAGGTGCGAGGTAAATCCAATCTTTCTTCTTCTTCTTCTTTGGTTTAAGATGCTGGGTATGAGCTTCCCTGGAAAGCTCACCAAATTCAGCACCTGAGAACCATTTGCAAGCACTACAAGATCCTTTGGTTCATATTGATTGGTAGTAGCCAGTTAGAGGTTTTAATACTTGTTGTGATGACAAGTTCATTGTTATACAATGAAATTATTTATTGTGCAATCTTTTTTGTCTATTTTAAAATGTGTTTTTTGCTTCTCTTCAAAATAATCCATTTAAAGGGGCTATTTAGGATGTTCGCTATCTGCAGCCTATGCTTTAATAAATCTAAATGGTTTGTATAGTGAGCTCCTCACATATGGTGCAAACTGCAGTGTTAAACAGCTTACCACAGGATGTTATTCCGTGTGGCACTGCCACTTTAGCCATGTTTACAAGTTACAGTGAATGCATGTACATCTTGCATGCATGTATATACATCTGCTTTTATGCAGGGGTCAACACACACTCACTTTACAAATGAAACTGGTGACCACTACCCAGATAAATGTGATGTTTAAATTACAACTTCAGCTGTATGTGCATTGAATATCAACTTAGAATTACTCAATGTACATATATAAAAAAGAGTGTATACTGTACATGGGTGGTATGTGTGTTCATCGTAACATTTTTACAGGATTGAACCAATCCTGTGCTGTCACTCACCACTCTAATTAGATAATTTCTTGTCTTTTGTAATCTTTAGGGGGTTCAGAATGTGTTTATTTTTCTTCTGTTGGACTCAGTCTTCAAAGTGCTTATGTTTGGTTTGATCATGTTCTGTAACTGCAACAATAATAATTAAAATCATATTTTGAACCCAAGAAATTAAAACTGTGAAAAAATCAGTAGAATTATTTAGGTGAAGTATGATATAATTATTTCTTTGCATACCAGAAATTTCCATGCAAGCTCTGACTTTCAAAATCCTTTAAGAAGAAAAGTTTATTTTAGGCACCATGTCTCCTTCAGGACAGCTGACGTTTATTCTGCACACAACATCTACTGTGGCTTAGGGTGTCAGCCATAATTCTAGGTTGATAGTTTGTCAAGAGAAGATGCTATTCTGTCCTGTTTATAAAATGTTGTTCTACAGCATCACACTCCAAGACTAACAAAGTCTGTCCAAGTATAGTAGAGCCCCTTGGTTTAACTTACTGCCTTCATTAAACTTAGCTTAGATTGTCCTAATTATATGTTATCAACAATTAAGAAATGTATCACATGCCACAGGCCAGCTAAAACATTCTGTGTTCTTGGGTGAATGCCAGCCGAGGTGTCAAGTTCCATACTACCTTGTCATCAGCTGCAGCTCTCGTTTTGCAGTACAAGCAGCAGCTGTGTGAGACAAAATAATCTGAATTCTCACATGTACTTTTCCTTTAGGAAAAAGCTCACACTGAATTGCATTTCTGGTGAGAGAAAATTGATACACCTCAGTGAGTTTGTGCTGAAAACCGTATTTTATGTTAATGGAATGTTAACTTATAATCTTTCCTAACTTTCTGGTGCTTGAAAAAGAGACAATAGCAGTGGGATTGGCAGGGAACTGGGGGAAGGACTTTGTGAGCTTTCAGAGCAGTCCTAAAAACACTGTCCTGGGAATAAGCCCCAATGAATAGACTGGAGTGGGAATCTGAGTAGACCTATTTAGAATTGCTCTGTTAGCCTCCTCACCACCTCAACTCAGCAGCACCACAGAAAAGAAGGGGAACTGTTTAGACCTACTTTAAGAATTGGGGCCTAGAAAAGGAGAAACTTTGCCTCTAGTAGATGTCGAAGTCTATTGCCAAGGTTGCTCAGTCCTACATCTGTAGGAAGCTGTTTTCCCCAGCTTCACCACAGCGCTTAGGGAGATAGCAACCATGGTAGCAGCACGATCATCAGAAAGCTGGATTGAAGACTTTTGTCAGATGTGATCCCCCAGTATTCCAAAACAGAAAAGACCACCTTGGACTCATTGCAGAACCCATTTCTTTGCATTTGTTTTTAAAATCTTTATAAACTATCTAGAACAAAGGTGATAGAAATGTGGGGTCTACACCTGCTAAACAAATCATTTTACCATATTGGAGGAGGAGAAGCGTCCTGGGCACATTGGATATAAATCTACTGCATGACTGGTAGACTGGTAGAAAATACATATTTCTGATCACTAAGTGATGGAGGATTAAAGTGCCTCTAACACTGAATATGCACTGCCTACTCACTGGGAAATGATCAAAGAGCATTGGTTCAAATGATATGTCAGCAGCCAGATTTCCTACACTCACACAAATGGTCACATATGCAGTCTTCTTACGTGGGCAATGTAATGTCAGAGTTCAGGCAGAGATCACAGCTTCAGGTTGTAATTTTCCAGTTCATGGAAGAGAAAGATCTTGCACAAGTTAGTCATTCCCATGTTATACTGCAAGTAGGCCATTTGTTCTGTAAATGTCAGCCACGAGCATTTAACCACCTCAAAATGCTTGTTTTTCTAGTTGCCAGAGAGTACCCAAAACAGGAGGGTGAGATAAATTAATGAATTGCTTTCATCAGTCACTAATAGCCAAGTTTTTCCCTTCCAATCATACAATCACAAAGATGTACAAAGTAATGCTCATTACTTCAGACAGATCCTAGCCACTTGACACAGCCATCCCTACCTTTTCCAGGAACATTGGGGAGGGACGGTGGCTCAGTGACAGAGCATCTGCTTGGGAAGCAGAAGGTCCCAGGTTCAATTCCCGGCATCTCCAAAAAAGGGTCCAGGCAAATAGGTGTGAAAAACCTCAGCTTGAGACCCTGGAGAGCCGCTGCCAGTCTGAGAAGACAATACTGACTTTAGATAATGCATGGGATGGAGAAAGTAGAGAAAGAAGTACTTTTCTCCCTTTCTCACAATACGAGAACTCATGGGCATTCGATGAAATTGCTGAGCAGACAGGTTAAAACGGATAAAAGGAAGTACTTCTTCACCCAAAGGGTGATTAACATGTGGAATTCACTGCCACAGGAGGTGGTGGCGGCCACAAGCATGGCCACCTTCAAGAGGGGGTTAGATAAAAATATGGAGCAGAGGTCCATCAGTGGCTATTAGCCACAGTGTGTATGTGTGTGTATATATATATATATTTGGCCGCTGTGTGACACAGAATGTTGGACTGGATGGGCCATTGGCCTGATCTAACATGGCTTCTCTTATGTTCTTATGTTCTTAACATATATGAGCTAAACCACTTCTAAAATCTCTGGCAGTACATGTTTCTTTAGTCACTGTTCTCTCTTTCTTCCACTAAAATATATGGGGAGAATGGGCTGCATCTACACATAGGGTATATCAGTATTGTTGTACTATAATAAACATTTGTAACTGGACTTGCAAGCCAACTGTGAATCATTGCTACAACAAAATATCCAGCAGTGTGTGGATGCAGCCCTAAATGGAGAATTTGAGAGACTGAGGCATTCAGAATGGTGCCACGAAGACAAGTCTCTACTTAGCAGTACTTGGTATGATGAGAGAGGAGCTCAACAGAAGAACATCAATAGAAGAGCATCTGCTTGGAATATGGAAGGTCCCAGGTTCAATTCCAGCCATCTAGAACCTAAAAGATCAGGCAGTAAATGTTGTGAAAGACTTCCACCTGAGTCCCTGGAGAGCTGCAGCCAGCCTAAGTAGACAATACCGACCTCGATGGACCAATGGTTTGATTTAGTATAAGGCAGCTTCATATATGTAAGGATTTGACTGTTCAGTGTCCAAATAGGAAGTCTTCCAGAGCCAAATAACTACTATCAAAACATACCTCATTATAGTGAGCTGCCTGTATAGTAGGCTAATAATTTGAGGCATATGTTTCAACTATCACTCAAGAACCCAACTGATTCTGTTTTTGCACCAGTTTATTCTTCTTTCAGAGCTCCTTTTGATATGCTTTTATTGATCCTTGCACATGCACCTATTTACAGTTTCTGAAGGCTTCATCTGCTTGTGATTGCCATTCTATTCTTTTTGTATATGTGTTTTCAGTCCACACCACATTTACGCAGAGAAAGATGTTTCTTTGTGTTAGTTGCTGCAAAGATAATTTGATGGTGAAAAATAAGATCTATTAAAAAGGGGAATCAAAACCTTGAGGGAAGCCTCTGTGGTATTCTGAAATAATCTGGGACAGCACAATGCTGACACCACAACAAAGCTGCTGAAGCCAACAGTTTCCAGTATAAGGAAGACCAATTGCATCATCAGTCTGTACAGGATCTTTTGAGATGTTGCCCAGAGCATCTGCAACATGCTGTCCCAGATCACCCTCTTTCTCTCATTTAGTGGTGGATAGCTGTGCTGTGCCTTCTTCCTACCCACAAGACTATCAAAGAGGCTAGACATTGTGTAGTTCAGGGGTGGTCAATGGTAGCTCTCCAGATGTTTTTTGCCTACAACTCCCATCAGTCCCAGCCAGCATGGCCAATGGTTGGGGCTGATGGGAGTTGTAGGCAAAAAACATCTGGAGAGCTACCGTTGGCCACCCCTGGTATAGTTAATTCATTTCAGTAATTCTTACTTCATATCAGAACTAGGCCTGAATATGACTTCATTCTGGAATTTTATGAGCCCAGTGCAAAAGGTGAAATGCTGCCTCTGGTTCTCAAACTCAAAGAGAGTAGTGAAGACGTTGACTGATTCTTCACTAGCAGTTGCTCCATCACTGGGCTTCTGCTTTCCCAGGTTCAAGTGACCAGTTCCCCACTAGTTGCTGTGTGGGCACTTTTGATCTGCAGCTCTCTCCAATTTCTCTCACAGCTTCCTGCTCTTGTTTTTTTGGGATCCAAAAGCTGTAAGGAAAATTGGAGGGAGCCATGGATTGAAATGCACCCATGCAGCAGCTGGTGGGGAATTGATTGCTCGAGCTGGGGAAAGCAGAAGCCTGGGGGTGGGGCAACTGCTAGTGAGCAATTGGTCATTTATCTCAAGAATCACTGCTTGTGCCTTGACCAAGATCATCAGAAACAAGATCTTAGCTTTACAGGTGAGGTATTGCTTTGCTAACCTGTGAGTGTTGTCCTGGGGATCCTAGAACCTTTGCTGAGCTGGTTCACAGGTAACTCAGAGTAAAAAAACAAATTTGGTGCTTGAACTCTGTCCATTGAAGAAAGATGACATTCCTTCCAAGTCCTGACAGTTGGTCAAAATCAAGGCCTTTTTTTGGTCATCATCAGGCCAGGCAGAGAAGATGGGAACCTAATGGCATTTAAACCCTCAAGTATGAACCAGCAGTACAACAGCAACTGTCTTCAGGCCAGTTGTTTGACCACCAGTTAGATTCAGTTCTCCAGTCTTCTTCCCAGGATCTCTTGTCATGGGAAAACATGTTGCTCTATTTTTACAACATCCCATAGTTTTCTCATTCCCTGCTCAAACTGACATACAGTAATTATTAATATGCAGATTAAATCAAGAATGACACATTACTACAGGTTCCATACATAGGAGTAAGGTAAACTTGTAACTTCACAAATCAGCTTAAATCAAACAAATATGGTGATCCCACCAGTGACCACTAAAAATCTGAAAAATAATTTCTTACTATATAACAATATAAACACCCATTTCCCCCCTGCAGTTTATATCATAACGTTCTATATATTTGTGAGTCTTTCTGCCTTCTCCTGAACTTCTTTGCTGGTGTATATGAGCTGGTGTATCATCAGAAAGCTGAGTAACGGCAAGGTAATAAACTATCATCACCCCAATCCAATTCTGATAATGCTTAAAATTTAATTTGCTTGCTTAATTTACACTTCATTAGTTATGCCAAAAGGCAGATGGAGAAACATTCAGAAGTGCAGTCCAATGTGAAGAAGAAGACATTGGATTTATATTCTGCCCTCCACTCTGAATCTCAGAGCAGCTCACAATTGCCTTTATATTCCTCCCCCACAACAAACACCCTGTGATGAGGATGGGGGGAAGGCTTAGAGAGCTCTCACAGCAGCTGCCCTTTCAAGGATAAGCTCTGTGAGAGCCATGGCTGACCCAAGGCCATTCCAGCAGCTGCAAGTGGAGGTGTGAGGAATCAAACCCGGTTCTCCTGAATAAGAGTCCACACACTTAACCACTACACCAAATTGGCTTAGATTCTGATTAAAATGTGAGTCCCACTGAAATTTGCAGATGTGAGTCCCACTGAAAGTGCAGATGGATGTCACTGGCACACAGATGCACATTCTGGTACATTTTTGGATGTGCATCTGGTCCTGGTTCTCATTCAGATTTGGATGTGCATCACATTGTGAGCCAAAACCCCCTCTCCATCTTGTATGGACATTGTGTGGCTTGGCTGCCAAACTGCCTGGACTTCCAGTTTATTTTTTATATCTGCACCCAAGCATAGCCAGAGCTGCCTAAAAACCCAGCTTCCTGTCAGGCCTATTTGAGATGTTCAGGCCTTGGTCACTATGGCTGTGTCATCTTAAAAATGAGCCTAAAACCAGAATAAGGACTCCCAGGCCGCTATCGTGACTACACAGTCCCCCGCTATACAGGACTAGAGATTGTGCGGCTACCATAAGCTGTCCAGCTACGCTGACCCCAACCCCGTTCTTCCCAATGGAAGCCATGGGAAGGGTTGGCAACATCCTCGAGTGTCTTCCTGTACTTTTGGACACCATGAGAGCAAATAGGGAGCCCCACGTACTCAAGATGTGACCTTGATGTTTCAATGAGCAATCAAGTTTATCTCAATATGCATCCTGCCAGCGATCCTGACCCAGACATCACACAAAGACTGCACCAGTCAAGAAAAATGAATAACGAAGACCAGATCCAGACAAAGAGACCATCATCATTGTGCAGTTTGGGTGTCACTTTAGATAACAATTCAGCCCTACATTATCCGGTCAGATAATTTGTTTAGATGAGATAAACTCATCAATCCCTTAATCCTTTCCAAATGTCACCATGGAGCCTCCCCGCCCCTTCTGATGTCATGTACCACATGTCTTAGTGTCATAGGTCACTCGACCACCATATCATGGGTCATCTGACTTCCCAGCCTGTGGGCATGAATTAGGTTTTAAATAGCCCAACGCATGACCTTTCAGGTGTGCTTCTTACAGTATCCCTACCCTACTGTGTAGGTTCACTCCCAAAACCTAATCAATTTCGGGTCCCCAATAGTGATACACTGGTCGTGTCTTGCTCCCCAGTCCCTTTTTGCCACTATTGGAGCTTTAGCTGAAGACTACGATAGGTAAAGTATTACCCTGTCTGTGTTATCTGTATGTTACCCCTATCAATTCCCTTCTGTTTTTCTTAGATCTGTGTGATTGCTGAGTGATTTTGTTTTCTTGTATGTATGATTGAGTTTCCAATAAAATACTTAGGGTGTTTTCGCACTTACCTTAAGCCGGAGTGACGTCCCTCTTCACCGCGCAGCGTCTGCACGGTTTTCACACTAATTGCTGCGGAGCACCTGGAAGAGCCGCAAAGTCCCGCGGCTTTTGCGGCGCAAATGTAAACCGCCAAAAACCGCGGTGAAGAGGGACGTCGCTCCGGCTTAAGGTAAGTGTGAAAACGCCCCTAGAGTTTACCCAAAATCTCCTCATTATTTGAAGGGAAGTTCTGGAGGACATCTCCTGTATACACAGGTTCTTGCCCACCAGACTAATTCCCCAACCTCTCATTGAGAGCAATTTGGCTAACAACATTTATATCTGCCCTTTTTGACTCAGCCAGCGAAGCTTTTTGACTCAGCACAGGGAAGTTTGTGCACTGGATCTCTTTTGGTGGATTGGAGTATATGTGTGAGGAATCAATCATCTACTGTGAAAGAACTTCATAGAGTCTGCAAAGTCATGCCCAGCCCAACTATTTAGAGTAATTTGGTCATTAACAGTTTTGCCATCGGTCAATCAAAATGGTAGAGAAATGGATATTGGCTCTGAGGCCTTTGCGACATATTTCACAGATAAAATCCTGACTCTCCACCAGGACCTACCCACCACGATTGATACAGTATGTGAGCTAGAAGCCCCTTGGCCATCTTCTGATCCTATATTGGACTGCTTCAGCAGGCTCTTGCTGGAGGATGTGGACAGGATCCCGGCTGCAGTGAAGCCTACCACTTGCCCCCTGGATCCGTGTCCATCCTGGCTGGTGAAAGCCTGCTAGGATGGTATCAGGGACTCTGGGTAATATTGTCAACTTGTCCCTTTCAACAGGGACCTTTCCGGAGAAATTGAAGGAGACAGTGGTTTGTTTGCTTTTGAAAAAACCATCATTAGACCCTGGGTTCTTGACCAACTACCACCCAGCTTTGAATTTACCATTTCTGGGTAAGGTAGTTGAGAAAGCGGTGTCAGAGCAGTTACAGGTTTTCCTGGATCCATATTGGACCCATTCCATATTGGACCCATTCCAGTCCGGCTTTCGCCCGGGCCATGGGACGGAGACTGTCCTAGTCACTCTCACAGATGACCTAAGATGGCATCTGGATCAAGGCAGGTCAGCGCTGCTGATACTTCTTGATCTGTCAGCAGCAGTTGACACGGTCGATTACGACCTTATGACCCACCGCCTTGTCATCGCCAGAGTTTGGGAGATGTCCTTACAATGGTTTTCCTCCTTTCTCCAGGGACAGGGACAAAGGGTGGTGCTTGGCGAGCAGACTTCCTTGTGGCATCCACTTATATGTGGAGTGCCGCAGGGAGCCAAACGTCACACAAATCAATAACCATCCAAAATTCCTCATGAAGTCTTGTTTGTGGGCTGGTTCATGCCCATCCCTATTCTTGTCTCTGCCTGGTACCTACCCTTTTTTGGGGCTCTTTCTTTCTTCCCCTTCCACTTTAAGCTCATCCCTGTGCCCATTTATTGAAACACCCATCAAATATTGGGGTTGTATATGGGATCATTAGAAATTGATGAGTTCCTGCATTCTGAGCATAGCTTGTCCCCAGCCTTGAAGAATGTATCCTGAAGAATGTATCCTGTGTTCCTTTTTGCCCAAGTCCTGAACTATCATGCACAGTGTAATCCTAAATTGCATCCTTCTATTGAAGTCAGCATGCTTAAAAGTGAGTAACTCAGCTTAGAATTGTATTGTTAGTTGTGTTTTCAAATAGTAGCTACATTAATTTACTCATTTCTGCAGGCACATCTTCAAGCCTGACACAGTGGTTTCTGTCCTGTTAAGCTTAACATTGTTGTATCCTTTGTGTAAAGTGAATTCCCTGCTAAACATTGAAATGGGCTTGAGATAAAGATGTAGAGTGGTGTAATGGCTGATGATGGTACCAAGTGGAAAACTATAATATTCCTTAGGGAGAAAATGCATTTATTCATTTTGGTATATTTCTATTTTTAGTATATTTCTATTCCGCCCATTCCTCGTAGGGCTCAGGGCAGAGTAAAACATATGATAAAACAATAAAATACAATAAAAACATTTTAAAAACAGACAACTCAACAGTACTCAGAGAAATTTACCAAATCATCACATATTGCCCAGCCTGGCCATCTCACATCATGATATCTCATAGAGATGACAGATGATAATCCATTTTATAGCACAGGTGACAGTGTCGATAGGGGAGGCCAACCAGATCAAGAATAGACACTTGCAACTTCAACTAAAAGCCTGGCAGAACAGCTGAATCCTCTACCCCTTGCATACTGTCATGGGTGCTGGGGACCCTTCAGAGGAAATTGAGTCTGATGAGGAAACTGTGCCCCTGCCACCTGCACCAGTGCCCCTGCCTCCTGCTGGAGAAGATCCCAGCCCCCCTGCCTCGCCCTCTCGGGTGGCTCGTGTGCGTGACCGCCTCCGGCAGGACCTCAGGGATCGGAGGAGGGCGGCACGCTCACAAGCAAGACGCTCCCTGAGCCCTGAGTTCTGAGAGGATTCTGGCCCTTCTAAGAGCAAGGATGCTTGAGTGGTAACAGGATCCTGGCTGCCTCCCTGAGCCAGCAATTAGCCCAAACGGGCAACAGCCAGCAGAGGGCTATATAGCTGTGGGCTTTGGGAGGAAGCTCTGTGGAAGCAACTAGTCATCTCCCTGACATTCTAGCATCCACTCCGGCTTGACTTTGGTTCCTGACTCCCTGACTTTGGCTTTGGACTTCTGGACTCCCTGACCTCGGCTTCTGGACCTCAGACCTGCGATACTTCTACAGTGACTCGGATTTGGCGCCTCGGACCCTCCTGCTTACTGGCTACAGACCTCGGACTGCCTCTGGACTTTGCCTGACCCGGCCCCAGCCGTGACAGATTGCTTCCACCGACAACCACCCACTCCACAGGATGGATGCTGAAGCAAGTGAAACCACAGAACTACTGGCTGCGCTCCAAGCCCAGGTACAGCAGCTAACACAGGCAGTAGTGCACTTGCAGCAACAACCTGCGGCCAGTGCTCCAGCCAAGTGCCCAGTTCCCCCACCTGACAGATTTGGGGGTGCCGTGGAAGAATTTCCTGCCTTCCTAGCACAGTGTCGGCTGTACTTTGAACTGAGAGCACGGGACTTCCTCAATGACAAAACCAAGGTGTGTTTCGTCATCAGTCTGTTAAAGGGGCAGGCGGCCAAATGGGCCACACCCTTACTGGTCGCGTCCTCTCCCCTACTGACTGATTACCAGGGGTTTGAGGCCCACCTGTCTGCTGCTTTCTCAAACCCAGTCCAAGCAGCCACAGCCAACCGGAAGATCAGGGCACTGAAACAAGGCAACTCCTCGGTGGCTCAATATGCCACTGAATTCAAGCTCCTGACCCAGGACTTGGCGTGGAATGAGGCTGCCCAGATGGACCAGTTTACTGAGGGGTTGGCAGAGGAGGTCCTGGATGAACTGGCCAGGGTGGAGCAGCCACCCACGCTCCAAGAACTTATCACCCTCTGCCTCCGCATCGATGGCCGCCTGGAAAGTCGCCGCCAAGCCAAGGCCAGAGGGCGCCAGCTCCCTGCGCCGTGCTACCTGGCTCCTCGCCCGTCCCCAGCTAGTACCAGCACCAAGGATGAGCCTATGCAGCTTGGAGCTGCTCGACCCCGCCTGACCCCAGAGGAAAAGACCAGACGCCGCACGCAGAATCTGTGCCTCTACTGCGGCACGGCAGGCCACTATGCCTCTGGCTGCCCTGCTAAGCATCGGATACCTGGACCTTCGCTGCCACCGCCGCCAAAAGGGCAGCCCCAGGCGTAAGTGGACCCCCCAGCCTGGGGCGACTAGCTGGGTCCTCCGAACAGCGGGCTGATACCCCAGGGCCATTCCTGCTACCAGTCAAACTCCGTCTGCCTGACGAACGCTGGCTGTTCGTGTATGCCATGCTGGACTCGGGAGCGGCCCACTGTTTTATAGATGCCGCCTTTGTGAAGCAGCACCAGATCCCTGTGCAGACAAAAGGGATTCCGTCGCTGGTGGAGGCTATTGACGGGCGCCTCCTCCGTTCTGGCCCCGTCACCCAGGAGACCTGTCCCATCACCTTCCACGTCCAGCAGCACCAAGAACAGCTGCGGTTTGATGTCGCCCGCATGCCTCGCTTCCCGCTGATTCTAGGCCTTTCCTGGCTGAAGCTGCACAACCCCATCGTGGACTGGGCCCAGCAGGAACTACGCTTCCGAGACCCATGCCCCCATCTGACTCCTCCCACCACTCTAGCAGCTGGCATCCCGAGTGGTGGTCCTCAGCTCCCTCAGAAGTATGTGGACTTTGCTGATGTCTTCGAAGAGACAGGAGCTGATCAGCTTCCCCCTCACCGGCCCTACGACTGTGCCATTGATTTGGTACCTGGGGCACCACTCCCGGTGGGGCGTCTGTACCCAATGTCGGAGCCGGAGTTGGCAGCTCTGCGAGACTCCCTGGACAAGAACCTGAAACGCGGATTCATCCGACCCTCAACCTCTCCCCTATCTGCTCCAGTGCTCTTCGTGAAGAAGAAAAGTGGGGAGCTCCGGCTGTGCAATGACTACCGGGCCCTGAACAAGATCACCATCCGCGACCGGTACCCTCTACCACTGATCCCTGAACTCTTGGATCGCCTAAAGGGGGCCCAAATCTACACCAAGCTGGACCTCCGTGGAGCGTACAATTTGGTGCGCATACGGCCCGGAGACGAATGGAAGACCGCGTTTGGGACCCGATACGGGCAGTACGAGCACCTGGTAATGCCCTTCGGACTGACCAATGCCCCCGCTGTCTTCCAGAGGTTCATGAATGACATATTCCGGGACCTGCTCGACCGCTTCGCGATCATATACCTGGATGACATCCTAATTTACTCCCGCAATCCTGCCCAGCACGCCGAGCACGTCCGCCAGGTCCTGCAGCGCCTACGAGCCCATGGTCTCTACGCCAAGCTGGAGAAGTGCGACTTCGACCTGCGCTCCGTCGAGTTCCTTGGGCACATCGTGTCACCGCAGGGGATCCTCATGGACCCGAAAAAAGTAGAAGCGGTCCTGACCTGGCAGGCTCCTCAGAATCGCAAAGACCTGCAGCGGTTCCTCGGTTTTGCCAACTACTATCGGCAATTCATCCCGGCCTACGCATCCCTGACCACACCCCTGACTCAACTACTCCGCCCCAAAGAACCCTTCCACTGGTCCCCAGAGGCCGATAACGCCTTCTCCACCCTGAAGACTCGCTTTGCCACCGGGCCACTCCTGAGATACCCCGACCCCCAGCTTCCCTTTACGGTGGAAGCTGATGCCTCCAACGTGGCCCTGGGAGCAGTGCTGTCCCAGCGCGAGGAGCCGTCCCAGCCACTACAGCCCTGCGCCTATTACTCGCGGCAGCTCACTGCTGCAGAGAGGAACTATACCATCTGGGAGAGGGAGTTGCTCGCGATCAAGGCGGCGTTTGAGGTTTGGCGACATTACCTCGAAGGGGCTCGCCACCCTGTTCAAGTGCTCACCGATCACCGGAACTTGGAACACCTCCAGACCACCCGCCGTCTCAACCAGCGCCAGATCCGGTGGTCCCTATTCTTCTCTCGCTTCGACTTCCGGATCTCCTACATCCCCCATACCCAGAACCGGAAAGCAGACGCGCTCTCCCGGAAACCGGAATACGCCCCTGCCTCAACTGAGACCGCGCCCGCTGCTCCAATCCTGCCGCCCTCAGTATTTGCAGCCACCTCCACTTCACCAGCACTCGTGGAGGACATTCGGGCTAGCCAGGCCAATGATCCCTGGGTCCAGCAACACCTCCAGGCTCTCCAAGATGACCCAACAGGGGAGTTCACGACTCGAGGCGGCCTCTTGCTACACCGCGAACGCCTCTATGTGCCGCCCGGGCCCTTGCGGGCAGAAGTGCTACGCCTGACCCACGACTCGTTACCCGCCGGGCACTTTGGACAGCATAAGACCACCCACTTGCTGACAAGGGAATTCTGGTGGCCACGAGTTCGCGCTGATGTTGCCCGCTATGTCAGCTCCTGTGATGTCTGCCGACGGGCCAAAGACATCCCAGCCAAACCCTCAGGGTTGCTGCAGCCCTTGCCCACATCTTCAGGACCCTGGGATACCATCTCGATGGACTTCATCACGGAACTTCCACGCTCCAAGGGTCAGACTTGTATCTGGGTGGTCGTCGACCTATTTACCAAGATGGCCCACTTTGTTCCGTGCCCGAAACTCCCCACAGCTCAGGAGACGGCCCAGCTTTACCTGCAACACATCTTTCGTCTGCATGGACTCCCAGCCCATCTGATCTCCGATCGGGGCCCTCAGTTTTCCTCTCGGTTCTGGCAAGCCCTCCATTCCAGCCTGGGTACTCGAGTGCACCTGTCCTCGGCCTACCACCCACAGACAGATGGCCAGACAGAGCGCACCAATGCCACGCTAGAGCAATATCTCCGCTGTTACACCTGTTACCAGCAGGATGACTGGACCACTCTATTGCCCCTAGCGGAGTTTGCATACAACAACGCGGTCCATTCATCCACCCAAATGACCCCGTTTGCTGCAACCTACGGGTACCACCCTCGGTTCTTCCCAGCGATCCTACCACCCACGAATGTCCCCGCCGTCGATGCCTACCTGCAAGAACTCCGTGCCAGCCAAGACTTGCTCCGAGAGCAGCTACAGCAAGCCAAGGAGGCATATAAACGGGCTGCGGACCGAAAGAGGCAAGAAGGCCCTCCAGTGCAGCCGGGGGATCAGGTGTGGCTCTCAACTCGCTACCTGCGCCGGCCTGGTCGGTCTCACAAGCTGGATGCACGGTTCATTGGACCCTACCCCGTCGTTGAACAAATAAACCCCGTCGCCTTCAGGCTCCAGTTGCCACCCCACCTCCGCATTCACCCCGTGTTTCATCGCTCCCTCCTTGTTCCGGCTGCACCCCCTGACCCAGCTCGGACTCCTTCCCCACCGCCGCCACCACCAGTGTTGGTGGATGACGAGGAAGAATATGAGGTGCGCCAGATCCTGGACTCCCGGTACCATCGTGGAGGCCTCCAGTACCTGGTGGACTGGGAGGGATACGGCCCAGAAGACCGGTCTTGGGAGCCCGAGGACAATCTTCATGCCCCGGACTTGGTGCACCAGTTCCACAACGACCACCCCGACCTTCCAGGTCCCTCGACGGAGGGGGGCCCTGGGGGGGGGGATAGTGTCATGGGTGCTGGGGACCCTTCAGAGGAAATTGAGTCTGATGAGGAAACTGTGCCCCTGCCACCTGCACCAGTGCCCCTGCCTCCTGCTGGAGAAGATCCCAGCCCCCCTGCCTCGCCCTCTCGGGTGGCTCGTGTGCGTGACCGCCTCCGGCAGGACCTCAGGGATCGGAGGAGGGCGGCACGCTCACAAGCAAGACGCTCCCTGAGCCCTGAGTTCTGAGAGGATTCTGGCCCTTCTAAGAGCAAGGATGCTTGAGTGGTAACAGGATCCTGGCTGCCTCCCTGAGCCAGCAATTAGCCCAAACGGGCAACAGCCAGCAGAGGGCTATATAGCTGTGGGCTTTGGGAGGAAGCTCTGTGGAAGCAACTAGTCATCTCCCTGACATTCTAGCATCCACTCCGGCTTGACTTTGGTTCCTGACTCCCTGACTTTGGCTTTGGACTTCTGGACTCCCTGACCTCGGCTTCTGGACCTCAGACCTGCGATACTTCTACAGTGACTCGGATTTGGCGCCTCGGACCCTCCTGCTTACTGGCTACAGACCTCGGACTGCCTCTGGACTTTGCCTGACCCGGCCCCAGCCGTGACACATACCATCAGTTTTACAGGCCCTATGGAAGGCTAATAAGCCAGGTAGGGCCCGAATCTCTGTACGGAACTGATTCCACCAGGTTGAGGCCAGGACTGAAAAGGCCCTGGCCCTAGCTGAGGCAAGGCGGATGTCTCTTGGGCCAGTGATGGCCAACAGATGTCGGGAAGCCAATTGGCAGCCAGTGCAGACTGCAGGGTTTGTGCCCCTCCTGACATGGATGTGGCACTCCTGGCATTCTGCCACATAGGGGTCACTGTGGAAATATTTCCAAACTGTGGGCTGAAAATGGGGGCCTACCTAGGATTGGAGAAGGTGGAAGGCACAGCTGCTTTCTGGTGCTGGGCTGAGAGGGGCCATGGGGGAATGTACTTGAGGCTGGAGCAGCAACAGGGAAATAGGATGTTGAAGGGGAGGATCCTTTGCCCTATTCTCTGCTGACAGAGTTCTCCTCTCCAAAGAGTGTTAGCAACTGCTGATGTCTGGGCAGTGCTAACAACTCTTTTGCCTCTGTGGAGAGCCCCAGGAACAGAGGGGAAGGAGGCTCTGAGACCCCTGGTGATGCCCTGCTAGGGCTGGCAGTGGGCTGGCAGGATGGGTTTTGTGTCTGAGGATGGGGGCCTGTAGTATGCAAGGGGTAGAGGATTCAGCACCCTTTGCACCCACTTTCATCTTCATGGCACATAGAAGTATTCACTCTCAAGGGGTGTGGGAGGATATAAATTTGAGAGATCTTTTGGGGGGGTCTGTAACTGAGATCCCCAGAAACATAATCCACCCCCAACTTGGAGAGACTGTAGAGGAGTGGGAGGCAAGGTGAGGCTCCCTGTGTGTTTGGTGTGTGTAGCTTTCATGGGGGTCTATTCTATACCATTTTGAACCTGCTCCTGACATTTCCTCTAGAAATACCTTTCTTGCAGCATCCTCTTGTGTGTGTGTGTGTGGGGGGGAATGCATAATTCAGATCCCCTAAATCCAATCTGCACTTAACTTGGAGACATGTAGAGGAACCTCAGGAGGAGGTTCTCTGCTAGTTTGATGCACAGAGTCCAGTCTATACACTTCTGACCTGAACCTGCATTTCCCCAGAAAGCACTTTCTTGGGGGCATCTTCTTTGGGGGGGGGGCATAACTCAACCCCATAAATCCAATCATCACCAAACTCAGAGAGCAGGTAGAGGAGAGTTAGCTTCCTCAAGTTTAGTGTCTCTAGCATGCTAGTGTGTGTGTGTGTGTGTGTTTGTGAAGGTTCATGGTTTGCCAAGTAGGAATGCCGCAAATTGAACCACATTTTAATAGTTTGTGCCCATTACTAAAGAAGAATCCCCAGGTAGCAGTCATACTAAGATATAGTTATTTCTGATGCCTACATTTCTATAAATTGCCATCATTTGGTGGTCATCTAGTTCAATTAAAAACAAACAATGAGATTACAATTAATCATCATAAAGATGCATTGTACTGTGAGCACAGGATGATCATCAAGCTAGTCAGGCTGTAATTTAGCAACCTTTTCTGTGCCTTTTAGTGTTTAGATTATTTATTTGTTGAAAAGATTTATATGTCACATTGTCAATAAAAATTACATAGGCAGTTACATTCAATGGCCATTTCTACAACTGGGAGAAGCACATTTTTGACTCTTGTATCATGTTTAATGGACACATGAATGTGTACAATTCCATTCTCAGTACAAGCATAGTCTCATTAAAAAGCAAAGAAAAACTGTTGCCTGCTGCATTATGAAAATGAAGCTGCCCCCATTTTTCTGAAATATATAAAAGTGCAACTTACAAAAATGACTTTCCAATATCTCATGTCAATGAGACTCCCAATATACAATACAGACCATTTTCCAGTTACTGATCAATAGAAACCCTTCATAAAATTATTATATATAGCTGCTACCATAAATATTATTAATTATCTTATCAGTTATCATTTTTAATAATTCCAAATAATTTAGTAATTCTTTTAAGAGTTTGATTTAGATGCCCCCTTTTTAATACTAAGTCAAGATTTGCTGTAATCAGTTTGGTCTAGTGGTTAAGTCCGTGGACTTTTATCTGGGAGAACTGGGTTTGATTCCCCACTCCTCCACTTGCACCTGCTGGAATGGCCTTTGGTCAGCCATAGCTCTGGCAGAGGTTGTCCTTGAAAGGGCAGTTGCTGGGAGAGCCCTCTCAGCCCCACCCACCTCACAGGGTGTCTGTTGTGGGGGAAGAAGATATAGGCGATTGTAAGCTGCTCTGAGTCTCTGATTCAGAGAGAAGGGTGGGGAATAAATCTGCAATTCTTCTTTCTGCAATAATAGGGTCATAGCTTTATAACTGTCACCTTCAAAAGCATTACGCAAAATGTTAAAAAGTGCAAATTTTAATTCCTGTCCCATTATCTGTAACCCTTACTTTCAGACTCTAGAACAGATGGGTTTAGTGGTTATTATGGCTTTCCCAACATTTAAGTATATTTAAATTTTACTTACATTGCTAATAATGCTACAGGGGAAAAACATGTTGCAGTGGACTTATTACATTGGACTTATTAGAGTCCATTCTAAGTTTTCTGCTATGTCTTGCACCCAAAACTTGCATTCATAGTAATTTATATTTTATAAGGACCACTATTTGATCTGAATCGTGTAGCCTGTGTAGGTTGTGTAGATTGTGATACGTGCTTTGCACAGGGTTCTCTTTCAAACTATATCCAACAGCCCCACAGTGGACATCCCACTGTCTCCATTTAGCTCCTCAATGAGGTGTGAATATTTTCAAGATGACACAGTCAGTTTCTACTAGTGTTACATTTACATTTCATCATACAGGGAAAAATGAGTCTGAAAACATGTCTGGATACTGCAAGCGTCTAAACTATCTTGTGCATACATACAGGATCTTCTCTTTTATACTACACCAATCCTATTAAGAAGAATTTGTTGTCTCAAAATAATCACAACCAAGAGGCTTTTTCCTCCATTGAGAAATCTATGTGATGTTTATTACTCCTATCATTTTTTTTGCCTGAAACACTTTTTGGCTATACACATAAATATGCATATAATACACTTAAGGCTGCTTAGCAAATTTCTCATCTTCACAAATTATGATTTAAGACTAGCTAACAGGTGGTTTTTAATACATTTCCTGTGATCTTGCTACAAGGTGAAAGACAGAAGTGCATAAAGTACACAGAATTATAGCATCCTGAGAGTTTGCATGTTAATAAATACAACTGAATATGGCACCCCACAATATTATACATGGACAACTTGTTGTGTGGAAGACTCTAAACTCATCCTGATACATCTTTCAGGTAAAGTTTTATTTAAATGAAGTGGTCACTCAGGAGGAAATAATACAAGATTTCAGTTTGGTGCAGTTGCCCAGTGTGACTAATATTTGTTTAATTGAAATAGATTGTAGTGAGTGGTCTTAGTGAACATCTGCAATTTTTTTTGTGATCCAGGACTCTGATACATGGATATATTGTAGATAAATCAACACACCCTTTTCTAATGTCAGTCTTGCAATTGTTTTATGCTACAGGTAGTGCTCTGGCAGGAGGATAGGAATCTTTCGAAAGATATTGCCTAAAATCTGCCTACCTTAACTGTGAACCATGAAAATAAGCTGCCACTTATCATTCTTGTCTCCCAGAAGCAGGTGAGGCAGGGCATGGTGTCTTTCCATCCTCCTCTTCCCACTTGGCTGCAAAGAGGTGAAAAGACAGCACCTCCTCCTCTCTCTTCCCTGAGGACAGAAATTGCTGCTGGCTACTTCCTTACAACCTGTCGGCTGAGGTAGCAAGGAAAAGGTTTGGACCCATACCAGACTCCCTGCCCTCAACAAAGGGAAGGAACAAAGGAGCAGGCTTCCTAGTGGCTTCCCACTGGGCTGGTGGCACCTCCCAGGGTTCAGGATGGACAGTTGGAAGATGGGGCAACAGGGCTGGTTGGTGCCTTTGGTGCCTTAAGTGATCGCCTAGGACTATCTACTGGACTGGCCACCCCTGCCTCCAATAAAGAGAAACAGAGCCAAACTATTGCTCAAGTACCAAATACACTTTAAATTGCAGTCATTGCTCAGACTCTGCTGGTGTTTGACTCCCTGCCATCCCATCACCACCATCTCAACCATCTCTTATAATTTTCTTGCCTTCAGCACACATTAAAATAAACCAATGAAGCAGCATTTAGTAAGGTTGATGGATGAAAAAATGAGAAAGGAAGAGGGGCATGAAAAATGTAGAGGGGAGGACTGTGAAAGGAAAGAGTGAAAAGAAGAGATTATGTAGAAGGGAATTTGAAAATGGATAAGGAAGGGATGTGGAAGGGGTCAGGAAGTGGGCACCATAAAACACAGAGGTAGCTGGGTGTCACACTGGAGGATGCTTGTGCAAAGGCCCCAGAATTGACATCAATTAGCAATGTATTAGCCTTATCCTCTTTGGAGATTATTTTCTATCATGAGTACATAGATCAAACTATAGCTGGAAGTATCAGCAGCATAAGTGCTGCATCATGGAAGAGACCTTCCCAATTTAATAGCCCCACAGAGCACATTTATCTAGTATTGCATGCAAAAGAGTTGTAGTTTTCTCTTTCTTAAATTAATGCACCATTGTTCTTTCTCTTAGTTTTCCTCTAGACTCACTACTGATCAGCTGTCTGTTATGTGCATGCAGAGTAGAAAATACACTTGGCCCTTCCTGTGTTACAAAATAACAGTCAGAGACCTGGGCATGAAAGAGTAGTAAGAAGAAGATGGGAGCGGACCAAACTGTAACACAGAAACAGCTTAGGGAGAAAGAACATCTCAGGATCCTAGTCACCAATGAAGCTATGTAATTTGCTTGCAGATGATGTTTTCTTGCAGGTGATGTAGGAACAGGGCCTTTTCAGTTATGGAACCCTAGCTTTGGAACACCTTCTCCTTTGATGCTTGGCTGTTGCTATACTAGGTGTCCTTCTAGTGGCGGGTAAAACACTGCTTATTTATTCATCTTAATTTGATTTTTGTCTTCCTTTTGGATTTTATTTTAGTCTGTTGTTTTAATTGCTGCTACTATCTGATTGATTTTTAAGGTTGCCCTGCTGTTAGAGTTTGAATTTCATTCTTGGCTATTTAGTGTTTCTTCTAATTAAATGGAAAGGCCCCATGGCGCAGAGTGGTAAAGCAGCAGTACTGCAGTACTGTGGTCTGAACTCTCTGCTCACGACCTGATTCTGGCAGAAGCTGGATTCAGGTAGCTGGCCCAAGGTTGACTCAGCCTTCCATCCTACCAAGGTCAGTAAAATGAGTACCCAGCTTGCTGGGGGGAAAGTGTAAAAGACTGGGGAAGGCAATGGCAAACCACCCCGTAAAAAGTCTGCCGTGAAAACGTTGTGAAAGCAACATCACCCCAGAGTTGGAAACAACTGGTGCTTGCACAGGGGACCTTTCCTTTCCTTTTCCTAATTAAATAGTTCTTCTACTATCATGCTTTCAATTGTTTTAAATTATGTTCATAGCCACTCTGGGTTGAGTTGATGGGCAAAGTATAAGTGTTTAAAAAACAAAGAAAATAAAATGCTTGCTGCTGTACTCTGGATCCCTGGAGAATATCTTTGGACATAGAAGATTTCAAGCAGATAACAGTCCATAGCAGATTTCAAGAGACAGTGCACAGCAAAGGTGTGCAATTACAGACCAATAAAGACATACATGGGAGGCTGTTTGAAAAGGATGATAAAAGTTGCTTACCATTTTCATCCTATCTCTCCCCTCCTTTTTTATTTTTAACACATCATAAAACTATTGGGACCCTGAGCCTTCTTGCAGGGGCAGGCAGGATAGAAGCCAAAATAAATAAATTCACATTTCTTCTCATTGGTGAAATAATCTTTCTTCCCAATAAATACCACTCTGTGAAAAAAAGAAATTTAAGCGTAGCTCAAGTGTTAATGAATAAGATGAGATGACAAGTTTTAGTATAGTAAAAAAACCCCACACATACACATATGTTGTGTACAGCATTCTACTAATGGAAATTCTGGGACGGACTCTGTATGTACCAATCCAGGTAGAATGGTAGATCCCAAGGAAGAATGTAAGTAAAATTTGCCTTAAAACCTTCTAATACAGCACTTGTTAGGGAGCATCATATTGGTTTTGAGTGTTGCTGTTCTATGTCTATAATTTGACACTGTAAGAAAGTGTAACATGCTGTCATGCAATTTATTGACAAGTAGGGTACCTGTTTTTTCAGATATCATGTACTATTGGGAAACAGGTCTGTACTGTTTAATGAGCAGACTCAGGTTACTGAATACCACACAGAGCTATCCTTTGGGTGGTCTGACCAATTGACTCGTCTCCTCAATAAACAGTTATAGTAAGGAAGACAAAAAGTTACTAGAACACTGAAAAACTTTTTAAATATAAAGTAAAAGGTTATGTTCTCTTAGTACTGAGCTAGAGCAGGCTGGCAATTAAATTCTCTGCCTCACTCTTCAGCAAATGCATGTAAAAAGGTGCCATCATCAGGCCATTAATCTTGCCTGATCCCAGTTCTTACAGTTTCTTTACTCGTATTCTGTGTGACTTCTGCTTATCAATGGGGTCCCACAATATAATAATTATGATTAAATAAAATAAACAACAAAGTGAGTTGCCAGTTGGCAACTGGCAAAAATGAGAATTGTTTATCATGCTAACTATGGCTAAAGATAAGAACAAGAACTTCTCCTGCTTCTCATTGTGGGGGAGATGCAGAATCTTCTGCCTCAGATGTCAGAGGAAGTGTGAGTCAGTTGTGTTTCTCTCTTGCCACACTTCCTGATGTGCAAAGTCAGTCATTGTTAGTTGTGCTTGCTGGTACCAAACAATAATCAGCTCTGATGGAAAGTATGTGATACTGACACATAATAAATTGGGCACATTCTCTCCCTGTCTCTCCAGCCTATTCTGTGACAGCAGCCTCATACCATAAAGCTTGTCAAGACTTGGAGGGAAAACCAGTTTTTCTCTGTTCATGGATTTGTTTATTTATTTATTTTGTTCTTCATTTACAATAAAAAAATTTTGATACACCACTGTTGTAGATGAATACATGAGTATGTTAGATCAGATACTTTCCATAATTTAATCAAATTAATAATAAGAACCCTCATGGATCAAATAAAGGTTCCAGTGTACTGTATCCTGGCCAGATATTCCTGAGAAACCACAAGTCAACAACCTTCCCCGCTGCCCCACCCATGCAAGCCACTGGGTCTGAGATGCATACTACCTCTGAGCATGGTTGTTTCATTTAGCCATCATGGTGAATAGCTGTTGATGTACCTATCTTCCATAAATTTGTACACCCCCATATATGAAACTACAGTTCTTTTAAGCAGCAGGCCAAAACACATCTTTTTACTCAGGCTTAGGTTTTGTCTTATCAACTCTTAAAATGATCTTGTAAATAGTTTTGAATAGATAGTTTTTATACTGTTTATGTCCAATTGCTTGTTTTTCAATAGCATGTTTTTAATGGCTTGGTTTTATATTGTTACATTGCTTTAATTGTAAGCCATTTTGAGAAGGACAAGATGTGGCACAGAAATATAACAAACAAACAAACAAACAAACAAATAAATAAATAAATATCCATATATGTAAAATCTTGTTTTAAAAAATAAAACACAACCCAGTCTCACCAAACTATTCAGCATAAGCTTTATGCAGCTGAGAAATGAGTTTCCGATTTCTGTGCATACTATTAAATTGTAACAAACCACATTTTCTATCAAAATTGTCAAACAGAGTTTATATTATTACATACAGATTACTTATATACTTTTATTTTAGTCTGTAAAGTTTTTTTATCTGTGTATTCAAACAATGCATTCCATTTTTCTTGACATCTGGAATCTGGTCTATTACTCAAGTAGAATGTTAACTTTGCTATTGTAGCATACTTACAGCCCAATCCTAACTTCCTTGGTGGCTAGCCATGGTGTACTTGAGGCACCACTCGATCGCTCCCTAAGGCAGTGTTTCCCATGTGCAGGTTTGTGACCTCACTACCGGGTCACAAGAAAAGCCAAAGCTAGCCCTGCCCCCAGCAAAGCATGACCTCTGCTCTGCTTCCTTCCTTCCCCTGTCTCTCATAAGAACGTAAGAGAAGCCATGTTGGATCAGGCCAATGGCCCATCCAGTCCAACACTCTGTGTCACGCAGTGGCCCCCCCCAAAAATTATATATATACGGTATACACACACACACACACACATATATACACACTGTGGCTAATAGCCACTGATGGACCTCTGCTCCATATTTTTATCCAATCCCCTCTTGAAGCTGGCTATGCTTGTAGCCGCCACCACCTCCTGTGGCAGTGAATTCCACATGTTGATCACCGTTTGGGTGAAGAAGTACTTCCCTTTATCCGTTTTAACCTGACTGTTCAGCAATTTCATCGAATGCCCACGAGTTCTTGTATTGTGAGAAAGGGAGAAAAGTACTTCTTTCTCTACTTTCTCCATCCCATGCATTATCTTGTAAACCTCTATCATGTCACTCCACAGGCGATGTTTCTCCAAGCTAAAGAGCCCCAAGCGTTTCAACCTTTTTCATAGGGAAAGTGTTCCAACCCTTTAATCATTCTAGTTGCCCTTTTCTGGATTTTCTCCAATGCTGTAATATTCTTTTTGAGGTGCGGCGACCAAAACTGCACACAGTACTCCAAATGAGACTGCACCATCAATTTATGCAGGGGCATTATGATACTATCTGATTTGTTATCAGTTCCCTTCCTAATAATTTCCAGCATAGCGTTGGACTCCTTTATTGCAATCACACACTGTCTTGACATTTTCAGTGAGTTATCTACCACAACCCCAAGATCTCTTTCTTGGTCAGTCTCTGCCATTTCACACCACATCAACTTGTATTTGTATCCGGGATTCTTGGCCCCAATGTGCATTACTTTACACTTGGCCACATTGAACCTCATTTGCCACATTGACGCCCACTCACCCAGCCTCAACAGATCCCTTTGGAGTGCCTCACAATCCTCTCTGGTTCTCACCACCCTGAACAATTTAGTGTCATCTGCAAACTTGGCCACTTCACTGCTCACTCCCAACTCCAAATCATTTATGAACAAGTTAAAGAGCATGGGACCCAGTACTGAGCCCTGCGGCACCCCACTGCTTACCGTCCTCCACTGCAAAGACTGTCCATTTATAATCACTCTCTGCTTCCTATTAATTAGCCAGTTTTTGATCCACAAGAGGACCTGTCCTTTTACTCTATGACTCTCGAGCTTTCTAAGGAGCCTTTGATGAGGAACTTTATCAAAAACTTTCTGGAAGTAAAGGTAAACAACATTTATTGGGGCTCCTTTGTCCACATGTTTGTTCACCCCCTCAAAGAAATGCAACAGGTTAGTGAGGCAAGATCTTCCCTTACAGAACCCATGCTGAGTCTTCCTCAATAACCCATGTTCATCAATGTGCCTACTCATTCTGTCCTTGATAATGGTTTCTACCAACTTTCCCGGTATTGAAGTCAGACTGACTGGCCTGTAATTTCCCGGATCTCCTCTGCAACCCTTTTTAAAGATGGGGGTGACATTTGCTACCTTCCAGTCCTCAGGAACGAAGATAGATTTCAATGAAAGAGTACAGATTTTTGTCAGAAGATCCACAAGTTCAACTTTGAGTTCTTTCAGAACTCTTGGATGTATGCCATCAGGACCTGGTGACTTATTAGTTTTTAATTCATCTATCAGTTGTAGGACCTCCTCTTTTGTCACCTCAATCTGACTCAGGTCTTTCAACACCCCTTCCAAAATTAGTGGTTCTGGAGCGGGCAAACACTTCTCATTTTCCACAGTGAAGACAGAGGCAAAACATGCATTCAGCTTCTCAGCCTATCCTCCTTCAGTAATCCTTTTACCCCTTGGTCATCCAGGGGCCCCACTGCCTCCCTGGTGCTTCTAATATATTTGAAGAAATTTTTATTGTTGGTCTTTATATTTTTTGCAATATGCTCCTCGTAGTCCCTTTTGCCTGCCTGATCACAGTCTTGCATTTGATTTGCCACAGTCTGTGTTTCCCTTTAATTAATCTCACTTAGGTTTCCGGTTTGATGGCGGAGCGGAGCGGCAGCGTTTTGGACGGGCTCTGAAGCCTGCTGAATATTAGTCTTCTAGGGGGGCCTGTATTAGGTCCGTACTTACCCTGTTGGAGGGCGAGAGTACATAGAAGGGGCGAGGGGAAAGGAAGAGCCAGCTGGTTCTCCGTAAATCCCCCTACCTTATTTTCCCGAAGACCGAAAGCGTCGGAAGACGAATAAGCTCCAGCCACCGGTCCACGGAGGTGCTGTGTGGAGGTTGGGTGATGAGAGGCACGAACTTCTATTCTCTCCCTTTCGAGCACCCGGGTGGTGCTGGTTTAGAGGACTTCAATTGAAGGTGTTTTTTTTTTTTTTTTTTTCTTTCCCTGCTGTTTAATGAGTCTTCCCTGCCCTGTTCGTGGGTGAGTGAGCAGAGGGAGGAGGTGTGGATCGGCACGTTAATACTGGTCGGTGGTGACAGCGGCTGTGGCAACGGGAAAGAAGGCGACTAGATGATGAATAAGTGGACGGTTTTTTCCTTTCTCTTTGGTGGAGGAGAGTTGTAAAGCTGTCGGACTGTTGGTGAAGTTAATTGACGGCCATTTGCCCTGAGACTCTCGGTGGATTGCCTTCGGACTCTGGGGCGTTGTCGGAGGGTGGAGGTTGGAGTGAAGATACGACGGTGGCTCAGAAGAGTCAAGTTTGCAATTGCAATTTGGAAAGCACAGCAATGGTTTGGGCTATTCTGGAGCGGTCACTTTAAGGAGCAACATAAATAGCCGGCGTAGTTGATTTATTGAAGAAAGGAAAAGAGAACTTATAAGTAATTAATGTGAGTTATAGTACTTTAAAGACGATAAGCGACGGATTGGGTACCTTACTGAAGATTAATTTTGTGGAAGTTCTAAGAAGAAAGACTTTGTTATATTTTCCTGGACTGTGAGGCTGCCTGAGTTTTGGTTACACCTTCTTTTGGGTCAAATTTTTCATATTGCTCTGGACTGTTAGCTACTGAATATGTATGTAAATTAAGATAACTTAAGATAGTGAATTTTAATTAATGTTTGAGAACTGATAGGCTACATACTGTTTGACGATAGTTAGAGTAAAGAAAACAGTTTAGGTGCAGAGAAACAAACTCTTGGATAGATTAAGGTCAGCGTATCAATATAGGTTGGCAGGATGTCTCAACAGGGGAAATTTAAGGCCTCTCCTGGGCAGCCTAAGACAGTTGGTGCTGCAATAGCACAGGAGTCAATTAAAGAAATACAGCAGAATTTTGCTGAGGCACTTAACCAATTGCAGGCTTCATTATCTAAACAGATAGAAAGATTAGGTGAAAAATTTGATGGCTTAGATAATAAATTTACTGAAACCAAAAAAGACGTTCTAGAAGTGGTGAAGATAACTAAATCAATAGAATATAAATTGAAACAGACGGAAAGTAAAATGGGAGATCTTGAGCAAAAACAACTAGAATTAAGCAACAAAATAGCCCAGATGGAAATGGGACAAGCTGAGTATGTGCTCAGATTTCTAAATGTGCCAGAGGAAAAAAGTGAGTGTTTATGGAAAATAATGGCAGAAGCGCTTATGGAGATTATAGGAGTAGAGACTGAAGAAGTGGAGAAGGAGATTGATAACATCTATAGAGTCAACACATTATACGCGAAAAAGAATGACCTCCCGCGGGAAATACATGTGAGGTTTGCTCGAAAGGTAATTAAGGAAAAGGTGTGGAGGGAAGTGAAAGATCGGCAATTAGTGATAAAAGGAGCCCAAATTAAAATCATGAAAGAAGTGCCCTGGTCAATACGGAGTAGAAGAAGAGACTATTCAAAGTTAGCTGAGCTATTGCAGGGGAAAGGCATAGCGTATAGATGGTTAACTCCGGAAGGACTGTTATTTACCTACGCCAATTCCAGATTTAGAATAGATTCCGTCTTCAAGTCAGAGGAATTTATTAATAAATATACGAAAGATTGGCAAAGAAAGGTGTGGTCTAAAAACCACAAAGAACAGGAGGAGAGAGCTACACAGAAGGAATTGGTTTTATATACAAAGGAACGGGAGGAGGGAGAAGTAGGCCAAGAAGAAGAAAGTTCTTATAGAGAAACCAGGTTACAGAAAAAGAAAAAAGCTCAGTGGACAGAGTGAATAGAATATTGAAATAAGACATAATAAATAAAATGAAGATTATTTCAGTAAACATAAACGGTCTTAACTCCCCCCAAAAAAGGAAACGTGTTTTTTACCAACTTAAAAAATTTAAGGCTGACATCATATGTTTACAAGAAACCCATATAAAAAAAAAGGATGAACATTTATTAGTTAGTAAAGGGTTGGGGAAAGCTATATGTACCTCTGAGGAGGGGGGGAAAAAAAGAGGATTGGTAACATACATTCAAGGTGATTTTCAAGCGGAGTTAATTTTTGAAGGGAAGGATGCTCGTTTCCAGGGTATAGAAATTGTTAAACAGCATGAAAAATTTCTTTTAATAAATGTTTACGCACCCAATGATTTACAGGGTCCATTCTATAGAGATCTATGTCAGAAGGTGAGAAACTGTGAATATGAAAATGTATGCATAATAGGGGATTTTAATGCAGTAAATGACCCACATTTGGATAGAAGTTCTGGGAATAATGCTAAAAAGAAAGTCAAAAGGAAAGGAAGTAGTATCTTTCCTCATAATTTTGTTAAATTGGTTGAAGATTATGGTCTGGTAGATATTTGGCGTATTTTAAATCCAAATAGACGGGATTATACGTACTTCTCGAACAGGCATAAATCTTGGTCAAGAATTGACATGATGTGGCTTTCGGTTGGTATGGTTAAAACAGTGCAGGAGGCAGAAATTCTTCCATCAACGATTGCGGACCATTGTCCGGTAATGTGTGAAATGAAAAGTAACGAGAGAAAAGCTGGATGGAGAATGTATCATAATTTGACCAAAAATAAGAAGTTTGTGGAATTTATACAGAAAGAAATGACTTTCTTTTTTCAAATAAATACACAGGATGGGTTATCGCACACAACAGTGTGGGAAACAAGTAAGGCGTACTTTAGAGGGTTGGTTATAAATTTTTTAGCGAATAAGAGACGGGAAGATGCTAGAGTAAGGATAGAGTTAACCGACCTAATTAAAAACAAGGAAGCTCAATTAAAGGTAAATCCTTTACAAAAGGTAATTAAAGAGGAAGTGCGGAATTTAAAACACAAACTCCACTTAGCCATGCTGGAAGAAATGGAAAGGAAAATAGTTTATTCCAAGCAACAATATTTTGACAATGCAAATAAGCCAGGAAAGTGGTTAGCTCATAGAATTAGGAAAGAAAGAGAAAAAAAAATAATTAAAGTTCTAATGGATAAGGAAGGAAGAGTTAAATCCCGCCTGGAAGATTTAAAGACAATAATAAAAGATTTTTATGTAGACTTATATAAAAAGGCTGAGATACGTAAAGAAGATCAGGAGGCTTATTTAAATAGAAAGTCTTTGATGAAGATACCGGAAGATAAAATAAAAATTTTAAATGAACCAATCGCTATGTTTGAAATAGAAGAAGCCTGGTCCAAGTTAAAGAAGAACAAAGCGGCAGGTCCTGACGGCATCCCTGCAGAATATTATATTACTTTTAAAGATCTGTTAATTATGCAATTTAAAAACTTAATTCAGGAGGTTTGGTATTCTGCAAAATTACCTGATTCTTGGAAACATAGTAATGTGACACTTATACCTAAAACAGATGGACAACCGAATGATATCAGATCTTATCGTCCAATATCTTTATTGAACGTCGATTATAAAGTTTATTCTTTAATTTTGGCAAATAGGTTGAAAAAGATTTTAAATAATATAATCCACCCAGATCAAACGGGTTTTTTACCATCTAGATATATACGAACAAATATTCGTATTCTAGCTAACATTTTGGAGTATCTGGATTTATGCAGGGATAAGCAGGCGGCCTTTATTTTTATTGACGCGGAAAAAGCTTTTGATAATCTTGATTGGAATTTTTTGTTTGAAATTTTTAAGAAACTGGACTGTGGAGGAGACTTTGTAAAAAATATTCATGCGATCTATGATAAACAAACAGCTAGGATAGTGGTCAATGGAGACTTAACAGATGAGATAATACTTGAGAAGGGTACGAGACAGGGTTGCCCGCTATCCCCCCTTCTATTCATACTATCTTTGGAAGCTCTGAATAATTCAATTAGGATAAACGCAAAAATTAAAGGAGTTAAAGCAAAAGGAGAGGAATATAAAGTCTTGACTTATGCAGATGATATGGCTTTAATTCTTCAAGATCCTCTAGAGTCTGTTGAGGAGGCTTTAAAAGAATTAACTGAGTACGGTGAGGTAGCAGGTTTAAAAGTAAATAAACAGAAATCGAAGATTTTAACGAAAAACATGTCCGATTTAGCATCTTGTGAACTTGAGAAAAAGATGGGCTGCAAATTAGAACAAAAAATAAAATATTTAGGTGTAATCTTAACAAACAGATGCAGTAATATTTACGAAAATAATTTCACACCGTTATTAAAAGAGACGGAAACATTGTTTAAAAAATGGAATAATTTAGGACTGTCTTTTATGGGAAGGCCAGCCCTGATTAAGATGTGTATATTACCTAAGATTTTGTTTTTGTTACAAATGGTATGCTTCGCTGTTAGAAAGCCGTTCTTTGTCAAAATTAATCAGCAGCTCAGAGCTTTCATATGGCAGGGCAGGAAACCCAGAATCAAATGGAAAATTTTATTTGACAAGAAGTTAAATGGGGGTTTGGCTCTTCCAGATCTGGAAGTATATCATTTAGCTTGCGTGACTCTATGGCTAAAAGAATGGATACATTTAGAGAATAAGCGTATATTAGCGATAGAAGGTTTTGACCTCCAAGCCGGCTGGCATGCTAACCTCTGGTACTTAAGGAAATCTCAGACGTACTTTAAAAACCATTTGATCCGGAAGTCCCTTTTGGTAGGTTGGCTCAAGTTGAAGAATAAGATTTATGGGGGAAAGACTCCCAGATGGATCTCTCCTGAAGAAGCCTCTGTACAGCCTCAATTATGGGAGTACACTAAACCAATTAGATACAGTGATCTACTCGACGACATGGATAAGTTAAAAAATAAGGAGGAGTTAGATAGTCAGGGAGTGAAGATAGATTGGTGGACAAGGGTGTTGATTACGGCAAAATATAATAGAGACAAAATTCTAGGATTCACAAGGCAGAATTTTGATTTTGACAAACTAATACTCTCAGGCCCATATAAATTAATTAAGAGGGTATATAATTACATCTTACAAATGGAACTAGAAGACAAAGTGGTCAAGGAGACTATGATAAGGTGGGCGAAGAATTTGGAGAAAAATATTTCGATAGACCAATGGGACACCTTATGGAAAAATAATTATAAAATAATCAAACCGGTGAATTTTAGAGAGAATTTTTTCAAAATGTTCCACAGGTGGTATTTTACCCCATTTCGGTTAAGTAAAATTAAGTCTATGGTCTCACCGAAGTGTTGGAAATGTGAAGTGAAGATAGGTACATTTTTTCATTGTTGGTGGACATGTGACTTAGCACAAAAATATTGGGTGATGGTTTACAATTTATTAAAAGAGATATTAAAGGTAAATATACATTTGAAAGCAGAGATAATGCTTATGTCTTTGGTTAGAGATAATATAGCACGAGAAGACGAATATATCACAGTCTATATCCTAACGGCTGCTAGAATTTTGTTTGCAAAAGTTTGGAGACAGAAAGATATACCTCCAAAGGACGAGTTAATACAAAAAATCTTTAATGTCGCAGAAATGGATATTCTGTCTAATATGATAAGAGGCTTATCTAGAACGGATGCAATTGAAAAATGGAGAAAATTTTACGATTGGCTTAATAAGTAAGATAATGGAGGGAAGATTTATTAACAAGACAATAAAGCTACTGGAAATAAGGTCAAGATAATTTAATAAGGAATGCTTATGTTTGTATATTCCACAAGCACCTTCAATCTGTATAATGTATGTATGTAAAATGTTCTTGTATAAGTGTAAATAAAATGGTAAAATTTAAAAAAAAAAAAAAATGATCGGCCTGCCACTAAAATTAACTGCTAACAGAAAAAAAAAAAATTAATCTCACTTAGACTGGTTACCTTTTTACCTTTTACAGCTTATCTTTTACAACTTCCATTACTTTGTTTGTTAACCATTCAGGCCTTTTCTTATACCTGTTTGTGCCTTTCCTAACTTGTGATATATATTTTATCTCAACTTCTAGGATTGTAGTTTTAAATAGCCTCCAAGCTTCTCCAAGGGTTTTGACTGTATTTACCTTTCCTTTCAGTTTCCTCTTCACATGCCTCCTCATCTCAGAGAATTTACCTGTTTTAAAGTTAAACGTGGTTGTGCCGGTCTTTTGGGGCAACTCCCTATTTCTACAAATGGTGAAATCAATAACGTTATGGTCACTGCTCCCAAACGGTGCAATCACTTTTACATCTCGCACCAAGCCTTGGGCATTACTTAGGACCAAATCCAGGATCGCCCCACCCCTGGTAGGTTCTGAGACCATCTGCTCGATAGCACAGATGGTCTCGACCAGAACACATATTGACCCAATCAATCTGCGGGAAGTTAAAATCACCTATTACGACACAGTTTTTACGTTTAGCTGCTATCTTTAATCCTTCCATCATGTTATAATCGTCCTCTATCTTTTGATTTGGTGGGCGATAACAAACTTCCATAGTTAAATTTCCTTTTGGGCCCTCTATTTCAACCCAAAGCATTTCTAGAAGGGAATCTAATTCTCTGACCTCAGTCTTACTGGACCGTATATTTTCTCTGACATACAGAGCCACCCCAACTCCAACCCTTCCCTCCTTATCCCCCGATATAACTTATATCCAGGAATCACCGTGTCCCACTGATTCTCCTCATTCCACCAAGTTTCTGAAATTCCCACAATTTCTATGTTTTCTCTCAACACTAAACATTCCAATTCACCAATTTTACTTCGAACACTTCTAGCATTTGCATACAAACATCTATGCAAGTGAACTTCGAACACTTCTAGCATTTGCATACAAACATCCCAGGTAAGCTAGGCCCGAAACTTTCCTTTCCTTCTTTGGCAGACAGTCCATACTGTTTGTCACCATCACAGTGGACAACTCTGATCCATTACCTGGTAGAAAAGTAACAGCTAACCCTTCATCTCTTTGAGATGAGTCCTCCCGAACCAGAGACATTTCATCTCCTGTCGGCTTCCCCCCAAGGTTTAGTTTAAGAACTGCTCTGCCACCTTTTTTATTTTAAGCGCCAGCAGCCTGGTTCCATCCGGAGACAAGTGGAGACCGTCTCTTTTGTACAGCTCCCACTTGTTCCAGAAAGCATCCCAGTGCCTAACAAACTTAAACCCTTCCTCCTTACACCATTGTCTCATCCACACATTGAGACTTCTAATTTGTGCCTGTCTCTCCTGCCCTGCACGTGGAACAGGTAGCACTTCTGAGAAGCCTACCTTGGAGGTCCTGGCCTTAAGTCTCCCACTTAGCAGCCTATTTTTTCCTCCAGGACCTCACGACTGCATTTCCCCACATCGTTGGTGCCAACATGCACCAGACCACTGGCTCCTCCCCAGCACTGTCTATCAGCTTATCTCTGTTGTGCAGAGAAAAGCTAGCCTTGAAGACTAACACAGGTTGCAAAGCCTGCGCTCCATTTGGCTTTCTTCCTTCCCCCATCTTTCTGTTGTGCAGAAAAAGGCTAGCCTTGAAGACTGACACAGGCTGCAAAGCCTGAGCTCTGTTTGGCTTCCTTCCTTCCCCCGTCTCTGTGTTGTGCAGAGAGGAACTGGGCTGCCTCTCCTTCCTACTCCCTCCTGCGAGTGTTTAAGAGAAAACCTGGAGTCCACTGGCACTTGAGACCAATGAAGTGTTCTTCAAGGTATGAGCTTTCATGTGCCTTGCAGTATGCTCTTTTGGGAAGATTTCCCCGGGGGGCCTAGGTGGCAAGTAGGGTGTGTGTTTTTCAGCCAGAAGGGGCAGAGAGTGGGCATTCCAGTAGCTATTTTTTTTTTTAAACCAAACAACCCCTGGGCAGAATTGTTGCTGGCTTGGGTCCTCTGATGGTGAGAAAGGCTTTTTTTAAAATTCCCCTTCTCCTTTCTTTTCTTGCAAGTGATGCTCTGTCTGTATTCTTAGTGCTGGGAGGGGAGGAAGCAACAGTGGGAGGGCTTCTAGCACCCTGGCCCCACTGGTGGACATTCTGGTGCTTTTGGGGCATTGTATGAGAGAATTTTGGACTGGATAGTCCACTGGCCTGATTCAACATAGCTCCTCTTATGTTCTTTCTTTCCATGTCTTCTTTTCCTCTCCTTCCATTTAATTCTTTCCCTTTCTTCCATTTTTACTGGATGAAACTTTTCTATTCATCATACTGTTGTTGCAGACATAGGAGCTCTGCCAATGAAAAGTTGGCACCCCCGGTTGTAGCCAGCTGGCCTTTCTGTGAGATTTCTGTGTGAGTGAGTGAGAGTGAGAGGTGTGGGGCAGAAAGAGATTATTGGAGATTACTGCAGTATATCTCAACAGCACTGGAAGTGATGGTACTATGAACTTGGCACCATTTTACTGGTCCTGCTTTTAACAGCTGTCTGACACCAAAATTAAACTCCTCCTGTAGATATTAAAAAGGATGAAAGAAGTTCACTGGCTAAATATCTGCAAAACAGCTTGCTTTTAAAGGCATAAGAACATAAGAGAAGCCATGTTGGATCAGGCCAACGGCCCATCAAGTCCAACACTCTGTGTCACACAGTGGCAAAAAATTTTATATACACACATACACTGTGGCTAATAGCCACTGATGGACCTGTGCTCCATATATTTATCTAAACCCTTCTTGAAGGTGGCTATACTTGTGGCCGCCACCACCTCCTGTGGCAGTGAATTCCACATGTTAATCACCCTTTGGGTGAAGAAGTACTTCCTTTTATCCGTTTTAACCTTTCTGCTCAGCAATTTCATCGAATGCCCACGAGTTCTTGTATTGTGAGAAAGGGAGAAAAGTACTTCTTTCTCTACTTTCTCCATCCCATGCATTATCTTGTAAACCTCTATCATGTCACCCCGCAGTCGACGTTTCTCCAAGCTAAGGAGTCCCAAGCGTTTCAACCTTTCTTCATAGGGAAAGTGCTCCAGCCCTTTAATCATTCTAGTTGCCCTTCTCTGGACTTTCTCCAATGCTATAATATCCTTTTTGAGGTGCGGCGACCAGAACTGCACACAGTACTCCAAATGAGACCGCACCATCGATTTATACAGGGGCATTATGATACTGGCTGATTTGTTTTCAATTCCCTTCCTAATAATTCCCAGCATGGCGTTGGCCTTTTTTATTGCAGACGCACACTGTCTTGACATTTTCAGTGAGTTATCTACCACGACCCCAAGATCTCTCTCTTGGTCAGTCTCTGCCAGTTCACACCCCATCAACTTGTATTTGTAGCTGGGATTCTTGGCCCCAATGTGCATTACTTTGCACTTGGCCACATTGAACCGCATCTGCCACGTTGACGCCCACTCACCCAGCCTCAACAGATCTCTTTGGAGTTCCTCACAATTCTCTCTGGTTTTCACCACCCTGAACAATTTAGTGTCATCCGCAAACTTGGCCACTTCACTGCTCACTCCCAACTCTAAATCATTTATGAACAAGTTAAAGAGCATGGGACCCAGTACCGAGCCCTGCGGCACCCCACTGTTCACCGTCCTCCACTGCGAAGACTGCCCATTTATACTGACTCTCTGCTTCCTATTACTAAGCCAGTTTTTGATCCACAAGAGGACCTGTCCTTTTACTCCATGACTCTCAAGTTTTCTAAGGAGCCTTTGATGAGGAACTTTATCAAAAGCTTTCTAGAAGTCAAGGTAAACAACATATATCGGGTCGCCTTTGTCCACATGTTTGTTCACCCCCTCAAAGAAATGTAACAGGTTAGTGAGGCAAGATCTTCCTTTGCAGAACCCATGCTGAGTCTTCCTCAATAACCTGTGTTCATCAATGTGCCTACTCATTCTGTCCTTGATAATGCTTTCTACCAACTTTCCCAGTATTGAAGTCAGACTGACTGGCCTGTAATTTCCCAGATCTCCTCTGGAACCCTTTTTAAAGATGGGGGTGACATTTGCTACCTTCCAGTCCTCAGGAACGGAGGCAGATTTCAATGAAAGATTACAGATTTTTGTTAGAAGATCCACAAGTTCAACTTTGAGTTCTTTCAGAACTCTCAGATGTATGCCATCCGGACCCGGTGACTTATTAGTTTTTAATTTGTCTATCAGTTGTAGTACCTCCTCTTTTGTCACCTCAATCTGACTCAGGTCTTTCAACACCCCTTCCAAAATTAGTGGTTCTGGGGAGGGCAAAAAGTTCTCGTCTTCCACAGTGAAGACGGAGGCAAAAAATTCATTTAGCTTCTCAGCCATTTCCCTATCCTCCTTCAGTGATCCTTTTACCCCATGGTCATCCAAGGGCCCCACTGCCTCCCTGGCTGGTTTCCTACTTCTAATATATTTGAAGAAAGTTTTATTGTTGGTCTTTATGTTTTTTGCAATATGCTCCTCATAGTCCCTTTTTGCCTGCCTGATCACAGTCTTGCATTTGATTTGCCACAGCCTGTATTGTGGGCATGGGAAACACAGCCAGTAAAAAGCTGCAGGCTCCTCATAAATATTCTTTTGGGGATAACTACAGAAAAGCTTGTATGAACTTCATATAACTGGAAATTAATTCGTTAACTGAAGTACAATTCTCTGCTTCCTTTCACAGCAATTTCCCAGTGTTTCAGCCAAAGAAAAGTATGAAAAATAGCTGTCAAAAGATTTTCTTGAAACCAAGCAAGCTTGGTTATAGCTTGAGTCAGGGTTCCAGTAGTAGCAGCTGAAGGAAGGGCCTACTAAATGTTTCAGTATATTTTGAGGTAGAGCAGCTGCCAGGGCCCAGTGTGGGTGATGCACAGTGCTGTCGTTCCTGATGGCAATGGCAAGAGCGCTCCCAGCAACATACACTGGCCAGTGCTGTTGAGGAAGGGGTGTGTAGGTAGTGCAGGCAATTGAACATGGGCATTAAGAGTGCTTGCAAGCTGGAGAAGAACACTCAAACAGATAGGTGCATGCAGGTGTGGGAGTGGAAAGAGAGGACTGCCCACTTTCCACTCCCATTTTGGCTCAGCATGAGTTTCAGAGAGATTTTTCTGAAAATGAAGTTACTTCAGAAGAAGAGGCAGGTTTGGGGGAGTGCCCTGGAAGTGACATCACAGAAAAAGGTGGAGTTTTGCTTCAGTGTGCCCTGAAAGTGACATCACTTGGCCTTTGACACCTCAGAAAATGACATAATAGGAATTCCGGCTCCACCCCCAAAGTCTCTTGGCTCCACCCCTGAATTTTAAGTGGGCCACGAAGGAGAAATGTAAAAATAACCAGGCCACAGGAAATAAAAGTTTAGGAAACCCTGCCCTAAGGGATTAGTTCTGCTTGGGGGGGGGCAGGGGGAAAGAAGAAGCATAGCTCACCACATGGGAGAACATTGCCATGACAACTCCACTGGACTGCAGACTACTGGCGCAGGGGCCAAGGCGGAGACAGCAGGAGGGGAGGGCCATCCCAGGCCCCTTGGATTGGCCAGTCTTGGTGCAGGTGCCATCGCACATGAAACTCAGGGGATGTGGAGAGGCAGCCCGGAGAGCCTAATTACCTTTCCCATCTCACTCCCTGGCAGAGAACTGAGCCAATCACAAGCAATTAGCTGTAGTGATCTGCTTTTCCTGCATGCCAGCATGGGACATGGGCATTTTCCTGGTGAAGAATACAAATCTGCTCCCTACCAGGGCTCCCCCCCAGATGGCCGCGGAGACCCTCCGTGTTACCCTGACGCCCCCTGCTGTGTGCATGGGACTCCTCCCCTGGGGGCCACAGAACTCAGATTGTGACGCACTGGCTATGCATCCACTCCATTAACGCCCCCCCCCTTGCTGTAGGTTCTGCCATGAGCACAACAGCCCCTTGGGGTTGGGTAGGCTGTTGGGCCAGACAGGCTGATGTGAGGCACCTGGTCCAAGGCTACCTTCCCTCCCATGGGACAAGTGGAGCAAAGACCCCCACTCTCCTGTCCAGACTTGCGACAGCAAGGTGACTCGTAGTTCCCTCCACCCCCTCCCCAAGAAACAAGAGAGCCCACCCACTGAGACATTCCCTCAGGGACCCCACTGACAGAGTGGCAGAAGGGGGGGGGAAGGAAAGGGGCAGAGAGGAGTGAAACAGAAGCCAAGCAGGAGAGACAAAGTAGTTGCACATCTAAGGTTTTTTGCGCTGGAACAAAGTAGAACAGCATCCCAGGTGGAATGTCTTGCAGGGCACGAGGTACCACTCTGAGGGGAGAGCAGGAACAGCTGGCTGATTAGAGGGGGGTGGGGTTTGAATTGCCACACATGGAAGCTTCTCTGTTGAATTCCCACCTGCAAAACAGAGAAAGAGACCCATTGCACTCAGGGAGGAGTGCCATGCCACTTGCAGCCAGATATGTCCTATCCTGACAGAGGCAGCAGAGATGGTGGTGGTGGTGGTGGGGTTTACAGAATATGCAACCCCGCAGCACATGATGGAACCAGACAATGCACACCCACTTGTCCTGGGTTAAAGTGTTCCTGGCTTGCTTGTTATTCCTCAGCTGCGGCAGCTGCAGCATGAGGCTGTGTCTTAGCCAGGGACTCTTTTAAAGGGACAGTTGCTGACCTACCTCCCCACAGATAATGGAGTAGATGCCAGACACCCCCCCCACACACCTGGTGCCCTGCCAGGGGTGGGAACGAGGCAAAGAACAAACCACGGGGGGCTCTCCAGTGGCCTTCAGGGGCTGTGGCAACCACCCCATGCCTGAGCTCGCTGCCAGGTTCCAGTGCCAGAGATGCTGTCAATCTGCCCAGCCTTGAGCGAGGGGAGGGGGGGGCAACTTGAGGGTGTGCAATTGCACTTACCCATCCATGTGTGAACACCCTTGCACGCTGAGCCTCCGGAGGCCGGGTACCTGTTAGGGCTTGGAAACAGGAGAGGTTAGCTACAGAGTAGAGACTTTGCTCTCCTCTTCACAAGTCAAGTAGTTCACACTGTACTGTCTACATGTCTTCTCTGTGCATCTCCCACCACCAAAGTGCTCCAGCCCTCTCACTAAGTCCACACAGCAGGGAGCTCCGTAGCAGAATCCCGTGCTGTGTGCCCTACCCTATCTGAAGAGTTCTGTGAGGCCAGGGTGGAAGCTTTTCTAGGAGACAGGGAGTGGCAATTGGGTGTTGGGGAGGGGGCTCGCCCAGCCTGGGGCATGAGGGGATTGATCAGGCAATTTCATGGCTCCCTAAGGGTTTTGCAAGCTCGTGCAGTTGTAGCAGCAGACTTTGTTTTCTGTTTCTGGATCACAACTATTCTGCCTCTGGGGTGTGTGTGTCAGGGCTTGAAGTTCTTAAAGAGCCGACTAAGTTGGGGCTTGCCCCTGACTCTTCCCCCCCCCCTTCTGGCATAGGCCTCTCCATTGGACTAACACCAGCACTTGGGCGCAGGGCTGAAGCAGCACTGCACTGGGGTGAGAGCCCACTTGAAAGTTGTGTAAATCACCTCCGCTCCCGTTTAAGTCACCTCCTCTCCAACGGAAGTGGACTTGCGCCATCATAACTCTGACTTACATGGGCGTGGACCTTAGTTTGTTTCCAAAGGACTGCCTCCCCCCTTTAAGATTGCCCTGCTAGTTAGTTTATTTTTCCAGTTCTTAATATATAACATTAGTAGCATTCTTTTTGGATAAATCAGAAAGCTGATTTTTAATATCTTTTGTATTTCTTCATGTCTCTTTAGCCAATATTGTTTGACTTTGTGGCAAGACAACCACATATGATAGAATGTTGCATCTGTACTGCATTTCTAACATCTGGCATTTGTTAGCTTTTGCAATTTCTTTAGGTGTAATGTATCGTCTAAAAACATTTTATACCAGTTCTCCCTTAGCATTTGGTCTTAGTCCTCCAGATTGCATAGCAGAGTTGTTGTAGACACTTAGCTGCTATGATGAAGTCCTGTGTGGTCTTCTTGTACTCCATACATGGAACCAATTAATTATTCAAAGTGACAGCTGTCTGATTACAAATCCTTCCTTTACATGTCATTGATCCCATCACTGGGATTCTTCAAGATAACAGAAAATGTCTTGTCATTATCAGGTGTGAGGAATCAAATATCCACTTCTGGACAGTAAACCTGACTCTACTAACAATCGTGCATGACAATTCAGGTGTCCATAGCCAAGTAAGAGCTCAGTTTGTCATGGATACCAGGCACTTTGAATCAGGCTGCTTTGCCTTTCCTGTTAAATCTTAAATGTTAAAACTCACTATTGACAGATTATAGATTGGCCTGTTTGGTTATTATATGTTGCGTTATGGATAGTACATCAACAATGTTAGTTATTCTGTTTTCTTCTTCCAGAGATAAAGGTAGCATATACTCCCTTCTTCTCCCATTTTATTCTTGCTGAAAGTGACTCAGAGGCACTAAGAAAATTTCATAGCAGAGTGGAAATTTGTACCCATATTTCCCCAATCCAAATCTGACACTCTAACCACTATGCTACACTGGCTCTGAGTCCTATTTATGACAAAAGGATCAATGATTTCAAAGAGGCATCCATTGAGTTTGATGTCTGAAGATTATGGTGTAACCTACAGATCACATGAACAGATATAAACTTTTTTTTGCTGTCAAGTCACAGCTAATTTATGGTGACCGCTTGGGGTTTTCATGATAAGAGATGTTTGGAGGTGATTTGCCACTGCCCTCCTTCCTGTCACAAACCTGGTATTTATTGGTGGTCTCCTATTTCAATACTGACCAAGGCTGAGCCTGCTTAGTTTCCAGCATCTCACAAGATAGGACTATCCTGGTCAGGGCAGATATAAATGATCTTACTCAAATTGAAATACATGTAAATTATTTCTGGATCACAACTATTCTCACTAATATAGTCTCTTCCTCTTTCTGCCCTAGTTAAACCCTAATTTATGTACACCACACAGAATCGTTATGAGTGGCAATGCCATTTTATGTATGGATGGACTTTTGTATTCACGGTGTCTAAGTTTACAGCAGAAATCTTCTATTAAAAGAAAAGGTAACACTTTTTTTCTAGGTCAGAAGTTAAAAGTACTCTTAGTCACAGAAATCTCAAGTGATCAACATCACTGGTTAGTAGAATAAGAATGAATGAAGTTGCTTTATACTGTGTTAGGTCATTAGTCCATCATGCCCAATACTGTCTGCTGTGCAATGATTCTCCAGAGTTTTTGACTGGGGATTCTTCTAACCCTGTCTTCCTTATAACTGGAGATAACAAGAGATTGAGATGTAACCAGGTTTTTTTTTAAAACTAAGCCATTGTTTAGAGTACATTTGCAATTCTCTTCAAATTATAGAATGAAAATAGAAATGCTATTCTTTGCTGTACTAAAACTTTGCACAAAACAGTACAACGGTTCTACAACTGAACCAAAAAGAATCCTACCACGGATCCAGTAGACATCTCTATCTTAAGCAATAAGGAAGGTCAAAGAGACAACAATGTTTTGCCTTATAGCCCTCACCAAATATGGCTGTGCTTGTTGCAGATTGCCCTATCATTTGAAATTGCAAATATTTATTTTTAAAAAGGTAAAGGTAATCCCCTGTGCAAACACCAGCCGTTTCTGACTCTGGGGTGATGTCGTACCACAGTGTTTTCACAGACTTTGCAGATTTTTTATTGCCTTCCCCAGTCATCTACACTTTCCCCCCAGCAAGCTGGGCACTCATTTTACTGACCTCGGAAGGATGGAAGGCTGAGTCAACTTTGAGTTGGCTACCTGAGCCCAACTTTTGCTGGGATCAAACTCAGGTTGTGAGCAGAGAGCTTAGACTGCAGTACTGCAGCTTTACCACTCTGTGCCACAGGGCTCCTTTTTATTTTTTATATTTTTATATTTTTAGTGCTTGTATTTATAACAGCGCCCGCCTCACTGGACCTCTTTATTTCAGTATCTTCGGGGTATTTTACTTGTTTATTTGATGGGACCACAGCAGCTTTGTTTGTTCTTCCCACAAAATATAGGCTCTTGAGAACTTTAACTTAAACCACAGATTTATTGTAACACAAAGTTCTTAACTTGGGGATATGGGAGATATTTACACAGGCTAATACGTTGTTCAGTTGTTTCAGGCTTTACATTCACTTTATCTTTTCTTGAGTCTCTCACAGTTACACAGTTCACAGTTTCCCTTTAACTCACTCTCCACCTCTAGCCAAGGTCTGGCCTCTTGGGATTGATGTGTCTAGTCTCACCCCTCGACTGGAGTCTCTCCTCTCAGCCCTTCTGGTGTCTCAGACCCACATCCACTCCCTCAACCACCTCACTAAATCTTCAGAGTTGTCTCTAGGTGTTTGTGACCGTTCAGGTCTTAACTGACTCACACACACACAGCCCTCTTGGCTGGTTTTGTCGAGCTTGCAGTCTCTGGAAGACTTCCCCGTCTCCGCCTTAAGCTCCTTCACAGGATCAGCTGTCCTCTCAGCCTCTCTGGCAGGCTCGAACTGACCCTCTCAGTCTCTGTCAGGTCCCCACTGACAGACTTCTCTGACAGGCCTCCACTCTGTCAGACATCAACTTGACTGACTGCCTCAGCAGTTTCTCTTTCTCAACTACCCCTTTCCCTCCCTGAGAGCTCCGAGCACTTTGCCCCCACCCTCAGGTCACCTGACGCAGCCCTGTGTGTCTTCAGTTTATGGTTAACCCATTGCTTTCCGTCACAGTATTATTGACTTCAGTGTTTTCATTTATTCATCTTGCTGCTGACTCTTTTCAACCCCAATATTCAGAATTATCATAGTTTAATTCTTCTGTCTCATCTTTTCATAAGTAATTCAGCTAAATAAGAAAAAAAAGCCAGAACCACTGACTGCAGAAAAACTTAATGTGCTGCAGAACCAGAATTAAATGTGATAATGAAGTTTCCACTGCTGTAAAAATTTCTGCTAATTGATGTATGTAGTGAGAATGATGTCCAGACAACCAATACAAATAAAAATTATGTCTGGTTTTTTAATTTATCTGGAGCAGGGGCTGTGGCTCAGTGGAAGAGCCTCTACTTTGCATACAGAAGGTCTCAGATTCAATCCCTGGCATTTCCAGCTAAAAAGAGTAGGCAGTAGGTGATATGAAAGACCTCCATCTGAGACTTTGGTGGGCTACTGCCAGTCTGAATAAACAATATTACCCTTCATAGACCAAAATTTAATAGAATCATAGAGTTGGAAGGTACCTCTAGGATCATCTAGTCCAACCCCCTGCACAATGCAGGAAACTCACAAACACCTCCCCCCTAAATTCACAGGATCTTCATTGCTGTCAGATGGTCATCTAGCCTCTGTTTAGAAACCTCCAAGGAAGGAGAGCCCACCACCTCCTGAGGAAGCCTGTTCGGTCAGGAAGTTCTTCCTGATGTTGAGCCGGAAACTCTTTTGATTTAATTTCAACCCATTGGTTCTGGTGCTACCTTCTGGGGCCACAGAAAACAACTCCACACCATCCTCTATATGACAGCCCTTCAAGTACTTGAAGATGGTGATCATATCACCTCTCAGCCGTCTCCTCTCCAGGCTAAACATCCCCAATACCTTCAACCTTTCCTCATAGGACTTGGTCTCCAAACCCCTCACCATCTTTGTCGTCCTCCTCTGGACTCGTTCTAGCTTGTCTATATCCTTCTTAAAATGTGAACTCAAAACTGAACACAATATTCCAGGTGAGGTCCTGCCAGAGCAGAGTAAAGCAATACCATCACATCACGTGATCTGGACACTATACTTCTGTTGATACAGCCCAAAATTGCATTTGCCTTTTTAGCCACCGCATCACACTGTTGACTCATATTCAGCATATGATCCACTAAGACCCCTAGATCCTTTTCGCACATACTACCACTAAGATAAGTCTCCCCCATCCTATAACCATGCATCGAATTTTTCCTACCTAAATGCAGAACTTTACATTTATCCCTGTTAAAATTCATTGTATTGGTTTTAGCCCAGTTTTCCAGCCTGTCAAGGTCATCCTGTATCCTGTTTCTGTCTTCTTCTGTGTTTGCAACCCCTCCCAATTTAGTATCATCTGCAAATTTAATAAGCATTCCCTCTATTCCTTCATCCAAATCATTGATAAAGATGTTGAACAAAACAGGTCCCCGGACAGATCCTTGAGGCACTCCACTTGTCACTCCTCTCCAAGAGGATGAGGAACCATTCACAAGCACTCTTTGGGTGCGATCTGTCAACCAGTTACAGATCCACCTAACGGTAACAGGATACAAACCACATTTTACCAACTTGTCAACAAGGATAGTATGTGAAACTTTATCAAAAGCCTTACTGAAATCAAGATAAATGATGTCTGCAGCATTCCTCTGATCCAGCAAGGTAGTCACTTTCTCAAAAAAAGAGATCAGGTATTCCGACATGACTTGTTCTTGAGAAAACCATGCTGGCTCTTAGTAATCACATCTATTCTTTCTAAATGTTCCAGGACCGACTGTTTGATGATTTGTTCTAAAACTTTTCCAGGTATAAACGTCAAGCTGATGGGTCGGTAGTTACCCGGATCATCTTTTTTCCCCTTCTTGAAGATGGGGACAACATTTGCCCGCCTCCAATCTTCTGGCACCTCTCCTGTTCTCCAAGAATTCTCAAAAATAATAGCCAGAGGCTCAGAAATTACATCCGCAAGCTCTTTTAGAACCCTTGGATGCAATTCATCTGGCCCTGAGACTTAGTTTCATTTAAAGAAACTAGGTGTTTATGTACTACCCCTATGCTGATCCTTGGTTGGAACTTCATACCCTCCTTATATGTTCTGTTTTTGCCATGTTGAGCACCGTTTCCCTCAGAAGAGAAGACTGAGGAAAAGTAGGAATTGAGCAATTCTGCCCTCTCTTCATTACCCATTACAATTTCACTTTCTTGCCCTCGAAATGGGCCCATCATGTCTTTGGGTGCGATCTGTCAACCAGTTACAGATCCACCTACTCTGAACATAAGAAAAGACTTGAGAAATCCATCTATTCTGAACATAAGAAAAAACCTCTTTTTTGTTGTTTTTAGCATCTTTGGCCAGCCTAAGCTTATACTGAGCTTTAGCTTTCTTAACTTTTTCTCTACAAGCACTGGCGACTTGTTTAAATTTATCCTTGGTTATAAGGCCCTCCTTCCAATTCCTAAAGGAGTCTTTTTTATTTCTCAAGTCTTTAGAGAGCTGTTTATGGAGCCACTTCGGCTTCTTTAGGCTCTTTCCATTTTTTCTTCTCATAGGAATAGTCTGTGATTGTGCTTTCAGTATTTCGCTTTTAAGAAACTCCCACCTCTCCTGAACCCCCTTCCTCCTAAGTATTTCTGACCATAAGATTTTACCCAACATAGTTCTAAGTTTTTCAAAGTTTGCCTTTCTGAAGTTCAACCTATAAGTCTGACTACGTATAGCTTTCCCCTTCCCTAAGACTGTAAATTCTAAAATCACATGGTCACTACTGCCCAGGGTGCCCACTATTTCCACTTCTTCAATCAATTCTTCCTTGTTGGTGAGAATCAAATCCAAGATAGCAGATCCCCTTGTTTCCTTCTTCGCTTTCTGGAAAAGGAAGTTGTCAGCAAGACAAGTCAGGAGTCTATTTGACTTTTCATTTTTAGCAGAGTTGAACTTCCAACAGATGTCCAGGTAATTGAAATCTCCCATGATCACTGTATCCCTTCTCTTGGAGAACTTTGCAATCTGCTGTAGAAGTATCTCATCCAAGTCCTCTGTCTGACTTGGTGGTCTATAGCAGACCCCCACAATAATATCACTGTTATTTCTTACTTCTTTTATTTTTACCCAGAGACTCTCAACTGAGCTGCCATGCTCAGATTCACATATTTCCTCACAAGTATATACCTCCTTCACATATACTGCTATGCCTCCGTCCTTTCTCATTTGCCAGTCCCTTTTAAATAAGTTGTACCCCTGAATCCTAATATTCCAGTTGTGAATGTCATCCCACCAAGTTTCAGTAAGGCCTATTATATCATAGTCTCCTTCCTTTATTAGGACTTCCAGTTCCTCCTGTTTGTTTCCCATACTCTGTGCATTAGTGTAGAGACATCGGAATCCACGTTTTATGCATCCCGAGAGTTTTCCATACAAGCCTGCAAGTTAACATTATCTAGCATATGCGCCACTCTTTGCAAATCTTTAATGTTCTTATCCCCAGTTTCTGGCATCATACGAGGCTTTGAATTATTGTCTTGCTCCCCCATACAATTTCATTTAAAGCCCTCCTTATTAGGTTAGCAAGGCTGTTACCAAACACCCTTTTTCCTACCACCGTAAGGTGCAAACCATCTCCCGATAGAAGACCGCCATCTCGAAAGCGTAAGCCATGGTCCAAAAATCCGAATCTTTCCTGACGACACCATCGACATAGCCAGTCATTTATTTGAAGTATTCTTCTTTCTGAATCTTTAAAAAGTTAAAGAGATTAGAAGATCAAATTCTTGACCTTTCTTTCGAAATAAAGAGACTATCAGTGTCAATGGATAAAATTCACTTAGCCCAGCTGGATGATACCTCTATTGGAACTTTAGCCCCTTTAAAGCAGTGTCCATCTGCAACACAGGATGTGGATCCCTGGAGCTCCTTTACGGCGTCTAAGGTCAGTGTGGGCCATGAAAGCAACATGCAACAATTGGTTCTACAGCGCAATAAGGTTTGCATCGCAGTTTGTCCTTATGGCAGGAAGACCCCATGCTGAAGAAGTAAACTTTTAGTTAAATCTCATCTCTGTGAACTTCTTCATCTGAACTATCACAAAATTGACTTGATTACCATCGAATCTCTTAATGATCAGTCATCACCACAATCATCACCACTTTCCTCTTCCTATATTGGGGAGCAGAAGCTCCAGGCTTCTTATCCATTGGATCTTGAGAAATTTTCTTCAAGCTTCGTGGAGGATCCTGAGAAACTTTCTTCAAGCTTTGTGGAGGCTGGGGAAGTAGCCCTTGTCCCAATGGTTCTGAATCAGTTACTGTGGGAAGATCCTGGAACCTATTGCTGAGCAGCAGGGGTTCAGAACATCTTCTATTTTTCTTTCTCCTTCGGGTTACATTTTTCCAGGAACCCTCCTCCTATGTTGGATTCTTTTTTAATTGCTGAGATACCATTTCCTCTCCCTCCTCTTTTCCTTTCAAGAGTGCCTCATACATTTTGTCAAGAAAATTCTCAGCTTTCTTTATACACTGCAGTGTGGAAAATTGTGCCTCCAGTCCCTGTATCTTCTCCTCCAGCAGGGCCACTAACTTACACTTGCTGCAAGTGTAATTCGTGTTACTCTCAGGTAGAAATACAAACATCCCACAGTCCTTACACGTCACTGCCTCTGCTCCCTTGTCAGCCATACTGCTGCAATCCATTTCAAAATTTTCTTTATCTTCACTTCTTTTTAAATCCCACTACCAACTGCCACTTGCAACTACCTTTCTACAGAACCCCCAGGCTAAGAGCCACAGGCCAAGAGCCCTTTGGTGGCTCGTGCCTCTGGCAAGGATGAATCTTGCAAATGAAAGGCTCAAACCCCCACCCACCTCTGACTCAACAGCCAGAGCAACAGCAGAGGGCGGGGCCAGCAATTACCCCCAGGCAAACAAGCTCTCCTCACTCAGCAACAGCTACACAAAAGCAATCAGAAACCCCTCTCCAGCAGGCATCAAGCACTCACACAATTACCTCCCAGAGCAACCCTAGGTAACGTTCCCCAGCAGTTTTAGAAAAGCAAATCAAGTCTCACTCACCTTACCAGCAGCTCTGTTCTAGATCCAAACACCTTCTACTGCAGCTGAGCCACTTTGATTTGATTTGGTATATGGCAACTTCATTTGAGAATTTGTCTTACATTGATAGCATGGTGTTTGTATTAACATTTTTATTGAATTACTTAAATGAGGGAGAACAATATTTTGTTTAAAGCTAATGCAATACCTAGCAGTAAGACTGGTCCTAGAGTCAGGTGATAACCAGAAAAGGCCCAGCCCATCCTCATATGCAAAATTATCAGCTATGAAACCTTAGGATCTGCTTTATCCAACTGGAAACTGAAATTATTTCAATGAATACATTACATAAGAGAAGCCATGTTGGATCAGGCCAATGGCCCATCCAGTCCAACACTCTGTGTCACACAGTGGCCAAAAAAAAAATTATATATATACGGTATACACACACACACACATATACACACTGTGGCTAATAGCCACTGATGGACCTCTGCTCCATATTTTTATCTAACCCCCTCTTGAAACTGGCTATGCTTGTAGCCGCCACCACCTCCTGTGGCAGTGAATTCCACATGTTAATCACCCTTTCAGTGAAGAAGTACCTCCTTTTATCCATTCTAACCCGACTGCTCAGCAATTTCATCGAATGCCCACGAGTGCTTGTATTGTGAGAAAGGGAGAAAAGTACTTCTTTCTCTACCTTCTCCATCCCATGCATAATCTTGGGGTTAGTGGGACTCTAACTGCTACCTTTTCTTTGCACTCTCCTACAAGATTTCATGGCAAATGATGGTTTAACCCCCTATTCCTCCTCCCCTCCAACATGGAGTTAAACTGGGTCCCCAACAACAGCAGAATTGTTTTTTTAGGTTTGCAAAAGGTTGCCTTTTTGTTTCCTTGCTTGATTTGCTTCTTATGCAGGATTTGCTTATTCAAGACAATCTTGCTGGGTACCAGAGCCATTTTGTGTAACACTTTGTGGTCCTCTGGGAAGGGTTTGTTTTTAGATGTTTTTGTTTTGTTGTATTCAGTATGCTCCGGTTTCTTTAACTTTTTAAATCAGAGCTTGTTTTTTAAGGACTGTAGGTGTTATATAAATCATGAAATGGTGTCAACAAGGTCTAGAGGTATTGCTTACCAGTGCAAAGCAGATTACATTATTCAGTACTTTTACACATACACCAGTTCTTTATAAATATCTTATACTTCACAGGAAATTGTTTGGTTTTGGAAACAGTCTGGCAGTTCTGAAAAGGAAACCTAGTGAACATGCAAATGCAATATATTCCCCCCTCTCTGAATATTTTTAGCTATTCCCATGAGGGCTGTTCAGGTATCATTATTATGGTCAATATCTAAATTTCTCTCAGCGTTTTAAAGAGCTTGCATGCCGCCAGCATAAGTGTTAACTATCTAACTCATGTGGTATAGTGGTTAGAGTAGAACTGGGAAAAGCCAGGTTTATATCCTCACATAGCCATGAAATTTACCCTGTGACTTTGGACCAGTCACTGACTTTCAGTACAGCCTACTTCATAGGGTTTTGTGGTGATAAAATGGAAGAAGAGATAATCATGTATGAAAAGGTGGGATAAAAGGAAAGGTGGGATAAAAATCTAACACACATTGTGGAAGGTTAGTCTAATACTGGAACAACTTGCTATATAGAACCAAGAAGAGGATGTTCTCCCCACATTCAAATATACAACCAATCTTGTTGGTCGAGACACAATTCTTGTTTGGGCATAGTAAACCCTGGCTAAGGCCGATATTTAAAATGAAGAACCATAGCTCATGGCAAAAGCTTCTAGTACAAGCAGGAAACTCAATTTCATACCTTGACAACTCTAGTTTAAAAGATCACAGGTAGCAGGACTAAGACAGCTGTTAATAAACAGTAATGGGCTAGATGGATGAGTGGTCTAATTCTGTACAGAAAGCTTCATATATTCTGAAGTCAGAGGGCATAAGAATATACTTAGGTGTCACCAAATTCACAACAGGACAGGTATTTATTGCCTTGAAGAACTCCACAGAAGGTATCAGTAGACACCTTCTCTTATAGCTCTGTTGCATGATTAGACTAGTGCTGGATACAAATCCTGATCAATGTCACATGGGATCCAAACCACTGTCTGTCTGTGTTTCATGGTAGCTATGTTTCATATCTAGCAGTATGAGCACATGCATTAAAAAAACCCTATTCTATACTTTGAGTGGAACTGGGAATAAGAGATGCAGGATATATTCCCATTGTACATTTTAACTCTTGTCCCCATTTCCTTTTGAACTCTCCTGAGGATGCTTGCTGAGCAGAAAGGTTAAAACAGATAAAAGAAAGTACTTCTTCACCCAAAGGGTGATTAACATGTGGAATTCACTGCCACAGGAGGTGGTGGCAGCCACAAGTATAGCCACCTTCAAGAGGGGTTTAGATAAAAATATGGAGCACAGGTCCATCAGTGGCTATTAGCCACAGTGTATGTGTGTATATAAAATTTTTTGCCACTGTGTGACACAGAGTGTTGGACTTGATGGGCCGTTGGCCTGATCCAACATGGCTTCTCTTATGTTCTTATGTTGTTCTGCCAGTCTACTAAACAGCACAGGAGTCCGGTTAGTTCTGGCACATGGCAATCCTGAGTTAACCCCATGTGTCTTTTTAATATAGAAATCATGTTCATCCCATACAACAAATTGAAACACATTTTTATGCGAATCATGCTTTGCTTCCACTGTGGCCTCCAGTGCTGAAGAATTTGTACTATTGCTGCTATACAACATTAGGAGGAGTGACTCACCTCAAGAAAATTAAAGGATCAATTAATACAAACATATTGCCCTTCACAGTTACCATTTACTATGCCATGTCCTTGCATAAATCAGTAATTTAAAACTGCTGGTGATCTTGCAAGGTATAATGAAATGAAACATTAACCAAATGTAAATGTTTTAACCAAGTTGATTATGGCATTATATACAGTCCCAAAATGAAAGCACAAAAAGCAGGCTATTGCACAGCAGAATGGCTTGTATAGTTCTTTAAAAAATAAATAGGCCAGTATAGCACGTTCAGAAATACTGTGCTTGGTGCATGAGGCACCCTTAGTTTGAAACTGGCTCACTTCCAGATACTGAGGTCACCTTTGGTTATTCTCATGGACAGTTTTAAATTCAATTGTTGAATTAATTTTTGACACACTAGAGTCACGGTAATAGGGAATATGAGAGGAAAAATTGCTTTTGACATCATCATCTATGAATATGGGCTTGTGAAATGTTAGAAAATGGGGAGGAAATCCCTGGAGGACTTCCTTGGAAAAGTGTCTAGCCACAGGCTACTTCTGTGGATTTAACATCCAGTCTGAAAGGTTTGGGACCACTTGAATTTCAGTATCTTAGTCCATATTATACAAGTTGCCCCCCAAGTCGGAATAAAGAGACGGACACAATTAGATTGGTGAAACTATGGGCCACTTTTATTAAAATAACCAGCAACGGCAAGGGCAACCAAACTGCGGCCAGGTCAGGGCCAGGGGTCTCCTCAGACCGCTCCCCTTCCTTTTTCAGCGGGCGAGAGACCCGGCCCCCCAGCCGGAGCTGTGAGCCACAGCTCCCGTTAGGCAGGCCCAGCAGGGAGGCTCGCACCGGAGAGCCCAAACACCAGACGCGAGTCTCAGCGAAAGGCACCCATCCAATCGAGTCTCCAGGACAGTCTGCATTCACATACCTCGGGCCACACCAAAGGTTGATCCTGCCAGACCCCTAACTCCCCAAAAGGGGGAGGCTAACCGGTCCTCCCCAGGCCGCATAGTGCCATAAACCCCATAAAACCTGCCCTAAAAAGTGACCAAACTCTACCAAGGCACCAACCCAAAGCCAATTCCTCAATCCACTGACATGCTATGCAGGGCAGGCAAAAAACACCCCCCAGTCACGTGCCAAATAGCTGGGGAGTAAAAAATTCCTACCCGGCCCCTCCAAACGGAAGCGAACAGCAATTGCCTGCATAACAAACAGGGCGGGTGGGTGGGCCGAAAACGCCGAGAGGACTGCACGGCGTCAGACGGGGCTTCAGCAATAGCGCTAAAGTCCCGCCCTCTAGAGACACGCTCAAAAGCGCACCAAAAAAGTCCGCTCTCCCTCCAGGGGGGGCAAAATTCCCCCTCTAGCCACGCTGCGATGCAGCTAACCGGTCCTCCCCAGGCCGCATGGTGCTATAAACCCCATAAAACCTGCCACAACTAAGGCCAAGTCTCTACTTAGGGCTTAGCACCCACAGAAAGGCCCAAAGCCAACACAAGCCCTTGCCATAAATCCCTCAGGAAAAGCATATTACCCTTTTCCGAGAGATGCACACCATCCCCTCTGTAGAGGTCGGGACATTCCTTAAAAATATCCGGATGGGGCAAATAGTGGCCCAAACCACCCTCCGAAACCTTGCGAATCTCCTTATTTGCTCTATAACGAGCCCTTTCTAATCCAGCTGGATTCCAAGCACTGCGCCACACCAAGCGCGGAATCATGGCCGACCAAACTATAATGGTACCAGGCCATCTGTTCCTTATGTACTTGAAATCGTCTCAGGCCTGCAAGATCAAAGCCTTGCCTTTAATCAGCCCAAGATCATTCCCTCCCAGGTGAACAATTAATACCTGCGATGGAGGGCCCAAGCACCCATGAAATAAGAAAATGGGGGGGGGGGGGAAACCCCGATGCCTGCTCAAGTGCCTGCAGCCTCTGAAAAATGGCTGCATTAACTTCGTCCCCTTCCTCGTCCGACGAAGGGGGGGCGGAGGCTTAGATGGAGGCTTAGGAGCCTTAGGGGCAGGCTGTTTCCCTTTTGACTTTCCACTACCTTTGCGACCCGACATGCTCACTGAAGAGCACAGCACAAAGCAGAATTTCTTTAATTAGCTTAACCAAGCCTGAGGCAAACAAAGGAATAAAGGTGGGAAAAAACAGCCTTCAAAATGGCCACCACCCCAGTGAACTCTAAAATGGCCACCGCCTCAACACCTCGTAAAATGGTCGCCCCAAGAGTAGGGTTGCCAAGTCCAATTTAAGAAATATCTGGTGTCACGGCTCAAGTCTCAGATAAGGAACGACGGCTGCCAACGTCCCGGCAGCTGGCCAGAACTCTCGCAGCCGGCTGGGGAGGAGCGCAGGGGTGATCGTAAACAGTCCAATTACTCAACACCGTAAATCAGTCCGGCTGAAGGAGGAAACAGAGAGCGTAGTCCCAGGAATGCAGAGGGTCGGAAGCCAGAGAAAGCAAAGCCAAAATACAGTCCAAATACCTAAGCCAGTCCACAAAGCAGAGTCAAAGTCCAGAGTTTCAAGTCCAAGGTTCAAGCCGGGTCAGGAGTACACGGGTTCTCTCAGCAAGCAAGAGGGTGCAGGGGTGATCGTAAACAGTCCAATTACTCAGCACCGTAAATCAGTCCGGCTGAAGGAGGAAACAGAGAGCGTAGTCCCAGGAATGCAGAGGGTCAGAAGCCAGAGAAAGCAAAGCCAAAATACAGTCCAAATACCTAAGCCAGTCCACAAAGCAGAGTCAAAGTCCAGAGTTTCAAGTCCAAGGTTCAAGCCGGGTCAGGAGTACACGGGTTCTCTCAGCAAGCAAGAGGGTGCAGAGCGTGGTCACGTCCCAGTAGGATCGTTCGTTGCCAGCACAGTTTGCCCTAGGGCCAAGATTACAGATATACTGTGCTGGCTTGTTAGCTCATTAGTATGCTGGGCTTAGATCTCTTCTCCCCCGCATGCGTGCCTCACTTCTTCTGCTTCGTATCTCCTGTCGTCTCCTTTCACGGAGCCAGCTAACAGGTGGTGGTGATTCCGGAGGGGATGAGCTGGGGCCCGGCGTGGCCTGATCAGTTCCAGGTGGCTCCTGCTGCCGGCTTGCTTCTTCGGGACTTACGTCCAGGGCTGTTAAAGGCGCCTGCTCTGAGCTAGCAGGGGCTGTGTCAGGGGCAGGCATGACATCTGGGGACTTTGGGGGTGCAGCCAGGAGACTTTGGGGGTGGAGCCAGGAGACATTGGGGTGGAGCCAAGATCAAGGCTGTGACAAGCATAATTGAACTCCAAACGGAGTTCTGGCCATCACATTTAAAGGGACGGCACCCCTTTTGAATGCCGTCCTTCCATATGAAATAATGAAGGATAGGGGCACCTTTTTGGGGCTCATAGAATTGGACCCGCTGGTCCAATCTTTTTGAAACTTGGGGGGGTATTTTGGGGAGAGGCACTAGATGCTATACTGAAATTTGGTGCCTCTACCCCAAAAAACAGCCCCCCCCAGAGCCCCAGATACCCACGGATCAATTCTCTATGATTTTCTATGGGAATAAATCTCCCTAGGGAATAATAGAGTTCCCACCAGACATTTCCCTCCCCTCCCCCCGCTTTCTGACAACCCTGAAGCGCGGGGAGGGTCTCCAAACTGGGGGATCCCCTGCCCCCACCTGGGGATTAGCAACCCTATATTTTCCAACCCAGACTGGGCAACTCTACCTCTGGGCTTGGCTTGCTGGAGTCAAACATTTTGCCCTTTCTGCTAGCAAGGCAATGGAGAGGCAATCACTACCCAATTATTTTTAGAGTGTTTTACACATGGCTGCAAATCACTGAGCAGGGAGTAAAACTGCAGCCACGATCCTTTCTCACCCCTCTCGTGGTGGCCGGCCATCTCTCTTACCGTTTTGTAGATAATTCTCCCCAGGCCCTGTGAATTCATCTGCATGGTCACTCAGCAGAACTAACAGCAAATGAATTCCAATTTCCCCTCTGAAGAGAAGCTCTCGCCCTTAAAAATTAATGCATTTTGAAAAAGGCTTGTATCCAAACCAAGCCAAAACCCTCAGAAGGCTTAAAAACACAATAAGGAAGGGGTGCAAAAAACAACTGCCAGTCCTGGGAGAGAGGGACACAGCAGTCCACACCACACAGGGCTCCGCCAGAACATCAATGGTGCCCGACCCGCACAATTCCGTCGGCGGCGCAAGACAGACCGGCGCGCCCCAAAGTCGCGCAGCATGCCAGGGTCTGTCGTCCCCACTGGCGCCCGAACCGCAGAGTGACAGGGGCCCGGTGGGACGAGGGAGAGGAGACCCTCTGCCGCTCTCCCCAGGCAGCCCGCAGCGGCGGCAGCCTGTGCCTGCGCCGCGGCCGCTCTCCTCAGGCAGCCCGTAGCAGCGGCGGCGGCCGCTCTCCTCAGGCAGCCTGTAGTGGCGGTGGCAGCGGCGGCAGCCGCTCTCCTCAGGCAGCCTGCGTGGCAGCTGCTCTCCTTAGACAGCCTGTAGCAGTGGCAGCAGCTGCTCTCCTCAGGCAGCCTGTAGCGGCGGCAGTGGCAGCAGCCGCTCTCCTCAGGCAGCCTGCGCGGTGGCTGCTCTCCTTAGACAGCCTGTAGCGGCGGCAGCAGCTGCTCTCCTCAGGCAGCCTGTAGCGGCGGTGGTGGCAGCGGCAGCAGCCGCTCTCCTCAGGCAGCCTGCGCGGCGGCTGCTCTCCTTAGATAGCCTGTAGCAGTGGCAGCAGCTGCTCTCCTCAGGCAGCCTGTAGCGGCGGCAGTGGCAGCAGCCGCTCTCCTCAGGCAGCCTGCGCGGCGGCTGCTCTCCTTAGACAGCCTGTAGCGGCGGCAGCAGCTGCTCTCCTCAGGCAGCCTGTAGCGGCGGTGGCGGCAGTGGCAGCAGCCGCTCTCCTCAGGCAGCCTGCAGCGGCGGGCACAGTGAGGGGGAAGCACCATCCCTCCCCCACTTCCAGATTTTTGGAGAGCGGGGGAGGAGGCTGCCAACCTGGGGGTCCCCCGCCAGGGCAGGCGGGTTGGGAAGCCTACCCAAGAGCAAGGGTATGGGGAAGAAGCAAGGCCAAAATGGCCACCAAACACCAGGGAAAAGTACAGCACTCAAAAAATGGCCGCCCCAAGCACAGGGTATGGGGAAGAAGAAGCAAAGCCAAAATGGCCGCCAAGCACCAGGGAAAAGTACAGCAACTCAACAATGGCCACCCAAAGCACCAGGAACGGGGAAGAAGCAGCAAGGCTAAAATGACCGCCAAGCCCAAGGGTAAAGTACAATCACAAGCACCCTCGAACCCATTGACCAATAGCCGCCTCTCAAAACGGCCACCGAGCCCGGCTGCTCACCACTGTCTTGGCCAAATGGCCACCTAATCCCCTGACAGAATGAAGGGGGAGGGGGTCCAAAACTGGACTGCTATTTATAGAAGGCGCTGCTACTAGGGCCCCTGCAAAGGAAGCCTCCCTCAGCCCAAAGGGCACCCTATAACCCCCCTGGGCACACAGTCAAACTTTAAAGAACAATGCTCCAGCGACGCGCTCCGCTCAGCTCCGCCGATCCACGCGACGATCCCCAGCCTCCCGGCCTACACAGCCCTCAAACACTAGGAGCATGCAAACACGCTCCCAGCCCTTCCGAAAACGCCGAGAGGACTGCACGGCGTCAGACGGGGCTTCAGCAATAGCGCCGCCCCCTAGAGACACGCTCAAAAGCGCTCCAAAAAAGTCCGCTCTCCCTCCGGGGGGGCAAAATTCCCCCTCTAGCCACGCTGCGATGCAGCAGGCTCAAGGAGGCTCCGCATTCACAAAAATGAAACAAGACTACCAGTATTAAAACAGAGCATGCACAGGTGTCTGAGAGGTCAAACAATTGTCAAACCATTCCAAAGATTTTGCAAAAGGTAAAGCACATACACTCCATCTGGGATATAGAGGAGATAGGAGGATCCAGAAGGATGGCAAGGTGAGGGTCAAAGTCTGTACATTCTAGTTGCACATCCAGAGGTCAGAGAAATAGATGGAAAAGATAAAGGATGAGGAGTGGGGTGGAACAACCTGAGAGAGAGAGAGCGCTATGATCTTTCAAGACTTCCTTTGTTTTGGATGTAACTCGCATCTTTCTTGCAGCAAGCTGTTCTGTGATTACTAATTCACATCTTGGGAATTGTCTCCAAAGCACTGGGTACAACCACCAAAAATGTTAGAGGTATGGTAGCAGCAGCGTGACAATGATCCAAGTGGCAAACCAACAAGCACAAAATCTCTCTTTCCTTCCATTGTCTTTCATGAGGCTCTTCCTTCAAGCAGGTAAAAGCACATGGCTGTTCTTTCCCTATTTTATCCTTGGAACAGTAGGTAAGGTTGAGGCACCATGAATGGTCCAAAGTTACCTAGTGAACTTGATATCCAGGAGAATGCATAAACCTAGCTCTGCCCTGTCTTAAGGTCATGCAATGCAGAGCAACCAGAATAAAGAGACAATTTCAAACAGCAACCACATGACAGTCATATTGCATGAAGTAGCCATTACCTAACAAGTTGTAGGGAAATGGGTTGCTGCCATTTCATCTTCCACTTACAGATATCTCTCTCATAAACTCAGTATGCACTGTAGGCAGCAGAAAGATTAACTCTTTAATCACACTAGTTTGCTGAGTTATAGACTTGGACAAACAAAATTAAGACTATGACAAGTCTCCTGTAGAGTGTGATTTTTTTTGTTAAAAAAACCAGTCTTCTTTTAGATACATGGCAAGAATATATATATTTCTCTTTCTTTTCACTGGAAGGGTGTTTCTCAGAGGGCAAAAATCATTAGGGGTCCTTGGCTGCCTTGATGTTTTAAAAGTTTGTTCTGTCCTATTGAGGTTTCAGAAGCATTTATTCATTGTGCTTTCCTTTTCCTGGGATCAATTTCAGCAGGCCGAGGAAAGGGTAAAAGCTTTCCTCTTTCTTCTTGTACTGTATTTGCTCTTCTACCACTACACACTGCTCAGAACGAATGAAAGTGCCTCACAATTTCAGATATCAGCATGATAGGATCTCAGAGAAGAAAAATCAAAATGTAAGCTCATAACCAAAAGGCCAAGAAAGCACCTGGGAAACCGGAAGGCTCTGCTCCAGAACTAGATGGGTGGCCAACCTGAGCCCAGCCAGATGGTCAACATCTTAACCACAGGACAGGGCAAAGGTAATTTGTAAGTTGCAAACTCAGTCAGCCATTTTTTTTTCCTGACAAGGGAATATACACAGTGCGGGTTACCCTTTGGTTAAGGTTTTAAAATGCTTAGAAAAATATCTCTACAATAAGAAGCTTTCATCTAGGTCTTTTCGGTGTATGTCTCCTCCAGATACAATATGCTTTCTCTAGTGCTCGATAATATATGTAACCTTTCCTAGAAAGCAATGCCATGGTTCCCAGAATGAATGAGCTCATTAAAAGGAGTCTTGTGGAACCTTCAGAACTAATCATATCATTGTGGCATGAAACTAGAGTACATATCACTAGATATGATGAGCTCAGAATGGTTTACAACATAAAATAGTCAAAACTAAGTAGCAGCAACAAATAATAGCAACAACAACAATAACAAATTAATAATAATATTGACAAAAAACTGTGCCTCATGTAAAGCAGGAATAGATACCCTGAGAACTCCAATGCCCAAATAATATCAAAAAACAGCAAGGGCACTGGGAAAGGAGCTTAGAACAGGGGACAGAATGGTTGAATCACTATTCTAATCTACTATTCCAAATATCTGGAATTCCAACTATTTTGGATTCCAACTATTTGGAATAGTAGATTAGAATAGTGATTGTAATGTAATGCAATGAACATTAGAATGGTATATTGAAATGTAGTTTCCTGGTCTGGTAACAGAGAAGACATAATGCTGTGCCATAAATCACCCCACCTCAAAGAAAAAGATGCCATTAGTGACCTCCATGCTTGAGAGGAGACAAATGGAGCATAACAAGGTCTCAGTTAATTACTCTTTGCACTCCACAATTAAGAATACATTTGCACATATATCTCCAGGTTTGATGTTATCTATTTACTTCACTGTTCCCTCAATGAATTAAATCCAAACAATTATAACTTAGCTTGTTGTTATGCCAATAAAGGTTTCTGAAATCTGGAGTTCCCCTGGAAATGTAGCTTGTTATTCCTGTTTGCATCTGTTAAAACATCTTCATGATGTTGTATGCTAATTTGCTGTTTAACCTCTGCCTTATATGTATGGACTAGAAAATTCTATTTCATTGTATCTGATGAAGTATGCATGGACATGAAAGCTCATATCTTGAATAAAACTTTGTTGGTCTTCAAGGTGCCACTGGACTCAAGCTTTGTTCTACTGCTTCAGATCAGTATGGCTACCCATCTGTACCTATCCTGCCTTTGCAGTTTACTTGAAAGACATGTAGACCCTAGGATCTGAGCCATCAGTCTTACCCCTCTCTCATGATCTAAGCAAACTGTACACGTTCAGAAGAAAAATGAGCCTTCCTGCATTTATTCAACCACTTTTCACCTTAGTAAAAAAACACAACAACAACCAGAAACCTTTAAAAGTTAAAACAAAATGTTTCAGGAGTTAAAGAAGGGAAGTTTTGGGGTGACATCAAAAGTGCTAGCTGATAATCACCTTCCACAACTAGTTTCTGCTGTACAGTTGCCCAGTTAGCTATCTCAGAGCATTTCAGGAAGGTATCCTTGGATTATTTGTGGCAATGGTGCTTTCAGATTGACTCCCGGGCTCTAATAGAGTTACAAACATAAGAACAGACCTGCTGGATCGGACCAGTGGTCCATCTAGTTCAGCATTCTTTCTCACATAGTGACCAACCAGAGAGCCAGTCTGGTGTAGTGGTTAAGTGTATGGGCTCTTATCTGGGAGAACCGGGTTTGATTCCCCACTTCTCCACATACAGTTGCTGGAATGGCCTTGGGTTAGCCATAGCTCTCATTAGGGTTGCCAAGTCCAATTCAAGAAATATCTGGGGACTTTGGGGGTGGAGCCAGGAGACTTTGGGGGTAGAGCCAGGAACAAGGGTGTGAGAAGCATCATTGAACTCCAAAGGAACTCACATTTAAAGGGACTGCACACCTTTTTAAATGCCTTCCTTCCATATGAAATAATGAAGGATAGGGGCTCATAGAATTGGACCCTTGGTCCAATCTTTTTGAAACTTGGGGGGGTATTTTGGGGAAAGGCACTAGATGCTATACTGAAAATTTGGTGCCTCTATCTCAAAAAATAGCCCCCCCCCCCAGAGCCCCTGATACCCGGGGATCAATTCCCCATCATTCCCTATGGGAATCGTTCATGAAGGTGCATGATAGCTGTGGGGGCGGGGCTTCCCCGCTGGCCAGCTGGCTGGGGGAGGGGGGAAGCCTGTAAAACTGGGGGATCCCCCTCTGGGACCTGGGGATTGGGAAGCCTAGCTCTCATAGGAGTTATCCTTGAAAGGGTAGCTGCTGTGAGAGCCCTCTTAGCCCCACCCACCTCACAGGGTGACCGTTGTGGGGGAAGAAGATATAGGAGATTGTGGGGGGAGAAGATATAGGAGTCAGTGGCCGTTTTCCCACTCACGTTTTACTGGCGCCACGACCATCCTGACGCCGGCGAATCTGCCTGGATTTCGCATCAGAAGCTCCGGCGCTCCCAGAAGCGCCGGCTACTTCCGTCGCTAAGCCAGCGCAAACGGAAATCGCAAAGATGCAGGAAAACGTTTGCGCTGGCTTAGCGACGGAAAGCGCCGGCGCTTCTGGGAGCGCCGGCGCTTCTGTTGCGAAATCCAGGCAGATTCGCCGGCGTCAGGATGGTCGTGGCGCCAGTAAAACGTGAGTGGGAAAACGGCCTCTGATTCAGAGACAAGGGTGGGGTATAAACCTGCAGTCTTCTCCTTCTTCTTCTGGATGGTCAAAGACAGGACATAGAGGCTGAGGCCTTTCCCTGATGTTGCCTCCTGGCTGTGGGATTCAGAGGATTAGTGCCTTTGAATGTGGAGGTTCACCTCAGTCACCATGGCTAGTTGTCATTGATAGCCCTATCATCCATGAATCTATCTAATCCCCCTTTAAAGTTGTTTATTCCTGTGGCCATCCTCTGGCAGCAAATTCCACATTTTAATCACTCTCTGTGTAAAGTAGTATTTCTTTTTATCCATCCTGAATCTTCTGCCCATCAGTTTCACTGGATGCCCTTGAGTTCTAGTATTTTGGGAGGAAAAAATCTCCATTGTCACCTCTCCTTCTGTTGCTGCCCAAGAAAGCCTCTTTAATCAGCTGAGCTGTGGGAGCAGGCTGTTCCCATGACTCAGCTGTTTAAAGGGGCTTTCTTGGACAACCAGCCACAGAGGAGCTGAGATGTTTTTCATGAAGAACAGAAAGGAAAGGTTTCATCCCTTGCTTTCTGCACTTCATGAACTGCATGAAACTGTATCAAAACTTGTGGAAGTTTGTGGCAGTTCTTCAGTTCACGAACATTGCTTCACAAACCATGAAATCATCAACATTCATGATGAACTAGTTTGTCAGCTGGTTTGTGCCTATCCCTACCCACAGGTCAAATGGCAAAGCAGCAGTACCATATTCTAAAATCTACCTTTGTGGTCAATCAGAACTACCACAGAACAATGCCTCCCAGTCCCAAAAGGTGACGCAGAAGAATACCATCATTTGGTGGAATCAAAAGCCACTGAAAGGTCCAGGAAAATTAATGGTTTTGCACTCTCCTCACTTTCTCCTAAAAGAGCCCCATGGCACAGAGTGTTAAAGCTGCAGTACTGCAGTCCTAAGCTCTGCTCACGACCTGAGTTCAATCCCTGGTGGAAACTGGGTTTTCAGGTAGCCGGCTCAAGGTTGACTCAGCCTTCCATCCTCTCGAGGTCGGTAAAATGAGTACCCAGCTTGCTGGGGAGAAAGCGTAGATGACTGGGGAAGGCAATGGCAAACCACCCTGTAAAAAGTCTGCCATGAAAACGTGAAAGCAACATCACCCCAGAGTCGGAAATAACTGGTACTTGCACAGGGGACCTTTTCTCCCCCCCACACACACTTTCTCCTAGCACATGTCATCCACCAGGGCAACCAAGGCCATTTCAGTTTGAACCAGGACTAAAACCAGATTGAAATGGATCTGAACAGTCTGCTTCATTTAGGAATCTCTGGAGTTGGCTGGCCACTACTCCTTCAATCACCTTGCTCAAGAACAGTTTATTTGAGACTGGACAATAGTTATTCAATATTCCTGGGTCCAGAGTAGGTTTCTTTAGAAGTGGATGCACCACTGCCCACTTCAAGGCAGGAGAAACCAACTTGTCTCTCAGGGAGGCATTTACTGTCTCCCAGGCCAGGTCCACCAGTCCCCCCTTCCAGCAGATTTAAGTAGCCAGGAAGGGCAAGGATTGTATAAACAAACAGTAGGTTTAAAATGTCCTGGAATCCTGTCCACATTCTCACAGACTGGACAAGTTGAAAGGTATCCCACACAACTGGCACCCAGGAACCATCTAATCCTGTTGCTGCTAATGTAGAGTCCAGGTCAGAATGGATGTAAGAGATTTTATTAGCAAAGTGCTTAGCAAAATGATTTCAGTATGCTGTAGAGCGGTCTACCTCCTCCCATTGGCCAGAATGCAAGAGGTCCCTAGCCACTCAGAAGAGTTCTCCAGGTCTATATTGTGCAGATGAAACAATGGTGGAAAAGTACTGATTCTTTGCCATCATCACCGCCACAGTGTAGGCTTTCAAATGAATTCTAGCCTATGCCTTCAGATTAATCCCAAATCTTTTGCCATTATTGCTCTAGCTATCTCCCCTGGACTATTTTATCCTGGCATAAGCATTTATGAACTAGAGCCCACATCTTTAGGTGCAATATACGCCTCACTATTCAAATATTTATATATCGGGCAGGTTGCCAACTTCCAGATGGGGTCTAGAGATTTCCTGGAATCACCACTGATCTCCATTGCTGTATTGGAGGATGGCCTCTATGACCTTATAGCTGGCTGAGGTCACTCCTCCCACTCCACCCCCAAATCTCCACCCCTAAATTTCCCAGCCCAGAGTTGGCAACCCTAATTGAGGCTATGAAAAACACCAGGATATAAGTTCCATAAAATGTAAGAAGTACAAGTAAGATGAAATTATGTAAAATTCAATAAAAGTACATTCACAATAGCAGTAACTAGCATCAGGGCTGGATCGGGGGGGGGGGGGCAGAGGGGGGTGCTTGCCCCGGGTGCCAATGGAGGGGGGGAGCGCCAAATTGGGTATGGAGTCCATTGTATTCTATGGGACCATAAGATAGAATGGCCCATAAGGGGGCACCATTTTTTAATTTTGCCCCCCCCCCTCAAAAAACATGTAGATCCAGTCCTGACTAGCATTTATCAAAGTCTGCTAAACTGCAGATATGGCTGCATAGTGCAAACAACCAGGTTGCATATGAAAAAGGAATCCTTTAAGAGAGAGCTATCTGCAAGCAATGTGCGAATACACATTTGTTAGTTAAAATGGCATGGGATCTGGCAAAATTGTGCGTATAGTATATATTGGATGAGAAGAAAAAGGCATGTCACATATTTGTATAATTGGTTTTCAACTATTCTCTCTAGTAGATCTTTGATTTATGTATTCATCTAATTTTCCATTCATATTAGCTATTAAGTTACCATAAAGTTTCTTTGATTCTTAGTGAGTAGAACACAGCAGACAAAACTTTTTTTGAAGAACAAAGTGAAATGCCACATAAACTTCAGCTTATGTTTCCTGTTTCCCCTAATTTAATAGAAAACACAAGAGATTTGTTATACAGCAAGGAACATATTTTAGGAGATGTCACATTTAGAATTCCTTTGCTGTCTATAACATCATGAGCACAGTGGCTCTGGTTCAAACCAACCACAGCTTGGAAAACAGAATATATAATCTAAAAATATTAAGCAGAGAAGCATAAGTGGGACTTTTCACATTCATCCCATGCCAGTCTTTCCCTATGCTGTATTCCAACCATCTGAGGCTCATTGAGAATCAGTGAAAGTCACACCAAAACCCAAAATGTTGGAAGCTCAGACACCTGTGCTCTCTTGCTCTTTTAACAAGCTCTTCATTATAGGTTTTTCCAGTCAGATGGATTGTACCTCTTAGTCACTGCCATGTGTAGGATACCATGAATGTAGACTTTCCCCCCCTTTTTTTTTGAAGGTTCAGATGGCTCCCCCAGAAGAGCTTTTCTCCTAAATGCAGTTTTTCTTTTCCCACTGGAATTAATAGAATGGGGAATTACTATCAGGAAAAGGTACAACTGCTTAGGGCCTTTGCAGGAAAGAAAAGACACTGAGAGATCTAAGATTCTGTATTAGCAGTGTCTGTGTCAAGCTGAGAGGATGTGATCTTTCCTCATCACTGATATCTCACATCTTACTTGGTTTGTTTTGTATGCAGTGTATATTTATTCTTGAGGAGATAAAGGGAAGATTTTGCCTTTACCTCTACTGTATGGTGTGAAAGCCAGCAAAAGTAGTAGAGGGGGTTGTTGGAGGACCATCTTGCCAACTGTATAACATTTCAGCTGTGTTTATGCTCCTTCCTCTTTGGTGGTAGTAAAGCCTGAGCACAGCCAGAGGTGCAACACTCTTTGTGTAAGCCAAAGGGCTCTTGGCCTAATATTCAGTCCCCACAACTGGCACCTGTAGCCATCAGAGATTGAAGAACCAGCCCAGGATGTGGTTTGATTGGGATTTTAAAAGTTTATCTCTTTGAATGTTTTAAATTAGATTTTTGTAAACAGGGGAAGAGTCAGTACTCTGGTTTAGGACACTGAATGAACTATTTCTTTGTCATTGTGCATGTGATTTTCCAGTTTATAGAGAAGTGGTGGCTGTAGCCTTGGGCTGATAGGAGGCAAACAAGACAACAGTGAGACAGAAGAAGACCTTAAAAGGAAAACTGGGTGCTGGGAAAACAGCAAGGGACATTGCAATGGACAGCTAGAACACATGGCCACAAGGGTTGGGTTGAATGTGGTTGGCTGAGGATGAAGCCGGTTGACATGAGGCATGCCTCCATAGGGACATAAAAAAGCAGAGTAGCTGGATGGGTCAAAAGTTTCTCTAGGCAGAACAAGAAGTGGGAAGAAACAGGAGTGACAAGCTGTAGGGAGGAAAGTAAATTGGTACAAAAAAGAGATGAAAGTAAGGCAAGGCCTGGGTAGCCAAAGGAAGAAGTAGAGTGAACCTAGTCCATGGTTGGACCCAGATAGATCCTTGAGGAAATCACTTACATAGCTTGGGGTTGGATAACAGTGAAAGCAAACACTACCCTGAACATTAAGGAAAACGAATGGAGGCAATGTCAAGATTGGTTCTTGCCATGATATCCTGCACTTTGTATTCTTGCGCACTTGCTTTGGCTCTGTCTGTATGCTCACATTCTTTGCAACATTGCCATAAGTAATCTCTCTAACCTAGCCAGCAACAAGCATTCTTTTCACAAGTTGTGAAGGTCACCCATTATCTGTCTGGCTAGAGAATTAACTTTTGCTTTTTAAGAAACTGTTTGAACTAGGGGTGTGGGTGGGAAGAGGAGACTATCTATCTTTGAATTAGAGTGGGTTAAATTCATGCCCAAGCTTGAGTGCCTTTTCTCTCTGTGTGTAATTAAAGGTCACAGTAAAAGCATAAAAGAGTTGCCTGACCGGGGAATGTCAGTTTTAGCAAGACTAGTCCTTGCTGTGAACATGTGTATAATTTAATAAAGCCTAATTTGATTTATATCAAAGCGGTGTAGTTAATGAATGCTGCACAGAATCTGACAGGCAATTAAGTAACAAACAGCAATAAAAATCTATAAACTTAATTGGAATAAGTGTTGATAGTTTGGATAAGGGAAGTGTGATGTGCCCCTATTCCCAGAGATTCCAAAAGTACAATATAGAAACTTGGGGGACTCTGCATCACTATGAGAAAGGGGAACAATTTGGAAATCATTCTACATCTCCACTTTCAGGATTCTACAAGCTCTTAAGGACTTATATAAGCTATTTCCCTAAACCCTGCACACTTTCCTTTTAACTTACTCTCAGCTGCCCTTGACATTCCATGTCTCTTGAAGAATATTCAGCACATCTCTATGAAAAGTAACTACAAGAAAAAGAAAAAAAAGAAGAAATGTCTGTGGGATGTCTTGTTTTCATGATAGGCACCAGCCACCTAATTCAGTACCAAATGCAGTGAAGATGGTGATGGGATTTTCTACCACACTTGAAGACACAGCCAGTAATCTAGATAGGTTTAGGAAAAGATCTAGGCTAATTAATAATATGAATGACTGTTAACCATTGCACTAAGCCTACCAGGCCTGCTTAAGAGCAATGTTCCCTCTAAGCTGCAGAGTCTTCTGAGCAAAAATTCTACTTTGTGAGCTATTGATATTAAAGTTCTGAGCGACTGCATAAATTATTGTGCTCTGAGGCTATTTTTCCTGAGCTAAGACAAAAATGTGTGAGCTGGAGGCTAAAAATCTGTGAGCTAGCTCATGCGAGTGCTACAAATGTTCATATATGAATTTACAACTGAGTGTGCTACCACAAGCATTAGTATGTGTAACAATGTCTAATGTTCCTAGATGCATGAGCCTCATTAGAAAACCTGAAAAGCAAGCATAGTTTCTTTCATGCTAATGCACTATTATAAAACACCTTAGTGAAAGAAACAGGCTTTGATGCAGCAGTGTTTATTTTTATCAATGTGCTTAACGTAATAAATAATAAATTTAGAATAGTTCCCTATGACAGACCTTTGTGTTGTATTTACAAAATAATCACTACTAGAATAGAAGATGATGAATAATATGTTATACTATAAAGTTGCTTAAGTAGCAGAAGGCTATAAATATGGGGATGCTGAACAAAATATACAGTTTTATACAGCTTTCATGGACGGTACTTGAAAGCATTGCTATATGAACTCTCTTTGCATGATATGAGAGAAGCAGGATCATATTGAAGGGAAAGCTGCTTGGCAGAGAGTTTTTCTGTCATTGAACGATTGTACTGCTCTTCCAAGCAAAACCAGGTGGGAACATTTTCAAGAAAATGTCAAACACTGGTCTCTGCCTAGAAATGGCAGTACTATTTATAGGGATTTTTTCCATTTTGTCGCAGCATCTTTGCAATAAGGAGCATGCAACTGCATGTTCAGTTAGTTGAAATGTATTTTCATACTGTTGGTATTTAGTGATGAAGGATGAGTACTGCCAACTATGAAACATGCAACAGTTGTAGCACAGGTAGAACACAAATTGTTATTGAATAAAAGATGACCTCATCATCCCTGCTCATTCACTGGGGGACATGCAGTTGTGATGACATCACACTGAAATCTTTTAGTCACATCATGATATCCAATTCTGAACAATGGTCTCTAAGTGTGGATCAAAAAATCTGTGCAATAGGACCATGCAGAGAGAGGGGACATTTTTCTACAAGCCTGGCAGAAGCCCTGATTTGCAGGAAAACGTTAAATGTAAATAAAAATAAATAAATTGTAAGATTAAAAAAACTAAAGTCAAGAACTTGGGACACTGCATTGTTAGGCTGCAGCAACCATGGGGGGGGGGGTTCTACCAGCATTACCAAGGGTTCCAGGCCTCAGTTTCAGCATGGTAAACAAGCATAGGCTGTGCAGAGTGAAACAGAAAAGGAAGGTAGGTGGATGGGTGGGTATGAGGGAAGGAACAGGAGATGCTGCAGGGACTGCAAAATAGAGGCAAAGAGGGAATGGATAAATACGATTTCACCTGTAAGTCCTTGCTGGTCTCCCAATTGTGATAGTTGTAATGCAAAATGGTTTGAAATGTTGGTTTTGAATTCATGCATTATAGGACTACATTATAGGACCCTCTTCCAAGTGCTGTGGAGTGGTGAGCATATGGATATCGGAATCCATCTGTAATTCAGGTGCACTTTCAAACAATAATTACTTTTTTCCAGTCTTGCATTTTCCTACATGAAAGCAGGATAAATGATAAAACAGAAATGTGCAGCAAAACATGAGTTTATTTTCTGCTCAATATAATATCAACCACCTATGCCAAATATGACAATTTTACTTAGTGAGATTAACAAAGGGTGGACTTCTAAAATATGCTCAGTTTAAAAACATTAATAAATGCAACCTTATATTTATCAGGATCTTAAAATATAAAATTTAAAGTGCATTGCTTTCTATTAAATAAGCACATGTGTGAGTTTTCTTTGAGGCCAAAGAATATTGCCTACAACACAGGCACGGTATTTGCTCATTGCCAGTCATTAATATTCCAGCAGATCTGAGGTAGTGGCCAACACAAACCCCTCCTAGGCAATGACATGCTGGTTCAGCGAGTCACAGGACTGGCTTGTTATCCTCCTGGTTTCAGCTGATGAATTTAACTGTATAACTCATTGCACTCACAGAAACCTGATTTTTGGACAGCTGCCATGTGTATCTTTTTTTTTTTTAGGGAATGGATCCCAATACAGAAGTTGCTATGCTCAAGGGAATTTTTGTTTTATAGACAAAAAAAGTCCTTCACTCACAAGCATCTGTCTGCCTCAGTCAGCAGAACATTTGCATTTTAAGCTGACATGGCATTGCTGTTAGGTCCTAAAGATTATTATTAGGAAGGTAATGTAAAGATTCTACATTTCAGTATAACTGCTTGTAGTATACCTTGCCTTTGGATAAAGAGATTTTTTGCTGGCAATCCTGTCAGTATTTCATCCTTTAGATACACATATCCTTATACCTTCTTCCAAGTGCTGCTTGTCTTTTATTTGCAAGACTCAGCAATGCTCCCCAAAAGACTTCCTGGTTTAAATTAAAAATATCACCCTATGCAGTCTTTGCCAAACTGAACAGCACAGAAAAGTCACTTTTGATTTAGTCATTTTAAGGGAAGGAGGCCACAGGAGCTGTGTGTTAGCCATGCACTGCCACTCGCCTTACAGGATCTAAATGTAACTGTTGTGTCTTGCATTTCAGTCCCAAAATTACAACACAGCGGACGCTATGGAGGTGACCAGTGGAAGTCCACTGGTCGACCGGTGGACTTCATACTGCGGACTTCCAAAAAAACCCTGTACAGATTTTGGGTTGGGCCACTGTAAGGGTAGAGTTTAAGAACTTTAAGGGTAAGCTGGACATTCTCGTGGTCAAACGCCAGCTCACCACATTACTGGGGCTGGCCTGGTTTCAACCGCTGGGTATTCAAATAGTGGGGGTGCAGCAGATGCGAATGCAAAATTTTGAGCACATGTGCCAGGAATTCCCGGAAGTGTTTGAAGGGTCCCTGGGGTGCTACAAGGGGCCTCCCATCACCTTACTCCTCAATCCCCACGTGAGACTGATAAGGCTGAAGGCCAGGCAAGTTCCGTTTGCTCTTAAACTAAAAATAGAAGTGGAGCTGGACCGCCTCATGGCCCAGGGAGTGCTAGAACCGGTATCCTATGCTGCATGGGAAACACCTATAGTCACTCCAGTGAAGCCGAATGGAGATGTGCCCATATGCACTGATTACAAGTGCACAATAAACAAGGCACTTCAGGACAACCCATACCTCGTTCTGGTGGTCAGCCACGTACTGGCAGCCCTAGCAGGCTCTAAGGTTTTTGGGAAACTGGACTTGGCCCAGGCGTAGCAGCAACTCCTGGTGGACCCCGAGACAGCCGAAGCCCAGACCATTGTGACTCACAGGGGAGCTTTTCGGGTGCAGCGGTTGCAATTTGGGGTTAGTGTGGCTCCGGGGACTTTTCAGAGCATAATGGATTCTCTTCTCAAAGGGATCCCCGGAGTGCAACCGTTTTTTGATGACATTTTGATCGCCGCCCCGGACACTGAGGAGTTCAGCAGCCGTCTGCGTGAGGTACTCCGCCATTTCCAGGTGGCAGGACTTAAAGTAAAGTGGGAGAAGTGTTCCCTCGAGGTGTCAAGGGTAGAGTGTTTGGGGTTTGCAGTAGACACCATGGGAATCCACCCGACGGCCGACAAGACCAGGGCTATTGTCCACGCCCCGGCCCCCACGTGCAAGACAGAATTACAAAGTTTCTTGGGATTATTAAATTTTTATCATTCATTTTTGCGCCACAAAGCGGCCATCGCAGAACCCCTTCATAGGCTCCTTGATAAAAATGCCCCGTGGGTCTGGGAAGAGAAGCAGGCTGCCGCTTTTCAGGCAGTCAAGGACCTCCTAGTTTCCAATGATGTGCTCCACCATTTTGATGAATCCTTACCAGTGATTCTGGCTTGCGATGCTTCCCCGTACGGGGTGGGCGCCATTCTGGGGCACCAACTCCCGGACAGGAGGGAGGTTCCTGTGGCCTATTATTCGAGGACCCTGACCCCCGTGGAGCGCAACTATGCCCAGATAGACAAGGAGGCCTTGGCAATAGTGGTGGGTGTGCATAAATTCAACAACTACCTGTACGGTAGGTGTTTCACGATCGCCACGAACCATAAGCTGCTACTGGGCCTCCTTGCCCCAGACCGCCAGACACCGCAAATTCTGTCATAGCGCGTCCTGCGGTGGAACCAGTTCCTCAACTCATACACATATGCCCTGGTCCACCACCCCGGCAAAGCTATGGGACACGTGGATGCCCTCAGCTGCCTGCCGTTGTCCTCTATGGACCCGGATCCTGCCCCTGCCCACCATGTGATGCTTATAGAGACTCTACCAGAGAGGCCCCTCCATGCCACTGAGGTAGCTAGGGCCATGGGTAGAGACCGCATCCTCACACATGTTTTAGTCTGGGTGAGAAGGGGGTGGCCCGCAGGCAAACTGTCAAGTCTGATGTTTCAATAACGAGACCTTTTTGATAAAAGTTTCTAGTTTATTGTAACATGTTAGACTATAGCGTTAGATTGAAAGACTGGCAAGTATACAATCAAGGCAAACATTTAAGGTATACATCAAAGGGATTCTTGAGGGAGGGGTACTCTATGCAGGGTACATTCACACATTGCTGTTACTATTTCGTTCTCAGGCCTGGTCGGCCTTGGGCGCCTTCTTGGCACCAGTTCCCCCCATGCTCTCCTGAGAAGGCACTATTATCTTGTTCCCATATTCCCATTTCAAAGCATTGCTACATAACAAAGGGAAGGGGGGGGGGGGAGGAGAGATCAAGCTAGCAGCATTGGTATACAGTGTGCTTTTTGCCCAGGATCCTTTCCCCTGAACCAAAGATACATTCTAGAGAAAGTACAGCAGACTTGACACAAACTGGACGCAGAATTCAGGGCTTCGCATCACACAGAGAAGAACTGTCCATGCACAAGGGGTGCCTTCTCTGGGGTAGCAGGGTGGTGGTTCCCCTCCCCCCATTGCGGAAGCAAGTGCTGGAAGCCCTACATGAAACACACCCGGGGATAGTGCGCTGAAGGCCCTGGCACGTAGCTATGTATGGTGGCCAGGGATAGACAAGGAGATAGAAGGGTGGGTTTGAAGGTGCCAACCCTGCCAAGAGTCCTGACCTGATCCGCCCAGTGCCCCTGTCCACCGCTGGGAGTCCAACAGGAGGCTGTGGTCCCGGTTACACCTAGCCTTTGCGGGGCCATACCAGGGCCAAATATTTTTTATCTTTGTCGGTGCATACACCAAGTGGTTGGAAGTGAATCCCGTAGCTTCAACCTCCACCGCGGCGGCGGTTAGAGCCTTGCGAAGGGTCTTTTGCACTCATGGGATTCCCGAGACCCTCATCACGGACAATGGGACCGCTTTCACCTCCCGGGAATTCCAGGAGTTCTTGAATCGGTACCTCATCCAGCACATTCTGTCCACCCCATTCCATCCCTCCACCAATGGCCAAGCAGAGCGCATGGTGCACACCACTAAAGAGGCCCTGGGTCGCATTGTACAGGAAGATTGGGATCACCGCCTGGCAGCCTTCCTATTTGATAACAGAATCACCCCCAACCCCATGACTGGGTTAAGCCCTGCCAAGTTACTAATGGGGAGGAAGTTGATCACGAGGCTAGACAGGTTGCATCCTGACCGGGCTAGGACCTCCGCAGTTCCCCTGAAACCAGGGAAGCCACTAGGGGATTCTTTCCAGGAGATCCGATATACGCAAAGAACTTTGCAAGCAGGCCCGAGTGGTTAGCCGCCTGGGTGCTGCGGGTCATCGGGTCCCGCTCCTACGAGGTCTCGTCGGAGGGGGGCCAGATCCTAAGGAGGCATATTGACCAGCTGCACCATCGCACATTGCCAGAAGAACCGACAGCGAGCGGGGGAGTGGGAAGCGGGGGAGTACTAACAGCAACACCCCTGGCAGCTGCCCAGCCTATGCCGGCCGCACCGACTATGCGGGCAGAAGAGCACAACAGCGGAGGGAGCACCCCCCAGAGAGGAGATTCTAAAACAGCAACAGGCAACGGACAGCCCTTTTCTGGCATCACCCCACCACGAGGAACCAACTGCCCCGCCAGCCACAGCAGCCGCTCCAACTTTCCAAATAACCCCGAGGAGGTCGACCCAGGAATGCAGGGCGCCAGCTTACTTGAAATACTTCATGTCTTGAACTGGGGGGGGGGGGGGGGAGGAGTGTTGTGTCTTGCATTTCAGTCCCGAAATTACAACACAGCAGACGCTACAGAGGTGACCAGTGGAAATCCACTGGTCCCTGGATGTACCTCCGCAAATACGTTCCGCCAATCAAGATCTGTGGTGGGAAGTTTAATTGGCCAGGATTGGACCTGGCCAGACTGAGGGTTGTTCCGGGGTATGTATATAATCAGGACTCGGCCCACATTGCCTTGCCTTGTGATGTACTTGCTAATAAAGCATGTTGCCTTCAACACGTCTCGTCACTCAGTACATTACAGTAACCCTAACCAGATCAGAGTAAAGTGATACCATCACTTCACATGATGTGGACACTATTTGTTGTTGTTCAGCTGCAGTCGAGTCCGAATCTTTGAGACCCCATGGACAAAGTCACGCCAGGCCCTCCTGTCTTCTACCATCCTCTGAAGTCTGCTCAAATCTGGACACTATAATTCTGTTGATAAGCCCAAAATTGAATTTGCCTTTCTAGCCACTGCTTTCTAACCACCGTTAGCTCATGTTCAGTGTATGGTCAGTGTATGTTCAGTGTATGGTCCTAGATCAAGGTTTCCCAAACTTTTCTTTCCCGTGGCCTGGTTATTTTTACACTTCTCCTTCGTGGCCCACTAAAATTTGGAGGTGGAGCCGGAAGATAGGAATTATGTCATTTCCTGTGGTGTCACTTCCAGGTCAAGGGTCAAGTGATGTCACTTCCAGGGCACACTGAACCAAAACTCCACCAAAACCAAACACCTTTTCCTGTGATGTCACTTTCAGGGCACTCCCCCAAACCTGCCTCTTCTTCTGAAGTAACTTCGTTTTCAGAAAAATCTCTCTGAAACTCATGCTGAGCCAAAATGGGGGTGGAAAGTGGGTGGTCTGCAACTTTTTCATACATTCCCAGGGTCTTCTCTTTCCACCCTCAAACCTCATGCACCTATCTGTTTGTGTGTTCTTCTCCAGCTTGCAAGCACTCCTAATGCCCATGTTCAATTGCGTGCACCACCTACACACCCCTTCCTCAACAGCACTGGCCAGTGTTATGCAGTTGGAAGTGCTGTTGCCATTGCCATCAGGAATGCCAGTGCTGTGTACCACTTACACTGGGCCCTGGCAGCTGCTCTACCTCAAAATACACTGAAACATTTGGTAGGCCCGTCCTTCAGCTGCTACTGCTGGAACCCTTCCTCAAGCTACAACCAAGCTTAGTTGGTTTCAAGAAAATCTTTTGACAGCTATTTTTCACACTTTTCCTTGGCTGAAACACTGAGAAACTGCTGTGAAAGGTAGCAGAGAATTGTACTGCAATTAATGAATTAATTTCAAGTTAGATAAAGTTCATACAAGCTTTTCTGCAGTTATCCCAAAAAGGATATTTATGAGGGGCTTGCAGCTTTTTACTGGCTGTTTTTCCCAAGCCTTTAAAAGCAATTTGTTGTGCAGATATTTAGCTAGTGAACTTCTTTCATCCTTTTTAATATTTACAGGAGGAGTTTAATTCTGGGGTCAGACAGCTGTTAAAAGCAGGACCAGTAAAATGGTGCCAAGTTCATAGTACCATCACTTCCAGTGTTGTTGCGATATAAAGCAGTAATCTCCAATAATCTCTTTCTGCCCCACACCTCTAACTCTCACTCACTCACACAAAAAACTCATAGGTCGTTTTCGCACTCACCTCCAGCCGGCGCGACCCCCCTCTTCACCGCGCAGGATCTGCGCAGATTTCGCACTAAATGCCGCGGAGCAGCCTTTTGCGCCGGAAACTCCCGTCGCAAAAGCCGCGCAAACGCCAAACTGCTTTTTGGCGATTTACGTTTGAGCGGCTTTTGCGCCGGGAGTTTCCGGCGCAAAAGGCTGCTCCGCGGCATTTAGTGCGAAATCCGTGCAGATCCTGCGCGGTGAAGAGGGGGTCGCGCCGGCTGGAGGTGAGTGCGAAAACGACCATAGAAAGGCCAGCTGGCTACAACTGGGGGTGCCAATTTTTCATTGACAGAGCTCCTATGTCTGCAACAACAGTATGATGAACAAAAAAGTTTCATCCAGTAAAAATGGAAGGAAGGAAGGAAGAAAGAAAGAAAGAAAGAAAGAAAGAAAGAAAGAAAGAAAGAAAGAAAGAAAGAAAGAAAGAAAGAAAGAAAGAAAGAAAGAAAGAAAGGGAAAGAATTAAATGGAAGGAAAGGAAAGGAAAAGAAAGACATGGAAAGAAAGAACATAAGTACATAAGAGAAGTCATGTTGGATCAGACCAGTGGACCATCCAGTCCAAAATTCTCTCATATAATGCCCAAATAATTATGTTAAATTATATCATAGTGATACAGCACCAAAAATGCAATGGAATGTTTTAATGTTTAAGTGTTTTAAATAATTTTAAATTGTAGTTTTATTGGTTAAATTGTAAAAATGTATGTTGTTAGCCGCCCTGAGTGTGCTTGTGGAGAGGGCGGGATAGAAATTTAAAGTAATAAATAAATAAATAAATAATAAAAAGCACCAAAATATCCACCAGTGGGGCCAGGGCACTAGAAGCCCTCCCACTGTTGCTTCCCCCCACCCCCAGCACTAAGAATACAGACAGAGCAGGGGGGGACAAAGGGGGAAAAAAGCCTTACTTACAATCAGATTACCCGAATCAGCAACAATTCTGCTCAGGGGTCGTTTGGTAAAAAAAATAGCTAATGGAACATAAAGACATAAGAGAAGCCATGTTGGATCAGGCCAATGGCCCATCCAGTCTAACACTCTGTGTCACACAGTGGCCAATATATATATATATATATATACGCACACTGTGGCTAATAGCCACTGATGGACCTCTGCTCCATATTTTTATCTAACCCCTTCTTGAAGCTGGCTATGCTTGTAGATGCCACCACCTCCTGTGGCAGTGAATTCCACATGTTAATCACCCTTTGGGTGAATAAGTACTTCCTTTTATCCGTTTTAACCCGATTGCTCAGCAATTTCATCGAATGTCCATGAGTTCTTGTTTTGTGAGAAAGGGAGAAAAGTACTTCTTTCTCTACTTTCTCCATCCCATGCATAATCTTGTAAACCTCTATCATGTCACCCCGCAGTCGATGTTTCTCCAAGCTAAAGAGCCTCAAGTGTTTCAACCTTTCTTCATAGGGAAAGTGTTCCAACCCTTTAATCATTCTAGATGCCCTTTTCTGGACTTTTTCCAGTGCTATAATATCCTTTTTGAGGTGTGGTGACCAGAATTGTACACAGTATTCCAAATGAGACCGCACCATCGATTTATACAGGGGCATTATGATACTGGCTGATTTGTTTTCAATTCCCTTCCTAATAATTCCCAGCAAAGCATTGGCCTTTTTTATTGCAATCGCACTCTGTCTTGACATTTTCAGTGAGTTATCCACCATGACCCCAAGATCTCTCTCTTGGTCAGTCTCTGCCAGTTCACACCCCATCGACTTGTATTTGTAGCTGGGATTCTTGGCCCCAATGTGCATTACTTTGCACTTGGCCACATTGAACCTCATCTGCCACGTTGACGCCCACTCACCTAGCCTCAACAGATCCCTTTGGAGTACCTCACAATCCTCTCTGGTTCTCACCACCCTGAACAATTTAGTGTCATCTGCAAACTTGGCACCTTCACTGCTTACTCCCAACTCCAAATCATTTATGAAAAAGTTAAAGAGCATGGGACCCAGTACTGAGCCCTGCAGCACCCCACTGCTTACTGTCCTCCACTGTGAAGACTGCCCATTTACACTCATTCTCTGCTTCCTATTAATTAGCCAGTTTTTGATCCACAAGAGGACCTGTCCTTTTACTCCATGACTCTCGAGCTTACTAAGGAGTCTTTGATGAAGAACTTTATCAAAAGCTTTCTGGAAGTCAAGGTAAACAACATCTATTGGGTCTCCTTTATCCACATGTTTGTTCACCCCCTCAAAGAACTGTAACAGGTTAGTGAGGCAAGATCTTCCCTTACAGAACCCATGCTGAATCTTCCTCAATAACTCGTGTTCATCAATGTGCCTACTCATTCTGTCCTTGATAATGCTTTCTACCAACTTTTCCGGTATTGAAGTCAGACTGACTGGCCTGTAATTTCCCGGATCTTCTCTGGAACCCTTTTAAAAGATGGGGGTGACATTTGCTCAGAAACGGAGGCAGATTCAATGAAAGATTACATATTTTTGTCAGGAGATCCACAAGTTCAACTGGTGACTTATTAGTTTTTAATTCGTCTATCAGTTGTAGGACCTCCTCTCTTGTCACCTCAATTTGACTCAGGTCTTTCAACACCCCTTCCAAAATAAGTGGTTCTGGAGTGGGCAAACACTTCTCAGCTTCCACAGTGAAGACGGAGGCAAAAAATGCATTCAGCTTCTCAGCCATTTCCATATCCTCTTTCAGTAATCCTTTCGCCCCTTGGTCATCCAAGGGCCCCACTGCCTCCCTGGCTGGTTTCCTGCTTCTAATATATTTGAAGAAATTTTTATTGTTGGTCTTTATGTTTTTTGCAATATGCTCCTCATAGTCCCTTTTTGCCTGCCTGATCACAGTCTTGCATTTGATTTGCCACAGCCTGTGTTCCCTTTTATTAATCTCACTTGGACTAGCTTTCCACCACTTAAATGAGTCCTTCTTACCTTTTACAGCTTCCATTACTTTGTTTGTTAACCATGCAGGCCTTTTCTTATACCTGTTTGTTCCTTTCCTAACTTGTGGTATATATTTTATCTGAGCTTCTAGGATTGTTGTTTTAAATAGCCTCCAAGCTTCCCCAAGGGTTTTGACTGTATTTACCTTTCCTTTCAGTTTCCTCTTCACATGCCTCCTCATCTCAGAGAATTTACCCCTTATAAAGTTAAACGTGGTTGTGCCGGTCTTTTGGGGCAATTCTCTATTTATACAGATGAAATCAATAACGTTATGGTCACTGCTGCCAAGCAGTGCAATCACTTTTACATCTCGCACCAAGTCTTGGGCATTACTTAGGATCAAATCCAGGATTGCCCCACCCCTGGTACGTTCTGAGACCATCTGCTCGATAGCACAGTCATTGAAAGCATCAAGAAACTCAATCTCTTTCTCTCGACCTGAACACATATTGGCCCAATCAATCTGCGGGTAGTTAAAATCACCTATTACGACACAGTTTTTACGTTTAGCCGCTATCTTTAATCCTTCCATCATATTATAATCGTCCTCTATCTTTTGATTTGGTGGGCGATAACAAACTCCTTTTCCTTTTGGGCCCTCTAATTCAACCCAAAACATTTCTAGAAGGGAATCTAATTCTTTGACCTCAAAGATGTCCACTCCCCGCTCCTCCCAGCTGAAGAAAACACTCACCCCTTCTTTGCCGCCCAAGCCTCCAGGGAAATCTCAAAAGAACATACTGCAAGGCACATGAAAGCTCATACCTTGAAAAACACTTCATGGATCTAAAGTGCCAGTGGATGCCAGCTTTTCTCTCAAACACTGGGAGAGAGGGAGAAGGAAGGAGAGCCAGCCCAGCTGCTTTCTGCACAACACAGAGATGTGGGAAGGAACGAAGCCAAATGGAGCTCAGGCTTCGCAGCCTGTGTCAGTCTTCAAGGCTAGCTTTTCTCTGCACTACAGAGAGATGGTGAAAGAAGAAGAAGAAGATATTGGATTTATATCCCGCCCTCCACTCCGAAGAGTCTCAGAGCGGCTCACAATCTCCTTTACCTTCCTTCCCCAGAACAGACACCCTGTGAGGTGGGTGGGGCTGGAGAGGGCTCTCACAGCAGCTGCCCTTTCAAGGACAACCTCTGCCAGAGCTATGGCTGACCCAAGGCCATGCTAGCAGGTGCAAGTGGAGGAGTGGGGAATCAAACCTGGTTCTCCCAGATAAGAGTCCGCACACTTAACCACTACACCAAACTGGCTCTCCAGTTTGGAAGGAAGGAAGCAGAGCAGAGGTCATGCTTTGCTGGGGGCGGGCTAGCTTTGGCTTTTCTTGTGATATGGTAGTGAGGCTTCTGTGGCTTGGTACCGGGTCCCGACCCTGCAAATGGGAAACAGTGCCCTAGATCCTTTTTGCACATACTACTGCCAAGACGTCTGCCAAGACAAGTCTTCCCCATCTTATAGTGATGCATTTGATTTTTCCTACCTAAATGCAGAACTTTACATTTATCCCCATTAACACTAATTTTATTTGTTTTAGCCCAGTTTTCCAGTCAGACATGATCATTCTGTATCTTGACTATGTCTTCTTCCATATTTGCTACCCCCCATTTAGTATCAGCTGCAAATTTATTAAGGATTCCCTCTATTCTTTCATCTATACCAGTTATAAATAAAAGCCCAACCGTGGTGGCAATTCTGAGGATTTTCATTCGTTGGATGTAGCCTGCAGAGAATTGGCTCACACTGTCTTTGCCATGCCACTGGCTGATTCTGCTTTCCCCCTCCCACCACTGGCCCCATCAGGCAAGAACCCCAGCAGAAGGCCACTGAACTTTGAGGGAGACAGTTCTCTGCTGACAAGGAGCTTACTGATCAGTACTGCTTTTTCTTAGTGCCTGTTGTAGGAAGTCCGGGGTGGGGGTGGGGAGTGAATGCTTTCACTTGGGTGGGATAACAGCAAGGCTGGGGGGCACTCACCCAGAGGCCTTTAGTTATATCTTTCCACGTTGTTCAGAAATTCCTAAGGTATCACTTACAGGCCTCTGAGGGAGGCCTTTCCTCCTGGGGAACAATTGTTGCCAGTCTTCAGGTGAAGGCTGTAGAAGCTGACCGGGTGATTTCAAACCACCCTAACCTGTCTCATGGGGTTGTTGTTCAGATCAAAGGGGGGAGGGGGAGGAGAATGCTGTAAGCTGATGTAATAGTGGACAACTCCTCCCTATTAAACAGTCTGTCAGGGATAGACTATTGGTCTGAAAGGTCTCACTGCAGGCCTCTGAGGCAGAACTCATTGAGGCCACTCCTGGCTATGGCTGCCAGCTCCAGGTTGGTGAGAAATTCCTGGAGATTATGTGGTACAGTTTGAGAAGGGCATAGGAGTTAGGGCTTCAGAGTGGGGTCTGCCGGACCCAGGTCCTTGCTGTGGAACCTGACTGAGTGATTTTGGACCAGTCACAGACTTCTAGCCTAGCCCACCTCATAGGATTGTGAGAGGAAGAGGATTCAAGCTGCTTTGGTCCCCCCCCCCCACCACTGTGGAGAAAGACAGTCTATGTAGAGGCTGCAGGGAGGGGGAAGGAGATGGAAAGCTGAAGTCAGAGGGGCAGATAAAGGGAAGAAGATAGGGTTGCCAACTCCAGGTTAGGAAATTCATGGATATTTAAGGGGTGAGGCCTGTGGATGGGTGGGACCTCAGACAGGTAAAATGCCTAGGGAACCACTGGAGATCACTCAGATTTACAACTGCTCTCTAGATAGCAGAGATAAGCTCCCCTTGAGGTGGGGGAAAGATAATGCCTTCACTTGTGTGGGTGGGAAGACTTGTGTGGGCGGGCACTAGCCCAGAGCCTCGTTCTAGAGCCTGTTGTATTTTTTCTTCACAATTGGCCTTACTCCTAGTCATTTATAAAGATATTAAACAACACAGGTCCTAGGACAGATCCTTGAGGCACTCCATTTGTTATCACTCCTCTCCAAAAAGATGAAGAACCATTAATAAGTATATATTGGGTGTGATCTGTCACCCTGCCTAACAGTAATAGGATTAAAACCTCCTTACCAATTTGTCAACAAAAATATTATGTGGAACCTTATCAAAAGTCTTACTGAAATCAAGATAAACTATGTCTAGAGCATTTACTTGACCCAGCAAGGTAGTAACTTTCTCAAAAAAAAAGAAATAAGAATGACTTATTCTTGAGAAACCCATGATGGCTCTTAGTAATCACAGCCATCCTTCCTAAATGCTCAAGGACTATTTGGTGATTTGTTCTAAAACTTTTCCAGGTATAGATGTCAAACTGATGGGTCAGTAGCTACCCAGATTCTCCTTTCCCCTCGTCTTGAAGATGGGGACAACTTTTGCCTGCCTCCAATCTTCCGGCACCTCACCTGTTCTCCAGGAATTCTCAAAATAATGGCCAGAAGCTCAGAAATTGTATCCACAAGTTCTTTTAGTATGTTTGGATGCTGCAGATTTAGCTTCATTCAGGGCTTTTTTTGTAGCAGGAACTCCTTTACATATTAGGCTACATTCCCCTGATGTAGTCAATCTTCTGAGAGCTGTAACCTAATAAAAAATCATAGAATCATAGAGTTGGAAAGGACCTCCAGGGTCATCTAGTCCAACCCCCTGCACAATGCAGGAAACCCACAAATACCTCTCCCCAAATTCACAGGATCCGCAGAGATATCAGAGATATTGCAATTGACAGAAATTCACAGATTCTCAGAGATATTACAGAATATGCAAATGAGTTCCTGCGACAAAAAAGGCCCTGGCTTCATTCAAAGAAGTTAGGTGTTTATGTACTCCCTTAAGCTGATCCTAGGCTGCAAGTCTCTTCCCTCATCATGTGTTCTGTTTTTGCCATGGTGAGCGCCTTTTCTCTCAGAAGAGAAGATGGAAGTAGGAACTTAGCAGTTCTGTCCTCTCTTCATTGCCTGGTACAATTTCATTTTCCTGTCCCCACAATGGGTCTGCCATGGCCTTGCTCTTTTTCTTACTTTGAACATAGGAAGAGAACCCTTTTTTGTTGTTTTAGCATCTCTCACAGGCCTAAGCTCATATTGAGTTTAGCTTTCCTAACTTTCTACAAGCACTGGTTATAGATGAATGCTAAGTATATTTTTAATGATGACACTATTAAAATATTGATATATATCATTAAAATTTTAATATAAATAAAAATAGATTCAATTAAGCAATCTCCCACCCTTTTTTACCTTGAGGAATTTATTTTTTACATAATTTATGTGAAGGAAGAACTGGAATGGGTTGGGCTAGCCACAGAGAGCCAGTGTGGTGTAGTGGTTAAGAGTGGCAGACTCTGATATGAAGAACTGGGTTTAATTCCCCACTCCTTCACATGAAGCCTGCTGGGTGACCTTGGGTCAGTCATATTTTTCTCAGAGCTCTCTCAGCCCCACCTACCTCACAAGGTGACTGTTGTGGGGAGAGAAAGTGAAGGCAATTGTAAGCTGCTTTGAGACTTCTTTGGGTAGAAAAAAGCAGGGTAGAAAAAACCAACTCCTCTTCTTCTGTTTCCATTAAAGCATTACAGGGTGGTATCATTACATGCAATAGTAGAAGAGTCTTGTGACTAAAATCCAGATGTAATATTTCACTTTAAAAACCATCCAATAAGTCCTGGCCATAGTAATGGCAAAGGAGGAAGAGTAACTATTCCCCACCTTTAGTAGCTCCTTGATTGAAAATGGCTACCGGCTTCAGTATGGAAAAGTACAGGTACAAGTAAAGGTACCATTTCCCCCTTGCCAGGGCTAAAAGCAGACTGGGGACAGGCCAGGAGGGTAAAGGAAGCAATGGTCTGCATCCTACCAACCCACAAAGTAAAGTTTGAAGTCTTTCTCTTATTCTTTTACAATGTTATATTGTTTTATTATATGAATCTGATTTTAACTCTGTATTGATTGATTGTTGTTATCCATTCAGAGTCCATTTGGGGAAGGGCAGGTTATAAATTGAAAATAATAAATAAATAAAATAATAATATAGCCATGCCCCATCAAGCATACAGCTCACTCATTTTTACCTGCCACTATTGTGCCCAGCACTTGACACAAGTCATAAAGAAGAAAGTTTGTTGCTAAAAACTTTGTCCAATTTGGACTTCTTCAACTCAGTCTAGATCAAAACTAGGCTAACACCACTACCACCTAAGCAATCCCAGCAAGAGGGTATTGTCCTGGCTCCTCCTCTTTTAGATGTGGGTATGTTGTTAATCTGCTGTCTGCCCCTGGCCCAAAAGGAGCCAAGCTATGTGCAACAAGATCCAGGGCTTTCTCGGTGGCAGCACCAGAACTTTGGAACACCCTCCAATAAGCTATAAGGGCCCTGCGGGATTTGTCGGCGTTCCGCAGGGCCTGTAAGACCGAACTGTTTAAACAGGCTTTTCTGGTTGACTGAAAATGGGCTGCCACCGGACATCCTACAGAAGCTGGCGATCATAGTCAGAACCCAATACCGCCAGACTGGACTGAGACAGCGCAAATAGTTTTAAATTGATAAGTGAATTATGGTTTTATATGTTTTATGGAATTGATTGTTTTTATGATGTTGTAAGCCGCCCTGAGTCCGCTTGCGGAGAGGGCGGGATATAAATGTAAAGTAATAAATAAATAAATAAATAAATAAATAATAAATGTGTATAAGAAAATACTTCTCAATTTTTCATGCCCCTCTCTTCTGAGTTTCACTTCCTCTTAGCTAGAGACAGGACTGTCACTGTCTGTGTATGCTTTCCAAGCAATTGGAAGGCTAATGCGGAATTCAAGTCTCCATGCAAGCCACTTTCACAAGGTTCAAACACTTTCAAAAAACAACTTTTTTCTTCTATGAGTCTAATTTTACAGCAAGGGAATGTAAAACAAATCTGGCTAGGAAAAAGCAACATAAAACTAATGCTAGTTAAACTTACACATTGATGACCAACCCTTCTCTTGGTAATCTGAGAGACAGGTCTGCCTTTGTCCACCTGTCTATCCAGGAGTGGACAACCAAAACATTAGACAAGAGAAAATGGTATGTGGTTGGTTACCCCTATTTCTGGGATTACATTTGGGAAGGAGCTTCCTCTGTTCTTTGTACCAATGACAACTGAGGAGTTTGATCCAGGTGGGCAGCTGTCTTGGTCTGAAGCAATAGAACGAAATGCTTAAAGGTGCTACTACAACTTTGTTCAACTGAGGATTTTGTCTCCCTTTCCCACTATAAAGCAGTATATCAATAATATTCCCAGTTGTGGATCACAGGATTGCTGGGTCTGTCTTCTAACAGGCTTCTTCCACTGTATTTTAATTCATTCTTTTTTATATTGGCAAGCTGGAAGGATATTTATAATGCTATGTTACATGTTAAAAAGTATATTGGGTGGATAGAAACACCTCTGACAAAAAGATGTTCTCAGTTTAACCCATGTTTGAGGAGAAACAGTGTAATTAACATTACTGCCTTTCACACCATCATTTTCCAATTGTCAGGCTCTGTTCATTTATGATACTAGATAATGCTATTACTAACCATATCCAATGCTGCCTAGAAATGCTAACTAACTTAGAAGCTGGGAACAACCAAGAGAGTGGGGGGAAGAGTAGAGGCTGCTTTCCATGAATATCAAAGGTTGCCAAGATCCCTTTGAAGCCTGCAGTATGTGCCAAATTCTCACCTCCGCTCTGGAGGCCCAAGGACATTGCCGCTGGGAATTGTAACCACCAACGGACAAGATAAGGGGGGGAAAGTGTTGGAAAAAATCTCACATGCAAAGCAACCTTTTGTTTTGGGAATCAGGGGGTAGAAACCATTGCTTTGAAGTAGAAAGATAAATGCCAATAGTTCGAACTGATCTTCATCAGTTCCAATAGTCGCCATGCTGGAGTAACACTGAAATATGCAATAAAGACAACTTTGTTTCAAAATATCAAAGTCTGCTTTCTTGTAAGCTTCGATGAACCTACGCCTGACACCAATTCCAACAAGTTTATTAGCTTTTGTTGTTTTCCCACACAACTTATACTATCCAGACCAAACTGTTATTCTTTCAATTTGTTAAAATCAGTATTTCACCATTGGATTCTAACTTTATACTATTTTGCTTGCTTAACCACAACCCACAAGCTATATGTAGCACTGCTAACTGTACCCCATTTCATTGTCTGATGAAATGTGCTTTTAGCACACAAAAGCTTACATTCTAAATAAAACTTAGTTGCTCTTAAAGGTGCTACTGGACTCCAACTTTGTTTTCTTGCTTCAGACCAACACGGCTGCCCTACTGGATCAAACTAACATTTTAAGACCATAAAATGACATTGTGAGGTTTATATGTTTTAAGATCCCATTGGAGGTGCTTGGGGGGGAGGGACAGTGGGAGGGCTTCTAGTGTCCTGGCCCCACTGATGGATCTCCTGATGGCACTTTTGGCCACTGTGTGATACAGAGGGTTGGACTGGATGGGACATTGGCTTCTCTTATGTCCTGATCCAACACAGCTTCTCTCTTTTTTTTTACTGATGTGAAACTTATTAGTTCTAAACTGAGAAACTGTTAAAATATATATATATAAAACTTTGCTATTCTCTCCTAAAAGGATTACATAATATATAATCAGTAATTATACTTGCAAACAGTAGTCTTAACTATACTTCCTATTCTCTTGTCTGCAAGCCCTACAACTTGCAATTTGGACCCTTGCCCCTCCTGGCTTATTAAAACCTGCCAGAGGGAGCTTAGGTATCCTGTACGGGATATCATAAATAGATACCTGATGGAAGGGCAATTTCCAGCACCTCTTAAAGAGGCAGTGGTCCGCCCCCTCTTGAAAAAACCAACATTAGATCCAGCCAAATTGGCACATTATTGGCCGGTTTCGAATTTACCCTTTTTGGGTAAACTTATTGAGAGAGCAGTGGCGTTGCAACTACAGAACTTCCTGGGGGATGCTTCCGTCCTCGACTCCCACCAGTCGGGCTTTCAGCGGGACATGGGATGGAGACAGTGCTGATTACCCTGGTGTATGATCTTCAGCGGCATCTGGATCGAGGCGGCTTGGCGGTACTGATGTTGTTAGACCTATCGGCAGTGTTCGATACGGTCGACCATCGGTTGCTGACCTGCCGTCTCGCCGACGTGGGGATTCAGGGGTTGGCTTTACAATGGCTGACCTCTTTCCTCGAGGGTCGGGGACAAAGAGTGGCAATTGGGAACGAACTGTCCTGGAGGCGCCCGCTTGATTGCGGGGTGCCTCAGGGGGCAGTTCTCTCCCCGATGTTGTTCAACATCTACATGCGCCCCCTTGCCCAGATTGCCTGGAGATATGGGCTGGGTTGCCACCAGTACGCTGATGACACCCAGCTCTATCTACTCATGGACGGCTAGCCTGCCTGTGTCCCAGAAAACCTGGACCTGGCGTTGCAAGCCATGGCTGGATGGCTCAGGCTGAGTGGATTGAAACTAAATCCAGCGAAGACAGAGGTCCTTTGCTTGGGTCGCGTGGTCCGGGGAGGGAGATTCCCTTACCAGACCTCGACGGTGTGCCTCTGTCAGCGGCGCACAGGGTCAGGAGCCTGGGGGTGCTATTGGAGCCTACTTTAACTATGGAGGCTCAGATAGCAGCCACTGCCAAGTCCGCATTTTTTCACCTTAGGCAGGCAAGACAGTTGGCTCCTTTCCGGGAGAACGGCGATCTGGCAACAGTGATCCATGCAATGGTCACCTCAAGGCTGGACTACTGCAATGCCCTCTACATGGAGCTGCCCCTGTGCCGAACCCGGAAGCTACAGCTAGTGCAGAATGCCGCCGTCCAGCTGTTGTTAGGGCTCCCTAGAAGGGAGCACATTCAGCCGGGGCTTCGGGGACTGCATTGGCTGCCAATAGCATACTGAGTTCGGTACAAGGTGCTGGTTATGACCTTTAAAGCCCTTTATGGTCTAGGACCTGCCTACCTTAGGGACCGTCTCTCCCCATATGTTCCCCAGAGAGTGCTGAGATCGGGGTCTCAGAACCTCCTTACAATTCCTGGGCCAAAGGAGGCCTGTCTGAAAACAACTAGGAACAGGGCCTTTTCAATTGCAGCCCCCTGTTGGTGGAACCAGCTCCCGGAGGAGGTGAGGGCCCTGCGGAATCTCGGACAGTTCTGCAGGGCCTGTACTTTACTTTACTTTACTTTATTCGATTTATATCCCACCCTACCCCACCGAGGTGGGCTCAGGGCGGCTTACAACAATAAAAGCTAACATAGGTCGATTTAAATAGGATTAAAATTATACAATAAAATACATAAAAACCTAAAAATACATAAAACTCACATCGATATACACTATGCCACTATTCCTTAAATCAGTCCTTCAAATTTCCAATATTCAGTAATCTGATGTTTAAGATTTAATATTCAGGCATTCTGCTCACAGTTAATTATATGCCAACCGGAAGAGGGTTGTTTTACAGGCCCTGCGGAACTGTTCAAGGTTCCGCAGGGCCCTCACCTCCTCCGGGAGCTGATTCCACCAACAGGGAGCTGCAATCGAGAAGGCCCTGTCCCTGGTCGCTTTCAGACGGGCCTCCTTTGGCCCAGGGATTGTAAGGAGGTTCTGAGACCCCGACCTCAGCACTCTCTGGGGGACATGTGGGGAGAGACGGTCCCTAAGGTAGGCAGGTCCCAGACCATAAAGGGCTTTAAAGGTCATAACCAGCACCTTGTACCGAACTCGGTATGTTATCGGCAGCCAGTGCAGTCCCCGAAGTCCCGGCTGGATGTGCTCCCGTCTAGGGAGCCCTAACAACAGCCGGGCAGCGGCATTCTGCACTAGCTGCAACTTCCGGGTTCGGCACAAGGGCAGCCCCATGTAGAGGGCATTGCAGTAATCCAGCCTCGAGGTGACCGTTGCATGGATCACTGTTGCCAGGTCATCGCCCTCCAGGAAAGGGGCCAACTGCCTTGCCCGCCTAAGATGAAAAAATGCGGACTTGGCAGTGGCTGCTATCTGGGCCTCCATAGTTAGGGTAGACTCCAGTAGCACCCCCAGGCTCCTAACCCTGTGCGCCGCTGACAGAGGCACACCGTCGAGGGCCGGTAAGGGAATCTCCCTCCCCGGACCACGGCGACCCAGGCAAAGGACCTCTGTCTTCGTCGGATTTAGCTTCAGCCCGCTCAGCCTGAGCCATCTAGACACGGCCTGCAATGCCAGGTCCAGGTTTTCTGGGACACAGGCAGGCCGGCCGTCCATAAGTAGATAGAGCTGGGTGTCATCAGCGTACTGGTGGCAGCCCAGCCCATATCTCCGAGCAATCTGGGTAAGAGGGCGCATATAGATGTTAAACAACATCGGGGATAGAACTGCTCCCTGAGGGACCCCGCAATCCAGCGGGTATCTCTGGGACAATTCACCCCCAATCGCCACTCTTTGTCCCCGACCTTTGAGGAAAGAGGTAAGCCATTGTAAAGCCAACCCCTGAATCCCCACGTCAGCAAGACGGCAAGTCAGCAACCGATGGTCGACCGTGTCGAACGCTGCCAACAGGTCTAACAGCATCAGTACCGCCGAGCCGCCTCGGTCCAGATGCCGCTGGAGATCATCCACCAGGGCGACCAGCACTGTCTCCGTCCCATGACCCGGGCGGAAGCCCGACTGATGGGAGTCAAGGATGGAAGCATCCTCCAGGAAACTCTGTAGTTGCAACGCCACTGCCCTCTCAATGAGTTTACCCAAAAAGGGTAAATTCGAGACCGGCCGATAGTGTGCCAATTCGGCCGGATCCAGTGTTGGTTTTTTTAAGAGGGGGCGGACCACTGCCTCCTTAAGAGGCGTTGGAAATTGCCCTTCCATCAGGGATCTATTTATGATATCCCGTATAGGATACCTAAGCTCCCTCTGGCAAGATTTAATAAGCCAGGAGGGGCAAGGGTCCGAATTGCAAGTTGTAGGGCGTGCAGACAAGAGGATCCTGTCAACTTCCTCCAAGCTGAGAGCGCCGAAACCATCCAGAATACAATCTGAAGACAGGCAAGGAGCCTCGGGTTCGGATACTGTCTCCAATATGGCGGGGGTGTCGCGGCGGAGCGACGCGACTTTATCTGCAAAAAATTTCGCAAAAGCCTCACAGCCTATTTCCAATTGACTAACGTTTGGGCTGCCCTGTGGCAGTGTTATAAGAGTCCGAATTATGTTGAACAATTGTGCCGGGCGCGAAGTTGCAGATGCAATCTTAGCCGCAAAGTATGTTTTCTTTGCGGCTTTGACTGCCATCTCATAGGACTTCATACACTCTCTATAAGATGTTCTAGTCGCTTCGTCTCGAGTACACTGCCATTGCCTCTCTAGTCGTCTGAGTCCTCGCTTTAATTGCCGCAACTCCTGGTTATACCAGGGTGCTAGCTTTAGGCGAGGGAGCAGAGGACGTCTAGGTGCAATCTCATCGATGGCCCTGGAGAGCCTATCATTCCAGGACTCCACCAGGTCATCGAGGGAGTTGCCAGAGGGCCAGGGATCCCGTAGAGCCATCTGGAACCGTTCGGGGTCCATCTGGCTCCGCGGGCGAGCTAAAATAGGCTCGCCGCCTAAATGGGCTTGGGGTGGGATATTCACATGAGCCTTAAGGGCATAGTGGTCCGACCATGGCACTGTCTGAGCAGTAATATCGTCCACTAAAATTCCTGCCGCGAAGATCAGGTCTAACATGTGCCCCGCCTGGTGAGTAGGCGTTGTAACAAACTGGGAGAGTCCTAGCGTCGCCATGGATGACACTAGGTCCATCGCCTGACTAGGGGACATGTCATCGGCATGGACATTGAAGTCGCCCAGGATCAAAAGCCTTGGGTACTCCAATGCCCAGCCTGCTACGGCCTCCATCAGGGATGGTAAGGCGCCGGCTGGTGCGTTAGGCGGTCGGTACACCAGCCAAACCGCCAACCCCTTCCCAACGTCCCACGCCAAACCGGCACATTCAATGCCCCCGATCTCTGGAGGCGGGAGGGCCCGAAAGGAGTAAACCTCTCGTATGAGTATAGCCACCCCTCCCCCCCGCCCGCTAGTCCGGGACTGGTGAAAGACCGAGAATCCTGGGGGAACCAACTGGGAGAGAGCTACAGTCTCCCCTTCGTGCACCCAGGTCTCGGTCACGCATGCCAGGTCCATATCCTGCTTGGACAGGAACTCCCGAAGGGTAGAGATCTTATTATTGATGGACCTGGCATTACATAACACCAGTGACGGAGGCGGGTAATTTACTCTGGCCCTACTACTTGCCACCGTCGGGATGGGACGTAGGCTGGAAGGGGGTCGAGCCCTGTTGTGTCTCAACCCCCTTCCCTTATAATTTCGCCTAGTCCCACCTGTAACACAACCCTCTTCCGGCTGGCATACAACTGACCGATATCTGAATATCCAAATTCATGAACATCAGCATATCTGAACATTGGAATACTTGAAGAACCGACTTTTAGGGAAGATGTAGCATGGTATATTGATAAATGTGTTTTTATGTATTTTACTGTATTAATTATTAAAGTATTTTAAGCTGATTTATTGTTAGAGTTTTATGTTGTAAGCCGCCCTGAGCCCGCTTCGGTGGGGTAGGGCGGGATATAAATTGAATGAAATAAATAAATAAAATAAATAAATAAGATGGGTGTACTTGACATTTGATTAGCTTCTGGAACACTTTGCAATGTCTACTTAATTTATAAACACATAAAAGAATATAAAAACAGATCATGAGTTTTGGGTTCTGCACCAAACTTTATATGTTAGCTCATGGTAACACTCCAGGTCTCCAACCAAGGACATCTTGAGAACTGCTACTAAAGAAACATGCAGGTTGGGTTTTTTCTGCATTGGATAAATACCTCAACAATGTCAGAAAAACTGGTCCTTCCTTTCATCAGCTATTTTCCCCCAAGTACACTATTGACTTCTATTAAAAAAAAAAAGTCTGGCCCTTTTTCCCAGTCATGCGGTCCTTGATTCTGAAGATAATATACAAAGATGCAATGGTTATGTTTTTCCACAAAAAATTGAACAAGATCTGCTTTTAGTATATAGTATCTCAGGTAGTGAAGACTCCACTAGTAACTTTAATGTAAAGTAGATCCAGGTGGGCAGCCGTGTTGGTCTGAAGCAGTAGAACAAAGTAGGAGCCTAGTAGCACGCCTTTAAGACCAACAAAGTTTTATTCAGAATGTAAGCTTTCGTGTGCTAGAAGCACACTTCATCAGACAATAAGATTACATTCTGAATACAACTTCGTTGGTCGTAAAGGTGATATTAGACTCATACTTTGTTTTAATGTAAAGTATATGTCAAATCCTCAGGAAAAGAGATACTATTAATGCAGTATTACATCCAAACATGAACATTTGCATTGTTCTTTCTTTTGTTGTTTAGAAAAAAAAAAAACAATAGAAATGGGGTCATTAGTAATTTTGTATTTGTAATAGGACATTTCATATTTTGAACAGATCATATGTCATGGGCAAGGTCCATTTACCATGGTAGCAAAATGTATCTGTTTTTCTATGTGTGTATGCACATGCATAAGAAATATTGATTAAAGGGCACTTTTGATTAATTTGAAAGATCTCTTTGGGACAATAAAGAGGAAACTTAGCAGACCAGTGTAATGTGCTCCTAGAGACTCGTGAAAAACAGAACTACCAGATTGTGCCTCAGCAGTAGTTTCCAAGATATTTTTGTGCCCCAACATACTACCATTCTCAGAAATAATTAACAGCAGGGCTTGAAATATTCAAATAAACTCAAACTATGGAGTTTAAATGCCTCTGATGCCATATATGAATCCAGCCAGAACATTTTCTGGTTCTGCCTCCTAGGGTGCCATTGTCCTTCTGGTCCAGAATAAGACTGGGGATGGACAAGCTTGAAATTATTCAGGGGGTTCTGGAAACCTGGCTTGAGTCAAAGAAAGGATCTCTAATAAATCCTTCAGGTCATCAAGTATTGTACCAAAGGAAACACTTTTCAATAGTCTAACCTGTTTTGTGGGTTACAAAAACATGATTTGTATTGTCCTTACCACATAACAGTTCACAGCACTGAGCTATGCACGTCAACTGTTTTCTGAATTAATACTACATGATTTAGCAGGCCAAGAACCCAGCAAGAATCTGCTGCTTTTTCCCAACCAGGAGTAAAATAACAAACTGAGAAAATTTCAAGACTCCACAGTACTCTAATTAAAAGAGCATGGCTCTTAACAAGTTTTCATTATTTTCTCTCTCTGGGTAAGTCAGATGTTATCTAATTCAAAGCACTTAGACCTGTATGCATCTCATGTGGACAGAGTCTAATTACATAACTAATTATTTTTCATCATTAACCTGCTTACACTGTAGCAAGCTCACTCATGAAGGTGTTAATAATCTTCTCTTAGTTCAGATTCATCAATGCCATTTTCCTTGTTTTTGTCATCAGAGTCTAAAAGGAGTTCTGCTATTGGAATGAATCTTGTCTAAGCTTGAAAAGACACAAACGAATATACACATAGTCCTGATTATTAGAGATGCTGCAGATTTTGCCACTAACATGTCTGACAGTCAAACATACAGTATCTTGAGGGTTGGACTAGGTGACCCTGGTGATCCCTTCCAACCTTATGATTCTATACCTGAAGTTGGCAATCAGATATGAGCTGATCATTCAGTCAGTTCAGTTCATGCCAAGAAGTCATGAATGGCTGCTGAACCAGTTTGCATCAGATTTGCCCAACACTCTACCTGTACAAAGATGCTGCTGACTCAAACTAACTGGCAGTGATTAGTGTCACTAAGGTCTACTTATACAAACACCAAAGCGTAGAATTTTATTGAAACACAGCATTAATTTGTGACTGGTTTATATGAATTTTGAGTGATCTAATTTCCAACTTAAGCAGTAGCCTACTGAGCAAAGAAGTCATGCAACAAGGGGGGGGGGTAGCACATGCACAAAACTTCAACTGTTTTGTGTTGCATGGTTTGAAAGAAATACAGTGAAGTAACTTGGCAAACATCTTGAACATATTCCTCTGAGCAGACCGATAAACTATCAAATCAGTTGTAAAAAAACCAGGTCACTGTGACTGGTGAACAGCATTCCTAATGATGGTCTTTTGGAATAATGTGAGGAGTCTGCACTTCTTCCCCCTCTTGCTTCAGCTTAAGTAGTTCTTAAAGGCACCTATCAAAATAAACTGGAGTGGGAGTTAGAGCAGGAGCTGAGCTGAAGGTTCCTTAGCTGTAATTTTATTCCAACCAAGCTGGTTCTGTAGGCTGCCTTTATTAGAGACTCTCTACCACCACGACCACCATTACCAAGGAGCTGGGTTGCTAACAGGCTGAGAGAAAAATGTCCTGCCTCCTTAATGTATGAAAATGGATAGTTGAAGTTTTTCATGTCATGGAAGTAAACATCACCTAGTATCACTAAGCCTCTATTAAAGGGGGAGGGCATTTTTTTTCCTCCTAAGGAGAAATCAGGTTAGTTACTCTGTATCTTACATTCTATGTCCTTTCCAGTAGCTCTAAGATGAGCCCTACTTCCTGATCAGGAAGCTAGCTGCAGTGAAAAATTTCCCTATAAATATTATAATTAAACATTGGCCCCTTTGACTCCAACGTATCTTTAAAACAATTCATTTAACAATATTATCTTCACGAATATATTGACCTCTGCTCAATTAAACAGTTTACAAAACTCCAAGGCAACGGGGAGGGGCAGAGTTCTCCAGCCCTGGAAACACCACTATGAACCCTCTAAAGCTTAACAGGCACTGCTGGCTGCTCTGTGTTATAACTGCTCTCAGTTAATGCTGAATTCGGACCACATTTAGTCAAGGCAGAAATCTTACTCTGTCAGGACTAAACCTTTTTTCTGTCAGGGCTATTTGCAGACAGTCTCAGTACAGATCTCTTCCCAGTTAAGGCAGGAATCTGACTTGCTCTTCTTAACATACAGTTCTCACAAGACTTTTTTTGCTTAGTTTATGTTAACCAATTAGATTGCCTAAAACAGCCTGTCACTGGGCTTTCTGGCTTTGTGAAGAATTAACCCTTCACAGTCTTTCAGTTCCTTTTAAAAATGCAGTCTGTCACAGCCACCCTGTCACTCTGCTCATGCCAAGTGCTGGGCTTAGTTATTGGGTGCCTTGGCTGAGTGAGGACCCATGTTTTATACCCTTCTTGATTGTGCACTTCTCTCCCCTTCTGGGATTTGAGTGTTAGGAGAACTCAGGGCTCAGGGCCACTCAGGACAGGTCATGCCAGATAACAGCCTTGCATGACCAGTACTCCAAGGCATCAGCATCATTAATCTCAGGGGACTTTGTGAAATACTCCCTCACAATCACCTTTGCCAAATCCTCTGACAATGCATGCCGGCATCCCTGCCACTGCTGACCTCCTAATTCACTACAACCAGTAGTGGGGCTTTTCCTTGGTTGAGCTGGGCTGCATCTCTTCCTCCTCTTCCCTAGCTTCTTCCATCCAGGGTATCCCTGGACCAAATCTGTTGGCCTGCAGCCTCTGCAGTCTTTCTAGAGCTCATGCTTCCATTACAAGATCTCTATATTCAGGAGAGCAATACTGTACATAGGAACTTGAATGTAGGCCATAACACTATTAATTAGCCAGTTTTTGATCCACAAGAGGACCTGTCCTTTTACTCCAAGACTCTTGAGCTTTTTAAGGAGCCTTTGATGAGGAACTTTATCAAAAGCTTTCTGGAAGTCAAGGTAAACAACATCTATTGGGTCTCCTTTGTCCACTTGTTTGTTCACCCCCTCAAAGAAATGTAACAGGTTAGTGAAGCAAGATCTTCCCTTACAGAACTCATGCTGAGTCTTTCTCAATAACCCGTGTTCATCAATGTGCCTACTCATTCTGTCCTTAATAATGGTTTCTACCAACTTTCCCGGTATTGAAATCAGACTGATTGGCTTGTAATTTCCCGGATCTCCTCTGGAACCCTTTTTAAAGATGGGGGTGACATTTGCTACCTTCCAGTCCTCAGGAACGGAGGCAGATATCAATGAAAGATTACATATTTTTGTCAGAAGACCCACAAGTTCAACTTTGAGGTCTTTCAGAACTCTTGGATGTATGCCATCCGGACCTGGTGACTTATTAGTTTTTAATTCGTCTATCAGTTGTAGGACCTCCTCTCTTGTCACCTCAATCTGACTCAGGTCTTTCAACACCCCTTCCAAAATAAGTGGTTCTGGAGTGGGCAAACACTTCTCGTCTTCCACAGTGAAGACGGAGGCAAAAAATGCATTCAGTTTCTCAGCCATTTCCCTATCCTCCTTCAGTAATCTTTTGACCCCTTGGTCATCCAAGGGCCCCACTGCCTCCATGGCTGGTTTTCTGCTTCAAATATAGTTGAAGAAATTTTTATTGTTGGTCTTTATGTTTTTGCAATATGCTCCTCATAGTCCCTTTTTGCCTACCTGATCACAGTCTTGCATTTGATTTGCCACAGCCTGTGTTCCCTTTTATTAATCTAACTTGGACTAGCTTTCCACCACTTAAAGGAGTCCTTACTTTTTACAGCTTCCATTACTTTGTTTGTTAACCATGCAGGCCTTTTCTTATACTGTTTGTGCCTTTCCTAACTTGTGGTATATATTTTATCTGAACTTCTAGGATTGTAGTTTTAAATAGCCTCCAAGCTTCCCAAGGGTTTTGACTGTATTTACCTTTCCTTTCAGTTCCCTCTTCACATGCCTCCTCATCTCAGAGAATTTACCCCTTTTAAAGTTAAACGTGGTTGTGCCGGTCTTTTGGGGGCAATTCTCTATTTATACAGATGAAATCAATAACATTATGGTCACTGCTCTCAAGCGGTGCGATCACGTTTACATCTCTCACCAAGTCTTGGGCATTACTTAGAATCAAATCCAGGATTGCCCCACCCCTGAGACCATATGCTCTACAGCACATTCATTGAGAGCATCAAGAAACTCAATCTTTCTCTCGACCAGAACACATATTGACCCAATCAATCTTTCTGAAGTTCAACCTATAAGTCTAGCTACGTATAGCTTTTCCCTTCCCTAAGACTGTAAATTCTAAAATCACATGGTCACTACTGCCCAGGGTGCCCACTATTTCCACTTCTTCAATCAATTCTTCCTTGTTGGTGAGAATCAAATCCAAGATAGCAGATCCTCTTGTTTCCTTCTTCACTTTCTGGAAAAGGAAGTTGTCAGCAAGACAAGCCAGGAATCTATCTGACTTTTCATTTTTAGCAGAGTTGGACTTCCAAAAGATGTCCGGGTAATTGAATTCTCCCATGATCACCGTATCCCCTCTCTTGGAGAACTTTGCAATCTGCTGTAGAAGTATTTCATCCAAGTCCTCTGCTGACTTGGTGGTCTATACCAGACCCCTGCAATAATACCACTGTTATTTTTTACTTCTTTTATTTTTACCCAGAGACTCTCAACTGAGCTGCCATGCTCAGATTCACATATTTCCTCACAAGTATATACCTCCTTCACATACTGCTATGCCTCTGCCCTTTCTCATTTGCCTGTCCCTTTTAAATAAGTTGTACCCCTGAATCCTAATATTCCAGTTGTGGGTGTCATCCCACCAAGTTTCAGTAAGGCCTATTATGTTATAGTCTCCTTCCTTTATTAGGACTTCCAGTTCCTCCTGTTTGTTTCTCATACTCTGTGCATTAGTGTAGAGACATCAGAACCCATGTTTTTGTGCATCCCGAGGGTTTAGTTTCCGTACAAGCCTGCAAGTTCACATTACCTAGCATATGCACCACTCTTTGCAAATCTTTTGGTATTACTGGCATGTTCCTGAGCTGATCCATAGACTTATGACTGTAACTTCACAGACTTATGGCTGTAACTACTGTCTTTTCCAGAGAGAACAGTGGGAGATTCTGTTCTGAGAAGCTTCTATTGTCTTTGGGTTTTTTGCTCATTTCCCCTCTCCATTGGAAACAATGGAGGCTGGGGGCACCTTTATTTTTTGGGGGTTAACTTGGACCTCATAAATTCAATCATCACCAACATTGGAGAGCAGGTAGAGAAGAGTCAGTTGGATATCTCCTGTGAGTTTGGTGTTTCTAGCATACTGTGGGGATGCTCTACCACATCATGAACCAAACTAGTTCATCTAACATCAAAAGGGTTGTGATGGACCATGGTTCACAAACTAAGGACACCATGAACCATACCACATTTTCCTGAGTCATACCCATCCTTATTAGTGTGGATTCCACCTGTAAGGAAGTCATTGAGATCCAATGTATATGCATTCTCAGTTGAATTGGGCTATGTGACTGAAACAACCATACTTGTTCCCTATATTAAGAGCAGCTGCAAAAACTAACACACAAACAGGTAAAGTCAATTGTGCAGATTTTTTCCATCCATCCAAGTTTTGCCTGCCATCCTTAGCTGTGTGAAGTTATAATAATAAGGGGAGATGTTTTAACTTTATGTGATAGTGTGTGTATGAGAGAAAAAAAGATTGCGGGTGTGTGTGTGTGTGTGTTTCACAAGCACCAAGCAAATCTTTCTCTCCACATGCTGAGTTCCTTTAAAAAGGATAAGAGTAGTGGCTAATTAAAATAGAAAACCTCACTTGTCAAGAGTTGCCAAGATGCTAAATTCTAGCCTTGCTTTTTTATTGTTTGTAGTCAACTGATCTAATTTTTTGGTGTGTGCACAAGGAATTATCTTGTTCTTGTGTGATGCTCTACCAGTGTTAGTGGGCAGCCAGCATACCAAGACCTGAGAATTGTCTTTCTCTGTGTTATTAATGTTCTACACATGGGATTTTTTTAAGACAAAAGGAAACCTGGAAAACTAAAAGGGTTATTGTGGAATTTTTGCTACTTAGAAATTAGAAAAATCCCTGGTATGATCCAGTGCCAAAGGAGGATTATAGCTGAACATCAAGTAGATGAAAATAATGACTATTAAGGAATTGCAGCAAGTTAAGGTTGACAATGAACATTTTCTAATTTTTGGCTCCATCATCAACCAAACAGTGGCTGCAACCAAGAAATCAGGAGGAGATTCATATTGGAAACAACAGCAGTATAGGAGCTAGAAAAGATCTGGCAACCAAGATCAAGATAACTTATACTGTAATATTCCCCATTACTATGTATGGGTGTGAAAGCTGGCCAGTGAAGGAAGCTGACAGGAAGAAAGTTGATTCATTTGAACTGTGGTGTTTGAGGTGAGTAATATTGATATCATGGACTGCCAAAAAGACAAATAAGTGGGTTCTAGTTCAAGTCAAGCTTGAACTCTCCCGAGAACAGGGGTGTCAAATATGCAGCTCAAGGGCCGGATCAGGCCCCTGGAGGGTTCCTATCAGGTCCACGAGCAACTCACTGTCATCTGCTTCCTTCTCTCTCTCTTGTTTCCTTCTGCATCACAGTTTGCTTTGCCAGGCTTGCTCAGTCGTACAGGAACTACAGAGCAAAGCCTCTATTTTCTCCATGGGTTAACCAGCACACAAAGCATCGTAGGTACATAAGCTCACAATGCCCAGCTATTTCATGTCTTCCCCTGGGTCTTAGGCTCGAAGCATTGACTATGAGATTTCTGTAATGAATATCAGTAAATCAAAAATAGGTTTGCAACTTAACAGATACACACCTGAACAGCATACCCAAGATTGCTACAACACAGACATTGTCTCCTGGTTTTGATGCAATGATTCAGAGCAAGAGGTGTCAGTTGTCAGAGACTTAAACAAACAAAATATTGCAAGAGTGCTAATCTTTTAAGCATATTTTAAGTTTTTATTAAAAATCTTTAATTGTGTTTGTGTCCTTTATAAAGTTTATATCTGTGCTACCTGGCATTACATTTTCTGACACACAAGGCCTGGCCTGACAAGGTCTCATTTATGTCAGCTCCAACCCTCATAACAAATGAAGTTGACACCCCTGCCCTAGAAGTTAAATTACTAAACTGGGGTGTGAATGACTAAGGCAGTTAGCCTGATGAGCAGGGAATAGCTCACTGTGATTGGCTGAGCTGCAGCCATGGTTACCGAATGTATCAATTTCAAGAAGGCTTGCTGTGGGGAAGAAAAACACCTCACAGAATTCAGTTCAGTCTGGGTATTGAAGGAGTTCAGTTCAGTACTGAAGAAGATCAGTTGTGACAGACAACTGGGAAGGAGCTGAGGCAGCCTGTGGGCTGAGTTCCTTTTAAGACAGAGCTGATATTAGGGTTTCTGTCTGTGAGAGAGTTAAGTGGAAGGAGGGGGCAAAACCAGGCACTTTCTGTGAGGAAAACCTCTCTGAGGAGATCTGCCAGCACATCCGGGCAGACTCCTGGTTCAACTAAGAACACTCAAACGCACCGAGGGAAAGACTAGATTATTGTGGCTAAAAAGAAATCTCAAGCGTCAGACTGGGACACTAGCCGGGTGGGATTAAGACACACAGGATTGAGGGGCTTGTGATAGCACTCAAAAGGTGTGTATCCTGGGGGCATTACTCTAAGGAGTGTGCCTGTATGCTAGTGAGAGTGAGTCTGTGAGAGAATATTCCTGGCACAAGTCAGAAATCTGTGTGAGAGACAAAGAGTGTATGGTCCTTTCTTATTTTTATGATTTAAGAAGATTATTTTTATGACTTAAGAAGCTTGAGCATAGGGTTTAATAATCTTTCTCAGTGCAGAGTGTTTCCCTAAGATTAAGGAAGCACTGCCTGCCTGTTTAGTATCTACTAGATTTTTATATATCTTCTGCCAGTTCCATAGTTTATAATAATTCAGCCTGCCAAATCTCTGGTGATTAGACATTGTCTGTTCAGTTGAACTCCTGCCTGCCAATTGATTTGATTATAATTAATTGTTATTATTTTACTCTCTACTTTGCCTTTTGTGAATCAATAAATATACTTTGTGGCTTTGAATCTAAAAAGACTGGTGCCTAGTTTATTTTCTGACAGGATTTTATTTGGTGTGCCTGAGGTACTGGATGAAGGTGACAGGAAAAATTCATAGTGGTCATCCTCTCAAGCTGACCCTGATTGGTTCTTCACATGGGGGTATTGCACTTCAGTCACATTATGAGAAGACAAGAGTCACTGGAAAATATAATAATACTAGGAAAAGTTGAAGGCAGCAGGAAAAAAGGAAGACCCAATATGAGATGGATTGACTCAAGCAAAGAAGCCACAGCCATCAATTTGCAAGACCTGAGCAAGGTTGTTAATCATAACATTTTGGAGATCAGTAATTCACTTGATGGCACTTAACACACATGATCCAGACCTAATAATGGTTTCACAGTTTTGGCTCTATTTGATTGGAGTCTGATAGATAGGGACCAGTTCCTCCCTTCCTGCTAGTTACTAACCTCCCTCCTGCTAATAACTAACATTCACAGTGAAACTTCACAGTAAAAGGAGGGGACTGAAAAAGGGGACCAATATTGTGGTCTAGCAAAGGGAGGGGTAGTCTCCTCCACATTTGTAATCTTCCTATTCATCACTGGTGCAGGAGATAAACCAAACAGGTTACACGTCAAGAAGGAGAAAATAACCACAGGCAGCAGTAATGAAACTTATGGATCCAGTGGAAGGAGGAATTACTAGAAGGAAATGTGCACAACAAAATTACTGAGGTCTGAGGATTTAAATGACAGCATAATGTTTACTGGATCACCCTTGTCCATATATGTGCTAAACCCTCTCAAAAGGCTGGTGAGACACAACTTCCTTTAACAGAACCATGCTGATTCTCAGGGAGGACTTTATCTTCTATGTATTTAATAATTGTATTGTGAGTAACAGTTTCTATCAGTTTTATCTGGAACTACAGAACTCTCAATGGAACAGGCTTCCTCGGGCGATGGTGGGCTCTCCTTCTCTGGAGATTTTTAAACAGAGGCTGGATGGCCATCTGACAGCAATGCAGATCCTGTGAATGTAGGTGGGGGCGGTATTTGTGAATTCCCTGCATTGTGCATGGTTGGACTAGATGACCCTGGACGTCCCTTCCAACTCTATGATTCTATGATTCTTGCCTGCATGCTTTGTTTCTCTTAGTAGCTGGTGTTTTTCATTGCCTTTATCATACAATCATTGACAAGTTGCCAAGCAAGAAATAGAGCAATAAGATTTGAAAATTAATGCATCAAATGAGATTTTTAAATTACAGCTAGCATTAGACCCTGATATATGAACACAAACTGTTTTTTACTAAGTCAGATCATCGGTTTATCAAGGTCAGTGTTGCCTGCTTTGTCAAACTAGCTCTCCGGGCTCTCAGGCAGATGTCTCCACATCACCTACTACCTGATTGCTTTTTTCAGTGGAGAAGGTAGGGACTGAACCTAGGACCTTCTGTACACAAAGCAGATGCTCTACTATTGAGCCAAACACCTCTATTATGGCTTTTTAATTTTTGTTATATGGTTCCTGCTACAAAAAATGCAAAAGCATTTCCTTGACTTGTTTGCAGTGGCAATTAATATTAGCATGTTAAAAGGAAAAGTATTCACAAAACACTGAAAGGAAAAACAAAATCACAGAAAACAGACTAGTTTAGAGAAGGTGTGAAAGTTATTTGCCCCCCCCCCCGGTTGAAATAGTCAGACACAATAATTGGATTAAACTAAGGGCCTCTTTATTTAATTTATTAATAAACGGCAAGGGCTAAACTGGAGAACCAGTTTGATGTAGTGGTTAAGTGTGTGGACTCTTATCTGGGAGAACCGGGTTTGATTCCCCACTCCTCCACTTGCACCTGCTAGCATGGCCTTGAGCAACCCAGCCCCTGGCTAGAGCTGTACACCACAGCTCACACCAGGCCAGCTCAGCAATAGGCAACAAACCGGGAAGGTCCAACCATGAGCCGGGCAACTCAATGAAAGGAACCTTCCAGGTAAGCCCCGAAGGACAGTCTGCATTCTCCCACCCCGGGCTGGCAAACCCAAAGGTCGATCCTGACAGACCCCTAACCCCACAAAAGGGGGATGCTTTCTGGTCCTCCCTTAGCCGCATAAGCTCATTAACCACAGAAACCTGCCACCACTAAGGCCAAGCCTCTGCTTAGACCTTAGCACCCACTGGGAGGCCCAAGGCCACCTGCAGCCCTTGCCGAAGGTCTCCAAGAAGAGATCATTACCCTCATCCAAAAGATGAATGCCATCACCCCTATAGAGGTGGGGACAACTAATATGAATGTCCAGATGAGGCAAGTAGTAGCCCAAACTGTCTTCCAAGGCTCTCTGAATTCTTTTATTAGCCTTGCGACGGGCTGTGTCGATCCCCAAAGAGCCCCAAACACCCCGCCAAAAAAGGCAGGGGATCATGGCCAACCAAATTATAATGGTCCCAGGCAATCTCTCCTTGATAGCCCTAAAATCCTCCTCTGCCTGCAGGGCCAAAGCTGTGCCCTTCATCAGCCCAAGGTCATTACCTCCCAGGTGTATAACTAAGACCTGGTGAGAAGGGCAAGCACTCCCTTGAAATAACAAGGACAACAGGCCAGGCCAATGAAGGCCCCCGTGCCCCCTCCATTCAATGGTAACCCACTGGCTGAGTCCCAGCTGAGAGCCAACTGAAGTTCTCCGAGCCTGATGAGCAGTTCAAAACACATAACTGTGTCCACAGATGAGAACACAGCTCCTCTGGCCAGGAACAACAGCATTTAAAGGAAAAACAGTTAAACTAGCAACAAGAATCACAAACTCCAAGCTAACCCCCCCCCCCATGAAGTTAGGGACTGAGCAGGGGGCAAACATAGGCTTTATAAGCTGCTGAGTGCCAATGGCCCAGATGCTGAATGGCCAAGGAAGGACTACCATTGACATGACAAAACAAAACTCCCTCCCTAGGACCGCGTACTGCCAAATAGGCAGCCAGAGCAGAAACTGGACACAACTCCAGCTCAAAACATGTGCCCAGCTCCAAAACGGTTCCCTTGTGACGCTGATCAATCTTGGAGTGTCAAACGGTGATAACTGCCTTACTCTCAACTAACCTCAGCTCCTGTAGTAACAAAGCACCACCAGAAACATCATTTCTGGAGTGTGCCACTAGCTCATTGACTCTAAGGACCCCAAAGAAGGCAACCAAGAAAGCGGCATGAAACAGTGTGGACTCAAAATAGGATGCACACACTGTGCCCCAAACCCCCTTCAAGTGCCTAAGAATCAAAGGGGAAATAGGCTTCCTAGTATCAGGATTAGGCCCGGCCTCTCCAGCATCATTCACAGAAGAAAGTCTGCGGTTTGCTCCTTATACCCCAAAGCCTTACTAGCAAAAGCCAAAGCAGACGGGCATCCCTAATGGATCACACGGCCAATTTATTACCTTTTAAAGAAACACAGTAGTGGAGCAACTGCTCCACCAGGAGGGGCCAAACAATGCGATACCCTACTTCTGACCTAAAGTCCCCAAACTGCTGCACAGCACGTTCATAAGACTTCCTGGTGCTGGGTGCAATGGCTAGTCCGATTGCTCTGCAGGCCTCGACCCTCCAATCACCGATAGCTCCTGGGGCATTTGCGCCGGCTCTCAATCGGCTTCTGGGGTCAGCTGATGAAACCTCTCCATCTGTTTACGAGAGAGAGCATCAACTACCCCGTTATTCACCCCAGGAACATGCTTGACTAAAAACAGTATGTTAAGCCGCAGGCAACGCAGAGTGAAGGCCCGCACTAATTTCATAACCCTTTGTGATTTGGATGTAAGGGAATTAATGACATGTACCACAGCCTTGTTATCACACCAAAAATGAATAGTGTGATTGGTCATATAATTCCCCCACAGCCAAACAGCTACCAGGATGGGAAAGAACTCAAGAAACATAAGATCTCTGTTCAATCTTGCTTGGCCCCACGAATCCGGCCACACATCCGCACACCAATGTCCGCGGAAATAGACCCCAAAACCTAAGGAACCGGCAGTGTCAGACATGACCTGAAGCTGTGTTTCAAGCTTCATGTCTTCCCTCCAAAATGAAATCCCATTGAAGGACTCCAAAAACTGCTGCCATACCAATAGATCTGCCCTCATGCTGCTTGTAAACCGTGTTCTATGCTGTGGAAGTCGTAGACCAGCCATCGCATCACAAAGCCTGCGCAAGAAGACACATCCAGGAGCCACAACTTTGCAAGCAAAGTTGAGATGTGGTATGAGCTGTTGAAACTTGATTAAAGTAACCTTCTGCTTAATAAGGAAAGAATCAACCCTCTCCCCCAAATCTGCGACTTTCTCAACAGGTATTCTGGACAATTGTGCCAGAGTGTCCAGCTCGATCCCCAAAAAAGTAAGTCTTGTGGCTGGACCCTCGGTTTTTTCCTGTGCCAGTAGAACACCCAGCTCCACCACCACCTCAAGAAAGCCAGACATTAACTTTGCACAACGCCCAGTCCCTTCAGCACCCACAAAGAGGTAGTCGTCCAAATAATGAACCACTTCCTGTAAACCCACTTTCTCATGAACAGCTCATTCAAGGAATGTGCTGAAGCACTCAAAAGCCGCACATGAGACAGAGCAACCCATAGGCAGAGCTCTATTCATGTAGAATTGCCTCTCGAAGGAAAAACCCAGGAGCTGAAAGTCAGCCGGAGGGCCAGGAAGAAGGCAAAAGGCAGACATAATATCGCATTTAGCTATCTCCACCCCCTTACCACAGCGTCATACAACATTAACAGCCTGATCAAAGCTAACAGAGCATAAATGCTCAGGAATGCTATCATTTACTGTTGCACCCCTGGGATAGGAGAGATAGTGAATCAAATGAAATTCACCAGCCGCCTTCTTTGGCACCACTCCCAAGGGGGAAACCTGAAGGTTAGGCACTGGAGGGGTAGAAAACAGGCCCAAAATCCTGCCCTCTGCCAACTCTTTGACAATCTTACCCCCAACTACTTGCTCCATACCCTTAACAGAACTAAGGTTCCCCGACTGATATGCAACTCGGGGACCCTGAAAAGGAATCCTAAAACTAAACATAAAACCCTTTAACAGATAAACCCTAACAACACGGTGCGGATATTGGGCAAGCCACCGCTCAAGAGATCCCACCTTTATCAGACTGGGCCCCTTTTCCAGCCTGGTAATTGCCTTCATCCCCACCCTGCTTTTTTTGGCCCTAACATGGCCAGGCTCTGGAGCAGTTGTTAAAGGAGTGAGAGCCATCACACAAGGGGCATTCATGCTTGTACTGGCAAGCCTTCCTGCTACACACTCGCTGGAAGCCAAACTCCCAGCAAAGCAAGTGGAGTTGAACCGCCTGCCCCGCAGAACTGCAGGAAGAAGAGGAAGAAGTCACAGATGCCCTGGCCACCAAATGACCGCTATTAGAGTGGTCGGCCAAATTTGGTCGAGCAGGGGACATGACTTGGAGCCAAAGCTGCTGATGGATATGATCCCACTGAAGGGAAGGGTATAGAGCAGCCCTCATCCTGAACTTCTGGTCATATTGAAGTTAGGCGGGTCCATTAAACATCGTATACCCCTTATAAATAATATCCATATACTGTATAAGTGAAGCACCCCTCCAAGGCTGAGCCCATGCTAGCACCTCAGCATATATGAAAAACCCAGGCAGCCAATTGGCTCAAGTCTTGTCAACTTTCCGTTTCTTTAATTTTTCTTTCTCCTTATCATCCAAATCCTCTTTGTCTTTCTTCTCCAGCTCCCCTTTTAGAATCTTATCTTTCATTGCTGGCAGCAAATGGTCCCCTAAAGGCAGTGCTAAGCCTCCAAAAGGCAAAGCGGTGAAAGGGAAAGCCCCATAAGAGGCACTCAAAGGGGAAGGAAAGGCCCATCCCCCCATCATGGGACCTGACATGCCTTGCTGTCCAGCTGTTGGCCATGGCCCATAGGGGCCAAACTGCCCAGATGGCCAAGCCCAAGCTTGCTCTGAACTCGTGGCAGGGGAGAACGAGATACCTTGAGCCCCTGTGGCAATGCCAGGAACAGCTGGAGCAGCAGGGTCCCATGGACCCCACGGCCAAGCTGGCCCAGTGTATGACTGTGGCATGTCTCTGATCTTACCCACAGATCCAATTGGTGCCAGCGCCAATCCTGCTCCAGAATCCATAGAAAATGGAGCTGAACCCCCTTGTGTGCCACCGGAACTGCCAGCTCCTCCTGCGATATTTCCAGCAGACCTGCCCTCAAGAATAGACAACCTGATTAAAATACCTGCTTGAATGCAGCTTTAGAATTTTTCCCCAAGCCTAAGTCTAAACCCTGGGAGGAAGGAATTCCGGAAGCCTCCTCCAGAGCCCTAAGCCTTTGCAAAATAGCAGCCCATCACCCTCCTTATCCGAAGATGATAAAAGGGGAGCTGGCCTCTTAGACAGGGCCCTAGAAGCCTTAGGTGTGGGATGTTTTCCCTTAGACTTCCCCATCCCTTTTTCCCCAGGCATTTTAACAATATCGGCCTGCACTACTAAGAGCAAAAAACTGCCAAAAATTCCACTAAAATGGTAGCTCCTGCGCAGCACCTAAAATGGCTGCCGCCTTCTTTAGCAAGAAAGCCCCCAGGGACAATAGCAAAGCTGCAGCCAAAATGGCCCCTTCTCCACAGCTCCCAAAATGGCTGCCCTCTGATTCAAAAAGACAGCCACAAAGGGGACATAAAAATGGCTGCTGCAACACTATAGCTAAATTACCCACCCAAAAAGTTTTTTTTTTTGGTAGAGGCCTTTCACATCACCCACTACCTGATCCAATGCCAACAATGGAAAAAGTGGCTTCCACAATATTGCCCCCACACCCAACCCCTAGAGGAGTTTGTACTCCATGCTAGCAAAAAGCCTAACCCAAGAAACACCTTTTTAAAAAGAGGGGGGGGGAGAGGGGGAGGGAGGGTTAAATCAGCCATATAATGGAGATACGCCAATCCAATCCAATCCAATCCATGTCCTCGCGTTCACCAGAGACCTAACAGCAGCCCCAATCCTCAGCAACACGCTGCAGTTAAAATCAAGCTCACAGGCTTTATCAGCGACCTGATCTCCACTGAAAAGCTGAATGTCGGGAAGCCAAAGGAAACTGACATGAAGCAGGAGTGAGCTAAAAGCGCTCCTGCCCTGCCTTATCATCAACTCGATCAGCCCCCGATCTTTCTTAAAACGTTTGAAAGCCGGAAGAAAAGGGAAACTGACAAGACCAGAGCCAGCAAGCAAAAATGCTCCTGCCCAGTAACCCAGTAACCCAGTAACCAGTAATCTTCGCTTAAGGAACGCCTAAAAAACAACTGAAACTGATAGGATCTAAGCAGGAGCAAGCTAAAAGCTCTCCTGCCTAGACTGATCACCAGATGGAGACTGGCACGAGTGAGGAAGGCACGCTGCTGCTGCAGCCAGCTTTGCTCCCAAGCACAAGCCCTTTGGGCTGTCACTCTTCCTCTCTTCCCCCAATGATGGCAAATGTGTCCTCCATCGTTACAGTGATGCTGCAGGCGGTTGGGACGAATTAACTTGATAAACATTTCACCAACAAAGTAATACTAACAGACAAATTCAGGATGAACAACTGGCATATCGGCTCTAGATTCTGATTAACTGAATTTGTTTTTAATATTTTGATGGCCACTTTAAGATATATTTTAAAGGACCTTTATGTATTTATTTGTTTGCTTGATGTAGTAATAAAACTGATAGCTGTTCTCCCCAAATACTCACAGGTAGCTTATTACTTCCCTCTGATAATTTGTTATTTTATACTTGCTCGAAGGGACCTGATACGGTTATTTGTTTACATGGTTATAAGCTCCCCCAATTTGGTGGGATCACAGTCAAATTACTGTTTTTTAAATGTTGATAGTAAAAATGCCAAAATGAGAAATCAGTGGAATATTCCTAAAGAAGGATCATTACAGAAAACTAACCTTGCGGTCACCATTCCACATTTCAGTAAGTCTATGTAAAGAGGTGTTTCCTTTTGTCCATCCTGAACCTACTATCCATCAGCTTCACTGAATTCCCTTGAGTTCTAGTATTTCAGGAGAGCGAGAATTTCTGTCAACTCTCTCAGTCCCCTAGTCAAATCTTTTCTTAACTGAAAAGTCCCAGACTCTTCAGTCTTTTCTCATAGGGAAGGTGCTCCAACCCCTAATAATCTTGGTTGTCCCCCTCTGTACTTTTCCCAGTTTTCCAATGTCCTTTTGAATACACAGTGACCAGAGGTCACACTATACAAGGGGATTCCAATATTGGCCATTTTATTCTCAGTCCCTTTAACTCCGGGGTATTGAATTCATTTGCTATGAGGGCCAGATTTGGCATAAATGAGACATTGTTGGGCTGGGCCATAAAATGTAATGCCAGGTAGTGAACATATAAACTTTATTAAGGGCACAAACACAATTAAAGATTTTTTTTACTTAAAATAAAACATGTTTAAAACATTGACACACTTGCAATACTTTGTTTTACAGTCTCTGATAAATATCACCCCTTTTGTAAATTATTGCATAAAAAAACTGCAGACAATATGTGTGCTGTACCAACCTTGAATATGCTGTTCAGGTGTTGTTCAGGTGTGCACATCTGTAAGTTGCAAATCTACGTTTGATTTATTGACATTCATTACAGAGATCTCATAGTCAATGCGTTGAGCCTAAGACCCAGAGGAAAACAATGAAGCAGCTGGGCACTGTGAGCTTTTGTACAGAAGCTGCTTCATGTGCTAGTCAAGAACATGTGAAGGCTCAACGGCACAGACCAAGAGCTATGTGCTTGTCTACAAAACTATAGTTTTCACCAGAAAAATAACTACAACTCCTATATGGCAGTGCAAGAGACTGGCTATATGGTAGTGCAAAGAGACAGCCATGTACAGTGCTCAGTATCAGTCTACTTACTATCTGGGAAGTTTAAGTTCAAGATCACCAATCAAAGGAAAATGTGAAAGAAAAATCAAGGAAAATTTGCTGAGTATACCTGGGCTGCACACACATTCTCAGCCTAATGCTGGCTTGTTCTTTCTCTTTCAAATAGTTCACTTGCTTTCCTGCTGAGAAAGACTAGTGGCATGAATACAGTGAAAAAGAGGAGGGGAACCCAGTTGTACCCATAAGAGCCCAACAAACTCACTCTCTCTCTCTCTGTAGCAAGGCAAAAAGCTCATACCTTCAATAAAACTTTGCTAGCCTTAAAAGTGCTTTTTTTGTATATCTCCCAATGGTGGGGACTGGGCAAAGGAAGTTTGAGCTCTTTCCTTCCTTCACCAAGGGACAAGGAGAGGGAGGAGTTTCAACCACTAAAAGGAAGAGAGGCTTGGCTCAGCAGCTCTGTAGTGTGATTGACTGAGCCTGGCAAACTTAATCAACATTGCAGAGCTATAGAGCCAAGCTCCTTCATGAGCTGACACTCCTCCTCCTTCCCTCTTCTAACATTGCATATGCCATTAAATGACAACGGTAATTCCATTCTCTACATAGGGCAAGAGGAAAAGAACAGGGACAGGCTGCTTTGCTGGCTGGCTTATTCAGGGAGATATACAAAATGGCAACCAGGCAAAGCAGACAATAGCCAGTTGCTGGAGGGCCTGATTGGAACCCTCTGGGGGCTGGATCCAGACCACAGGCCATATGTTTGACACTCCTGCTTTAGCTAATAATGCCTACCATAGAACAAAGTTATAGCCCAGTGGCACTTTTAAGACCAACAAAGTTTTCTTCAAGGTATGAGCTTTTCTGTGCATGCAAACTTCTTCAGATACAATGAAATGGAAGAAAAGCATTCAAACTTATAGACAGAGTCTGAACAGCAACTTAGCATATAACATGATGAACATATTTTATGATATGTGGAGACAACACAGGAATAACAAGTTAAGTGTATAGGGTTAACAGTTGTATGGATTTAATTAAGGGGGAACAAAAGTGTATCAATAAATATGTCAAAATAAGATGTGTAAGAGAATAATTTTTAATTGTGAAAAGTTTACTGTCTCTTCTCAAGCATAAAGGTAATAAATAGCATTTTTTTCTTTTATTGGTGAGGAGTGTAGTGTTATATACGGAAATATAAATCAATTTTCATTGCATTACGTTACAATCACTATATATTGTTTTAAATGCTATACCACTATATTGTTCTTTAGAGGTGTTATGTCAGAAAAAATATATTTCTATATATTGTTATGGCCACAATTCCAATATATTATTTTTTTTAAAAAAAAATAAATGTATAAAAATACAGAGGATGTATAGTGCTTTTAGTGAGAATGAGTTTAGCATATGCAATGAGATAAGAAACTAATATCCCTATTAAGTCCTGGAGGGTGTTTGTTCTGAGTGTTGTAACAATTTGTGATTCAAGCAATTTCCCTTTCTAGTATGTTCCTGAAGTTCCTTTGCCATGAAATAGCTACTTTGAGGTCACCCATTGAGTGTCCTAGAAGGCTGAAGTATTCTACAGGTTTTTCAGTTTTGTGATTCTTAATGTCAGATTTGTGCCATTGATCCGTTGACATAGGGTTTGACTTGTTCGCCCTATGTAGAGAATGGAAGGGCACTGTTGTCATTTAATGGCATATACAATGTTAGAAGATGAGCACGTGAATGAGATGGTGTAGTTGATGTTAGGGCCAGTGATTATGTTGTCTTGATGTATGTGGTAGCAAAGCTGACTCTGGTACCAGTGTCCATGTTCATATTAGATATTGCATTATTGTGGGGTGAGGAGCTGTTTAAAGACTGGGCAGTTGTCTGTGTGCAGAAAAAAGCTTTGCCCCCCGCCAGTATGTGGGAAAGAGAACTGTCATTGTCCAATAGAGGTTGTAAGTCACTGATGATGTGCTGAACTGTTTTGAGTTGAGAATTGTATGTGATCACTAGTGGTGTTCTATTATTGTCTTTTGGGGGCCTGTTTTGTAACAGGTTTTCTCTGGGGACCATTCTGGCTTTGTTAATCTGCTTCCTGACTTCATCAGGTGAATACTTCAGTTCCAAAAAAGGTTTGTTGTAGATCACTCAGTTGGGAATCTCTATTTGTAGGATTGGAGCAGATGCAGCTGTGTAGTGTAGATCTTGACAGTAGTGTAGATCTTGACTGTATACAATGGATTGTTTGATATATTTAGGATGGTAGCTAGAAGCATATAGGTATGTTTGTCGGTCAGTAGGTTTCTGGTATAAGGAAGTGTCTATGTGTCCATTGAATTCTTACAATAGTGTCCAGAAAATGTATTTCTTCAATATATTGTTTCATTGTCAGGTTGATGGTGGGGTGAAAGTCATTGAATGCCTTGGGGAATTATGTCCAGGACCTAAACTACCACCCACTCATACCTCTCTTATACCTACATTACACCAACAACATTTTTATTGTCTTGACACAAGTTCAAAAGAAAGGTATGAGTGGGTGATAGTTTACGAAGTGTTGCTCCAAGTCAGCCATAAAGATGTTAGCATATTGTGGGGCCATGCAGGTACCCAATGGCTGTACCATTGATCTGAATGGTTATGTGTCAGAACAAAATGCCACAGTTTGCTGGCAAAGTCAGCTGTGTTGTTGTCAGAAATAATTCTTTATGGCTGTAATCCATAAGGATTGGTATACAGAGATTCCACATCACAAATACCTGTTGTCTCAGGCATAGGCACTATCATAGTGGGAGTATCTGGATATATGGACTCTGCCATCAACACTCTTAATTATGTTCATGACACCACAGACTTTCTAAGGAAAATACAACCTTTGAACTACCTTCCAGAGGATACTATTTTAGCCACCATGGATGTACAACACAATCCCCAGTCACAAAATTTTCACATAATTTCCTTTTCATGCAATCGCTTTTAGCAACAGTATGTACAAACTGAAATCCATGAGACTCCCAGAGAAGACTTTTAAAATGCCCATTAAAAACACTAATTACATATTATAGGAAATACATAGCTGCCACTGATTGATCTCTGTATCCCCTCCACTTCACCTCCTTGGTAGTTTGGTAAAATAATGTGATATATTTCACAATGCCCAGTATTTATCCACTACATGTGAATGGAAGAATACTAAATACAATGATACCATGCATCATGATGTTTTAACCTTCCACCTGTGATGGCTAGCTAGTCCCTAAATCAAGTCAAACACAATTTGCTTATGAATTATATTTCCAACTCATTTATTTTAATTTTATTTATTAATAATTTTCTATGCTACACTTCAGAAGTAGTTCATAATTAAAACAAATAATTCTATATAGAAACATAAGCTATAAAAACAAACCATTAAAACAAACCCAGGAACATAAAACAGTATAGAACTATCCATATAACAGATTTCAGATTAGAAGCAGATCATAAAACAGCTGGAAAGGTAAAACCCTTGTCCTGCTTTTCCCTGCCCAGGGTGGGGTCCAGGGCCACCATGCCCTCTAGGTCCTTCTTTCTTTCACCTGTGCCTCAGGAAGGATCTCAGAATTCTGAGGAGGTCTCTCTCTCTCTGGCCAGAAACCTCCTCTGTCCTGTCTCAAGTGCTGCCTGCTGCCTGAGCCCAGCTTCCCATCTGAGTCCTGTGTTGGACCTGCCAAGCTCTGAGGCTACAGCCAGTGATTTTCTGGGCATGGCCTCACCCTTTCGCCTTTCTCTACAGCTTCTTGTTTTACTGCTTATCCCAGCTATGCCTCGGAAGACTGTCCCCTACTGGAGTCTCCTCTGAAGCAGTTGAATGCAGGGATAGGGCTGCCACCATCAGGGCTTTGGGGGCTCAATGGAACCCTCAGAGGAAATTGTGTCCATAAGCCTAGGTCAGTGATGATGAACCTTTTAGAGATTGAGTGCCCAAACTGCAACCCAAACCCCACTTATTTATTGCAAAGTGCCATCATGACAATTTAACCTGAATACTGAGGTTTCAGTTTAGAAAAAGGGGAAGCAGGGAGAGTGGGAGACACTAAAACGGGTAGCGGGGAGAGCAGGAGAGGTGAAAACGGGTGGTGGGGAGAGCGGGAGAAGCAAAAACGGATGGCGGGCAAAGTAGGAGAGGTGAAAAGGGGTGGCGGGGGTGCAGGGGAAGAAAAAACAGGTGGCAGAGGAGCAGGGGAAACAAAAATGAGTGGCAGGGAGAGTGGGAGAGGCGAAAATGGGTGGCGAGGGAGCAGGGGAAGCAAAAATGGTTGGCAGGGAAAGCGGGAGAGGCGAAAACGGGTGGTGGGGAGAGCGGGAGAAGCAAAAACGGATGGCGGGCAAAGTAGGAGAGGTGAAAAGGGGTGGCGGGGGTGCAGGGGAAGAAAAAACAGGTGGCAGAGGAGCAGGGGAAACAAAAATGAGTGGCAGGGAGAGTGGGAGAGGCGAAAATGGGTGGCGAGGGAGCAGGGGAAGCAAAAATGGTTGGCAGGGAGAGCGGGAGAGGCGAAAACGGGTGGTGGGGAGAGCAGAAGAAGCAAAAATGGATGGTGGGTAAAGCAGGAGAGGTGAAAAGGGGGGAGCAGGGGAAGCAAAAATGGGTGGCGGGGAGAGCAGGAGAGGCAAAAATGGGTGGCAGGGAGAGCGAGAGAGGTGAAAATGGGTGGCAGGGAGAGTGAGAGAGGCAAAAATGGGTGGCAGGAAGAGCGAGAGAGGTGAAAACGGGTGGCAAGAAAAGCAAGAGAGGTGAAAACAGGTGGCAGGGAGAGAGAGGTGAAAACAAGTGGCAGGGAAAGCGAGAGAGGCGAAAACGGGTGGCGGGGGAGCAGGGGAAGCGAAAACGGGTGGTGTGGATAGTGGGAGAGGCAAAAACAGGCGACAACGGCATGCCCAGAGAGAGGGCTCGGAGTGCCTCCTCTGGCACGCGTGCCATAGGTTCGCCACCAGGGGCCTAGGTCATATCAGCATTCCAAAGGCCAACCAGGATTACAACAGGAGCACCAGCACTGAAGAGCAGAAAACCTTCAAGGAACATCAGAAAATCCTCTGGATCTATCAGCCTCCTGGGGTGGACCATCCCATCTTACCATCCAGAATACTTGTATTGTTGGTGCTCTTCATTTGCAAAAGAAACATTGGCTTTAACAATTCCAGTGATTGAGCTGTGCGCCTTTGAAAAATCAAGGTCACCTCCTTTTGTAATATTGATGGAAGAATGTCCCTGTCACATCAATCACTGTGGCAATCGCAAAGGTCTTTTACACATAATCTGTTAAAACATGTTTCACTTTTCTAGGCTTTCTTTATCAAAGATCAGCTTTTGATGCATTGTAAAATTGTGCTGATTGATTTCCCAGTAAAGAATAACCATTATGCAGCTGCCACAAGATTTCATTCTGATAAATCAACTTTTAAAAGTTTGGGTCAACACTATTAAAAATACATTCCAGAGGGGTAGCTTTGTTCATCTACTGCAGTCAAAATAACAATTGTTCAAATGGAAAAATAGATATAATTTTTTTTTCATGGAAGTATTTAAGCACTGGGCTTGTTAATCAGATGAGAAAGTATAGAGCAGGAGTGGGAACTTTTTGGCTTGGGTGCTGAAAAACACATTATGATGTCCATATGCCAAAAGGGGGAGGGGAAGGATGAGAGTTATAGTTGGCAAAGACTGACTGGAAACAGCTCGAGCCCAGGTAGTGCTGCCTGCACCTCAAAGGCTTGTCTCAAACCCACCTGGTAGCTGTGTGGATTCAGAAGGCATAACACCTTCAGTGGTTCATCAGTCAAGAATATTATATACATACTAGCTTGAAGTATTAAATTAGTCAATGTCTAAAATGATGCTTTCACAAACCATGCTTTGTTGATATTGTCAGTTGCCATGTGACTTGCATGAATCATCCAGGATTGGCTACTTTCTATGGTTCGAAAGCAGCCATTCCATGAAAGCCAGTATGCTAGTGATTAGAGTTTCAAATTAGGAACTGGACAGGTTTGAATCTCTACTCTAACATGGAAGCTCACTTGGTGACACTGAACTAGTCACACACATTTAGCTTAATCTACCTTACTGGGTTGTTGTGAGGATAAGATGGAGGAGAGGAAAATTATATAAGCTGCTTTGGTTGCCATGAAGAGAAGGTGGGGTGTATATTAAGTAAATAATATAGATGAAGATGGGGGCAAATAAAAGGTTGAGCAGGAAGGAGAAAAGTCAACAAGGAAAGTTTATTTATTCAAAACATTCATATGCTATATTTCCACTGACATAGGGTCTCCAAGGCACTGAATATCATGGCATTAAAACATTTACCACATTAAATCAATATTTTAAATTTATATATAAATACTGAGCAATACAGTAAATACATGTAAACATACAGACATGAGGGACAATAAAAGTTTATGATAACAAAGACAGAGGGAGACAGATAAATCTCTCTGGGAAGGGCATCCCGAAGTTTCAGAGGCATGATTGAAAAGGCCCTTTCTCAGGTTGAGGATATGGGAGCTGCCAGGAGGGAAGAAGAAATAATAAGGGGAGGACTTGTAACTCTCACAAGACCTTGCAGGTTCCCAATCACCCCACAGGCACCATGCAATTCGGCCCAGCCAAGCAGTTGGCACTGTACAATTGGGCCAGACTTTTCTTGGTGAAAGTCTTTCAGGAGAAGGGAAGAAGACTAAGCTGAAGGTGGGGTTGGGGCAGAAGAAGGTAGGTTGGCTGTTAAATAATAAGAAGAAAAGGAAGCAGAAATAGGAGAGATGCTATGGGGGCTTTCAGGAAAGAAAAAATAGTGGGAGAGATGAAAATTAGATGTCCCCCACATGTCCCTGTGGATTAGGGTTGCCAATCCCCAGGTGGGGGCAGGGGATCCCCCGGTTTAGAGGCCCTCCCCCCCCGCTTCAGGGTCGTCAGAAAGCGGGGGGAGGGGAGGGAAATGTCTGCTGGGAACTCTTATTATTCCCTATGGAGATTTATTCCCATAGAAAATCATGGAGAATTGATCCACGGGTATCTGGGGTTCTGGGAGGGGCTGTTTTTTGGAATAGAGGCACCAAATTTTCAGTATAGCATCTGGTTCCTCTCCCCAAAATACCCCCCAAGTTTCAAAAAGATTGGACCAGGGGGTCCAATTCTACGAGCCCCAAAAGAAGATGCCCCTACATGATTTCCTAAGGAAGGAAGGAATTGAAAAGGTGTGCTGTCCCTTTAAATGTGATGGCCAGAACTCCCTTTGGAGTTCAATTGTGCTTGTCACAGCCTTGATCTTGGCTCCACCCCTAATGTCTCTTGGCACCACCCCCAAAGTCCCCAGATATTTCTTGAATTGGACTTGGCAACACTATTGTGGATCCCCTCCTTGTTAAACTATAACTCCCTCACTACTTTGCTCTCATGCATCTTAAAGGTAAAGGTGCAAGCACCAGTCATTTCTGACTCTGGGGTGATGTCACATCACAACATTTTCAGACTTTTTATGGGGTGGTTTGCCATTGCCAGTTATCTACACTTTACCCCCAGCAAGCTAGGTACTTTTTTTACCAACCTCAGAAGGATGGAAGGCTGAGTCAGCCTTGAGCCAGCTTCCGCAAGGAAGTGACCAGAGCTTGGACCACAATACTGCAACTTACAACTCTGCACCACGGGGCTCTTCTCATGCATCTTAGGCCAGCCATTATTATGATGTGGAAAATAAGCACAGATGTTTGTCATACTTACACTGGGATTTTGGAGTGCTGTGACAATTGAAAAATAAACACATTTGCTAAGTATTATAGCAGTCACACAAAGCACTGATATGATTGTTTGCTTTGATATTAGTAATTGGTATTACACTCCCTCATCCCTTCAGTCCTCTAAACTGACAATATCAACAAAGCATGGTTTGTGAAAGCATCATTTTAGACATTGGCTAATTTAATACTTCATGCTGAAAATCATCTGGGATGAGATGGTGGTCTTATGAAAAAAAATTGATCTGCAGAATCTCTACAGGATGAAAGAAATGCTGCAAAAATTAGATTATTCAAAGCTATTTACTTGACAAAAGGGATTTGAAAATAGCACATAACTAGGATCAATAGCAATATACACAGTGAAGAACTACAAACCATTTAACTCTAACTTTGGTTTCTTTCAAGGTCTTCTGACCTAGCTGCCTCAATTTTTCAATTTTGCAAAATGGGAATGATAATAATACACTGCAGCACTAATTGGTTAATGGCTCTGAAAATTCTTTGAAGCTGTAAAAGTAATAGTGCAGCATAATTATTGCTATTATTAGTGCACTATTATTAATGTGAGTTTAGCATACTGATATAATTGAAGCAACAGATAGCATGAGGAATCCTGTGTGTATGTGTAAGGACAAATTGTAAAAACACTATGGGCTGAATACTTGATCCTCATAGCTTTTTCATCTGTGGCTTAGCCAAAATAGTTTGCCCCCCAAGTCGGAATAAAGAGACGGACACAACTGGATTGGTGAAACTATGGGCCACTTTTATTAAAATTAACAGCAATGGCAAGGGCAACCGAACTGCGGCCAGGTCAGGGCCAGGGGTCTCCTCAGACCGCTCCCCTGCCTTTTTAGCGGGCGAGAGACCCGGCCCCCCAGCCGGAGCTGTGACCCACAGCTCCCGCTAGGCAGACCCAGCAGGGAGGCTCGCACCGGAGGGCCCAAACACCAGACGTGAGTCTCAGTGAAAGGCACCCATCCAATCGAGTCTCCAGGACAGTCTGCATTCACATACCTCGGGCCACACCAAAGGTAGATCCTGACAGACCCCTAACTCCCCAAAAGGGGGAGGCTAACCGGTCCTCCCCAGGCCGCCTGGTGCCATAAACCCCGTAGAACCTGCCCTAAAAGTGACCAAACTCTACCATAGCACCAACCCAAAGCCAATTCCACAATCCACTGAAATGCTATGCAGGGTAGGCAAAAAACACCCTCCAGCCACAAGCCAATAAGCCGGGGAGTGAAAAAATTCCTACCCGGCCCCTCCAAACGGAAGCGACCAGCAAAAAGCCTGCATAACAGACAGGGCGGGTGGGTGGGCCGACGACGCCGGGAAGACTGTCCCAGCGACAAGCGGGGCTTCAGCAACAGCGCTGAAGCCCCGCCCCCTCAAAACGCGCCTTGCAAGGCGCCGAAGAAGCCGCTCTCCCTCCGAAGGGAGGCAAAACGTCCCCTCAGCCACGCAGCGAAGCAGCGGGCTTACGGAGACATCATTGCCCCCCAAGTCGGAATAAAGAGACGGACACAACTGGATTGGTGAAACTATGGGCCACTTTTATTAAAATTAACAGCAATGGCAAGGGCAACCGAACTGCGGCCAGGTCAGGGCCAGGGGTCTCCTCAGACCGCTCCCCTGCCTTTTTAGCGGGCGAGAGACCCGGCCCCCCAGCCGGAGCTGTGACCCACAGCTCCCGCTAGGCAGACCCAGCAGGGAGGCTCGCACCGGAGGGCCCAAACACCAGACGCGAGTCTCAGTGAAAGGCACCCATCCAATCGAGTCTCCAGGACAGTCTGCATTCACATACCTCGGGCCACACCAAAGGTAGATCCTGACAGACCCCTAACTCCCCAAAAGGGGGAGGCTAACCGGTCCTCCCCAGGCCGCCTGGTGCCATAAACCCCGTAGAACCTGCCACCACTAAGGCCAAGTCTCTACTTAGGGCTTAGCACCCACAGAAAGACCCAAAACCAACAAAAGCCCTTGCCGCAAATCTCTCAGGAAAAGGATATTACCCTTTTCCGAGAGATGCACACCATCCCCTCTGTAGAGGTCGGGACATTCCCTAGAAATGTCCGGATGGGGCAAATAGTGACCCAAGCCACCCTCCAAAACCTTGCGAATTTCCTTATTCGCTCGGTAACGAGCCCTTTCCAACCCAGCTGGATTCCAGGCACAACGCCACTCCAAGCGTGGAATCATGGCCGACCAAACTATAATGGTACCAGGCCATCTGTTCCTAATGTACCTGAAATCATCCCGGGCCTGCAAGATCAACGCCTTGCCTTTAATCAGCCCGAGATCGTTTCCTCCCAGGTGAATAATCAATACCTGCGGAGGAGGGGCCCCAGACCCGTGAAACAAAAGGGGGAGCAAGCCAGGCCACTGAAGCCCACGGCGCCCCCTCCACTCTATCGTGACATATTTGCTGAGCCCCAGCTGGGAGCCAACAGCAGTTCTCCGAGCTTGATGTGCCGCCCAGAACACATAACTGTGCCCGCAGATGAGAACTCTGCTCCTCCGGCCAGGAACCACAGCATCTAAAAAGAAGAAACAAACAGTTGTATAAATCAAACCTCAAAGCCCCCAAGCTACTCACTAAAACCGTTAGCGGAGCATAGGGCGAATGTAACCTTTATAAGCCTGGGAACGCCAACGGCCAAGGCGTTGGATGGCCGAAGTGGAATAACCCAAGGCCGCAGCTGTAGAAGCTGCCCCAATTCTAAAGGAATGGGTACCAAACCTCATTCCAGACAACCCCAACAGGGCTAAGGCCTTTGATGTCACTGTCCAAAATTGGTGCTTTGTCAGGGGACTACCTCCCGCATGACGAAACAGCAAACCTGCGCAGCCTCCCCGCACAGCCAAATAGTCGGCCAATGCGGCCACTGGGCAAAGCTCCACCTCCGAACAAGGACCCAACTCCAGCACTGTCCCCGTGCCCACCTGGTCAGTTTTGGATCGCCGGACAGTAAGCACCACCTTACCCGCCAGCAACTTAACATCCCTCAGCAACAACGCCCTACCGGAAACATCACTCTTGGAGCTTGCCACCAGCTCGCTAACCCTCAAAGCCCCAAAAAAGGCCACTAGAGAGGCTGCGTGGAACAAAACTACTTCAAAAGGAGACGCACAAACTGCGCTCCAAACCCCTTTTAAGCCCCGAAGGATCTCAGGAGACACAGGGGCCCTAGTATCAGGCTTAGGCCCAGCCTCCCTGGACCACCCCTCCAGCATCTTTCGAATACGAAAATCTGCTGTCTCCTCCTTGAACCCCAAAGCCTTACTGGCAAAGGCCAACGCAGACATACGTCCCCGAATTGATCGCACGGCCAATCCCTTACCTCTCAAAGCAACGCAGTAATGGAGCAACTGCTCCACTGGGATGGGCCAAACAATACGATACCCTACCTCAGCCCTAAAGTCCTCAAACTGCCGCACGGCACGCTCATAAGACTTCCTGGTGCTGGGTGCCATGGCTAAGCCTATCGCTCTGTAGGCCTCGGCTCTCCAATCAGCCACAGCTCCTGGGGCATTGGCGCCGCATGCAGATCGGCGTCTGGGGCCAGCTGACGAAACCTCTCCATCTGTTTACGAGAGAGAGCGTCAGCCACCCCGTTATTCACCCCAGGAACATGCTTGGCCAAAAACAGAATGTTAAGCCGCAGGCAGCACAGAGTGAAGGCCCTCACCAACCTCATGACCCGCGAAGATTTGGATGTAAGGGAATTAATAACATGAACCACGGCCATGTTATCACACCAAAAATGAACGGTGCGATTCACCATATCCCTCCCCCACAGCCAAACCGCGACTAAAATAGGAAAGAATTCCAAAAACGTGAGGTCCCTGTTTAAACCGGCCTGCACCCACGACTCCGGCCACTCTTCCATGCACCAATGTCCACGGAAGTAGACCCCAAACCCCAGTGAGCCAGCAGCATCTGACATGACCTGAAGCTCAGCCTCAAGCCTCAGTTCATCTCTCCAAAAAGAAATCCCATTAAAGGATTCCAAAAACTCCTGCCACATCTGCAGGTCTTCCCTCATGCTGCCAGTAACCCTGGTCCTATGATGTGGCAAGCGAAGGCCCGCCATAGCGTCACAGAACCTGCGCAGAAAAGGCCTACCCGGGGCGACCACTTTGCAAGCAAAGTTAAGGTGCCCCACTAGCTGCTGCAATTCAAGCAACGTAACCTTTTTTTTACACAAAAAGGAGTTAATCCTTTCCTTCAAATCCAGCAGCTTCGGCTCAGGAATCCTAGATGACTGCTCCAGAGTATCTAGTTCGATCCCGAGAAAAACAAGGTGTTGGGCTGGGCCCTCAGTTTTCTCCTCTGCCAACGGCACACCCAACTCAGCGGCCAAATCAACAAAGCCAGCTAGCAACTGAGCGCAGCGGCCTGAGCCTGCAGGGCCCACAAACAGGTAGTCATCCAGGTAATGAACGACCTCCTGCAAGCCCACTTTTTCGCGCACAGCCCATTCCAAAAATGTGCTGAAGCGCTCAAAAGCAGCGCACGAAACAGAGCAGCCCATAGGCAATGCCCTGTCCATGTAGTATTGCCCCGCAAACGAAAAGCCCAGCAGCTCGAAATCATCCGGGTGGACAGGGAGAAGGCGAAATGCAGACTTGATGTCGCATTTTGCCATCTCAGCCCCCTGACCACAGCGTCGCACGACGCCCACGGCCTGATCAAAAGAGGTATACCTAACGGAGCAAAGCTCCTCAGGTATGCCATCATTGACCGATGACCCCTTAGGATAAGAAAGGTGGTGAATCAAACGAAATTCACCAAGTGCTTTCTTTGGCACCACGCCCAATGGGGAAACCCTAAAATTCCTAACCGGAGGACTGGCAAAGGGGCCCAAAATCCTGCCCTCAGCCAGCTCCTTAGCGATTTTTTCCTTAACTATATGTTCAAGACCCACAACTGAACTAAGGTTCTTGGACCAAGTTGGTACCCGAGGACCTTGAAAAGGAATCCTAAAACCTAACGTGAAACCATTCAAAAGATAACAACTGTCCTCCCTGCGTGGGTATCTACGAAGCCACACACTAAGAGGCCCCACCCTTATCGGGCTGGGACCCTTTACCAGGCTGGAAAGAGCCCCCACCTGATTTTTTCTGACCCTTGCGGGGTCGGACTCTGGGGCAGTTGTTAAAGGAGTGCGGGCCAGCACACAAGGGGCATTCATGCTTAAAATGGCAGTCCTTTCGACTGCAAGCCCCCTGGGACCCAAACTCCCAGCAGAGCAAGCGGGGTTGAACCGCCTGCCCCGCAACACTGCGGGAGGAAGAGGACGCACCAGACAGAGAAGCGGGACCTTTAGAAACAAGGTGCCCGCTGTCGGATCGCTCCCCCAAATTGGGCCGAGCCGGTGACATCACCTGCAGCCACAACTGCTGGTGGATCCGATCCCACGGGAGTGAAGGGTACAAAGCGGCCCGCATTCTAAACTCCTGGTCATACTGGCACCAGGCCGGGACGCTGAACATCGTGTACCCTTTGTACACGATGTCCAAGTATTGTATCAAAGCAGCAGCCCGCCAGGGCTGAGCCCGCGCGATCACTCCCGCATAAATAAGGAACCCAGGGAGCCAATTGGCCCAGGTCCGCTCGACCTTCCTTTTCCTGAGCTTCTCCTTATCTTTGTCGTCTAGCTCTTCCTTATCCTTTTTCTCCAATTCTCTATATAAAAGGGAGAATACATCCACATATTCTCCCTTTAAAATTTTTTCCTTTGTGGCGGGCAACAAGTGATCGCCTAAAGGTAAGGCGACCTCGCCAGAAGGCATGGCACTAAATGGCACTGCCCCATAAGGAGAAGGGAAACCCCAGCAGCCAGGCCAAGCCCCCCCGGCCCCTTGCTGCCCAACCCCAGGCCATGGACCCATCATGCCCCACTGACCCTGAGTCCCCATCCAGTTGCCAGGCTGCTCTAAGCCCGCAGCAGAAGTGGCCCCGAGAGGAGAGCCAACCCCACTAGTTCCAGCAGACCCCCAGGCGCCCCATGGCCATGCGAGCCCCATGTGGGGCAGGGACCCATCCCCAAACTTACCAGAAGGCCCCGATGGCACCAAAGCAGACCCAGCAGAACCGGCACCGGAGGATGGGCCAGCACCGACGTCAAGGCCACTAAGTCCCACAGCACCACCAGCAGCCGCTGTTGATCTGCTCTCAAGAAGAGACAAGCGTGTTAGTATGTCAGCCTGAAATGTCTTCTTGGAGACCCGCCCCTTATTGGGCATCTGGGAAGGTGGGAGGCCCGATGCCCGCTCTAATGCCTGCAGTCGCTGAAAAATGACTGCATTGACGTCGTCATCACCTTCCTCATCCGAAGATGAAGGAGGCGGTGGACGCTTCGGTGGTGGCCTGGGGGCCCTAGGGGCCGGCTGCTTCCCTTTGGATTTACCAGAACCCTTACGGCCCGACATGCTAAGCACGAAAGCGCAGCACAAATTAAAATCCAAAGGGGGAAATAATAGCCTCAAGGCAGCTAGCCCTTCAAGAGCAAGCCAGCAACAAAACAACAAGAGAGGGGGGGGAGATGTTGAGGGCGAACAGGCCACCTGCCTCTAAGATGTCCGCCGCCCTAAGGCCCTCCAAAATGGACGCCGCCTAACCCACCTAAAATGGCCCCCGAGAGCCAGATAGCTAAAAAGGAAAGGAAGGATCCAAAATGGCCGCCCCGCACAAGAAAGAAGCACAGAAGAACAACTTCCTCGTGCTGCACAATGGCTGACAGCAGAAATGGCCGACCAGCCCAGCCAGGCACCCGGCACTGAAGCTACAGCCACCCAAAAAACCTCCCAAACTTCAGCAAATACCTCCCTGTGTAGTGAGTGGGAAAGGGGGGGGGGGTGTAGAAAAAACCCCTGCAGGCCAGAGCCTAAAAGGCAGAAGCCAGAAGGCACCCCCAACCGCCAAAAGGCTACCTCCCTGTGTAGTGAGTGGGAAGGGGGGGGTAGAAAAGACCCCTGCAGGCCAGAGCCTAAAAGGCAGAAGCCAGAAGGCACCCCCAACCGCCAAAAGGCTACCTCCCTGTGCAGTGAGTGGGAGGGGGGGGTAGAAAAAACCCCTGCAGCCCAGAGCCTAAAAGGCAGAAGCCAGAAGGCCTCCCCCAACTGCCAAAAGGCTAGTAGGGGAGTCCAGTTATGCAGAGCCTTCAAATCTCAACCTCTCCCAACAGAGAACAGACAAACCAAAACGTCCCACGACGATCACCGACGCTAAAGAACCACGCGCGCAAGCCTCCCGGCTCCAAAACAGCCTCCAGGCACTCAGAGCGTGCAAGCACGCTCCGCAAAGACCGACGCCGCCGGGAAGACTGTCCCAGCGACAAGCGGGGCTTCAGCAACAGCGCTGAAGCCCCGCCCCCTCAAAACGCGCCTTGCAAGGCGCCGAAGAAGCCGCTCTCCCTCCGAAGGGAGGCAAAACGTCCCCTCAGCCACGCAGCGAAGCAGCGGGCTTACGGAGACATCATTGTCTACTGAGGACAGTGGAGCAGCCTGATTTGCTATCATGTTTCCCTGTTCATAAAAAAAGAGAGAGGGTTTTAGAAGATAAATGCATGGCATAGTTCCCATGGTGTAGCTTCTTTGATTTAAGATGTAGGTAGCAATTGTCTGAATTTTGCAACAAATTTGTTCAGCAGGAAGACATGCTATTTTTGACACATATAATCACTTGTGAGATCAGCCTTGGACCTCCTTGCTTCATCACTATCTGATCTGAGCAGCTGTGCAGTAGCTGTGGTGATAGAGTTTCATTTTCTTCTGTCTTGAGGCTGCTTTTGCACCAGCACAATTGGTAAAATCAGCCTTTCCCAGGGTCAAGGATAAATGGGTCAGGTAATAAAATGATGTGTAGGGGGAGGAGAGGAGGGCAAATATGACGCCAATAAGACTGTGCAAAACATGCATGCACAAAATCATGTCAGCTGATACAAAGAAAGTTGATTCATGGTGAAATGTGGTGTCAGAGGAGTTTTAGGAATGTGATGTGTTATCAACATTGGGAAGGGGTCTCCAAATCTATTGGAGTAAATTAGCATAATTGGAGACAGAACTTGTGAGAAGGGGTAACAACTGAGATCTCCACCAGGATTTACAGGGAAAGAATTTTCTTTAAAGGAATAAAAGGGCAAGACATCCACAAGAGCACATGGGAAAAATATGCATACAAGTCTAGCAAAAAAGGGTAGCAGGAATACAGATTGGGAGTGGATGTCTTGCCCTTTTATTCCTTTAAAGAAAATCCATTCTATTTACCTGTCAGAACTGGAACGAACTTCAGACGATTCCAATACTTGTTACAAAGTTAGGATCTTTATTGAAGAACTACAGTGCTAGAGCAACGAGATAACAGTAATGCCGAGTTCTGGCAGTTGGTTACATTTTATGCCATCAGTAAAGTACAATAAAGCTATCATTCACACGGGTTACAGACAAGTGTCTCTATTCCCAGGCTTCGTTATCAGAAGGGAGGATGCTTCCCTGTGGTGAAGGCCAAACGGCCTGTCTTCAAAAGGGCACCTGTGGATGTTGAACAGAGACTATCTGTTGCCGTCTTGCGGCCCTAAATATTTGGAATAGCTCTGAGGGCAGGGTTAATTGCTCGGGCCATGGACTCTGTGTTAGTGTTAAGTTACAGCATGGAGTCGGTTTGGCCAAGGCAGATGGAGGGAAAGTTACAAGTTCTGACATTACCTATCTAAACAAATGTAGTCCACAGGAGAGCAAAGACAAAATGACCAGTGTCTTGGGCATAAGGTTGGATCCAGAACACACACAAACACATGTGAGGACTGAAGAGCCCCTGGAGCAGAGTAATGTGGGTGCCCCAAACAATACCAAAACTGGATCCTTCCTGTACATGCCTTAAATCACTATGTGTGTGTCATTTGAACAGGGGGAATGTAACAGAGAGTATAGCATTATGATACAGCAATCTAGCTGAAGCTAAGCAATCTGGGTCTGGTCAGTGCCAAAAAAAACTGTTGGGAATGCTGTTGCCCAAATTGGATTGTGACCACAAAAGCATGCCAGGGTGTTAAAACAATACTGACTCATTGGGAATGGAGCCATTTAATGAGTCACTAGAAAGATCTCTAGGAGGAACTAGTGATTCTAAAAGATGTGTTTGACTTTCATAAAGTTTTCATAGAATCATAGAGTTGGAAGGGACCTCTAGTCCAACCCCCTGCACAATGCAGGAAACTCACAAACACTTCCCCCTAAATTCACAGGATCTTCATTGCTGTCAGATGGCCATCTAGCCTCTGTTAAAAAAACCTCCAAGGAAGGAGAACCCACCACCTCCCGAGGAAGCCTGTTTCACTGAGGAATTGCTCTAACAGTCAGGAAGTTCTTCCTAATGTTGAGCCGGAAACGCTTTTGATTTAATTTCAACCCATTGGTCCTACCTTCTGGGGCCACAGAAAACAATTCCACACCATCCTCTATATGACAGCCCTTCAAGTACTTGATGGTGATCATATCACCTCTCAGTCATCTCCTCTCCAGGCTAAACATCCCCAGGTCCTTCAACCTTTCCTCATAGGACTTGGTCTCCAGACCCCTCACCATCTTTGTTGCCCTTCTCTAGACCCGTTCCAGCTTGTCTATATCCTTCTTAAAATGTGGTGCCCAAAACTGAACACAATACTCCAAGTGAAGTCTTACCAGAACAGAGTAAAGCGATACCATTACATCACGTGATCTGGACACTTTACTTCTGTTGATATAGCCCAAAATTGCATTTGTCTTTTTAGCCACCACATCACACTGTTGACTCATGTTCAGTGTATGATCCACTAAGACCCCTAGATCCTTTTTGCACATACTACCACTAAGACAAGTCTTTCCCATCCTATAATCATGCATTGGATTTTTTCCTACCTAAATGCAGAACTTTACATTTATCCCTGTTAAAATTCATTGTATTGGTTTTAGCCCAGTTTTCCAGCCTGTCAAGGTCATCCTGTATCCTGTTTCTGTCTTCTTCTGTGTTTGCAACCCCTCCCAATTTAGTATTACCTGCAAATTTAATAAGCATTCCCTCTATTCCTTCATCCAAATCATTGATAAAGATGTTGAACAAAACAGGTCCCAGGACAGATCCTTGAGGCACTCCATTTGTCACTCCTCTCCAAGAGGATGAGGAACCATTCACAAGCACTCTTTGGGTGCGATCTGTCAACCAGTTACAGATCCACCTAATGGTAAAAGGATCCAAACCACATTTTACCAACTTGTCAACTAGGATAGTATGTGAAACGTTATCAAAAGCCTTACTGAAATCAAGATAAATGATGTCTACAGCATTCCCCTGATCCAGCAAGGTAGTCACTTTCTCAAAAAAAGAGATCAGGTTAGTCTGACATGACTTGTTCTTGAGAAAACCGTGCTGGCTCTAAGTAATCACATCTATTCTTTCTAAATGTTCCAGGACCGACTGTTTGATGATTTGTTCTAAAACTTTTCCAGGTATAGACGTCAAGCTGACGGGTTGGTAGTTACCCGGATCATCTTTTTTCCCCTTCTTGATGTAAAGCTCACTATTTTGGAAACAATATTTCTCAACAGATTTCTGATAAGGTTTTCCTGAGTTAATTTTCGGTACTAAATCTACAAAATAAATGCAAATATATTGATGAATAAAATAAATAATTGGACCATTTCTCCCTTCTAGTAGGTGTTTCTCAGTCCAATGTAATCTTTGACTGGCTGGTGCATTTGAGAGTGAAAGGAAGAACGAGACATTTGAAACCATGACTCATGATTTTTGACTACAGAAATGGGAAACCGGGACCAAATTTCTCATTAATTTAATTGAAGCTGTCACTTCAGGTAGGAGATTTCAAAAGATACTCAATTTTCCTGCCTATTTTCTCCATCTTTGTAGGTCAGCCAGACCAGAAAAGGTAGTACCACATTGACTGGTCAGTTCAATATCTAAGTCCATCACATCCCAAGCAAAATCATACTAAGGGGTTGTTTGAATGGATGAAAAAGATGTTTTGTATTAAAACCATCACATTGACTAATAGTAGTATCAGTTGAGAGGAGATTATAACATATTTCACAAAAACATTGAAATCTTCCCTATTTAATATTTACCGTGATTACAAGTTTCATTGGGATTCAGTTAGAAACAGCGTTGTTTGCCAGTAGATTATGCTTTTAAAAATGTAACTGAAAAGTGCACTTGCTAACTAAACCAAAGGAAAGGGATTTCTGGCATAACTAGATTCATGTTTATGATAAATTTGCGTAACATCTTATTGAATTATTTTAATTACAATTAAATTGATATTAATATGAATGCACATAGTTTTCTTATACAGAGTTAAACTGGTTGCCCATCCAGCCCAACACATGGATGAATGTGTGGATTGTATCACATATGCAACTGCACAGGCAATGAATATTAGCAAAAAAAAAAATTATGTGCACAGATCATACAAACACTCATTGTAATTTGTGAACAGGACTGTTGTGTCAGTGATTGGCATATCTGGGACTGCAAAGAAATTTTCACAAGTAATATTAGAAATCTGATCCTGGATTCCTTCCCAACAAGTTCTCCTCCTGCATATGGTTTATTTTATTAAAGACACCTTTAGCAATTTTTTCTAAAAACATTTTTCTGGAGTATATATGCTCTCTGTTTAAGGCACAATATCTGTTTAAGGTACAATTTCATGTCAATCCCACTTTGAATCATAGACTTTTTGGTATCTATTAGCTTCTTGGTTCTAAGGTTTTAATTCATGGAGTTCACCAAAGAAAAGATCTATTTAATCCCCAAGAATTAGCCTCCATTATTACCACCACCACCTGCCCTAAATTCATCCTTTGCTTTATGTTCTCGTTTCCCTTTCCACAGTTTCTGTAGACTTGCAATATGCTCTCCATTTCTACTTTCCCATTCCCCACAGGAAAAAAAACCCCTAACATTTGAATCTGCTCTTGTGCAAGAGTTAGATCTCATCATACAGAAGGAATTCAGGTGCACCTGATGTTTGCATTAACTTTCCATTGTTAAGAAATTCCCTAGACACCTTTTGGAGGGTTTAGATTTAATAAGTCAGCACCTTTAAGAAATGTATAGTAGGGGGAATTTAAAAAAAAAAATACAATGCAGAGCTCTTCAGCAATTGTGACTGCAGGGGATCCCAGTTGTCAGTGCTTGAAAATGAGTCAGGCTATGTGCATTTTCCCATGGGATGTAGTTAAGAAGCCTCTCTGACAGAGGCTAGAGGCAAGAAGAAATCAGATGTGTAATTGATGATTTGCATATGCAGAAAAAAAACCAATCTATTCAATTGAGCAATTACAAATGGTTCCAAAATGCATTGCATTTTTATGTCATGTGGTAGTGAAGAATATAATTCCCTCTCCAGTTGCCCTGAATTTTTGCTGCTCAAGGTTTTGACCATTGTATGTCAAAACATAAAATGAGCCTTTCTGAGGCAAGAAATGCACTAGTTACTAAGGGAAGTCTGAGCTCCTCTTTCACTCATTCTACTTTAGTATTTGGGTGCTTGATTAGGCCATTAGAAGGAGTGATTCCTTATTTCCCAGTCTTTCAATGGAATACAGCCCTCTGTTGACTGACAGCAGTAAAAGCCAATGGACAAGGCTCTGTGCTTTGTTTAAAGGTTGCCCCTCCTCTCCTCAGTTTTCTCTATATGAGATGCTTACAGTGCTGATAGCTGAATAAAAAGTTACCAGTTGGAGGGGTGGGGAGAAGATAACATTCTCAGCAAGGTTTAAAGGCAAAAAGGTGTTGCTTTTTAAAGGCCTCATTATCATTACAATTATAGGTCATGTACACTTCATTTTAAAAGCCTGCCTGAGTGAGAGGAGGGACGGGAGAATTGATAGGGCCATGGAACAGTGAACTCTACCCTACATTTCTTTCTTAGATCTCCCTATCCTCAGATAAAAGAAGATATAAAAATGCCAAGTAGCAATTTCATACTCATGAGTATGAAACATCTCTTAGCTAGATTTGTTACCTGTTTTTTTTTTGTCCTAACAGGTCTGTTGTGCCTTTGTCATCTGCATAATAAGCAGATCTCAGCAGGTGAGTCCACTATGTAAGATACACCTTAGTCACATTCTGGCAGACAGGCACAGAGGAAGCACCCGCCCCCTCTGCAAACCCAGCGCTTCTCAAGCGCCGGCTGTGGAGGGGGCAGCGTGCTTCCTCCGTGCCTGTCTGCCTGGCTCCAGCTCTGATGCTTAAAGCAAGCGCTGGGATCGGAGGTCAGAGGGAGCGATCCTGGCACTTGCTGTAGGCGTCAGAGCTGGAGCCAGGCAGACAGGCACGGAGGAAGCACGCTGCCCTCTCCACAGCCGGCTCTCACGAAGCGCTGGGTTTGTGGTGGGGGCAGCGTGGAGCGATCCCAGCGCTTGCTGGAAGAAGCTGGAGCCAGGCAGGCAGGTGCGGGGGAAGTGCTGGGATCGGAGGCAGAGGCAGCGGATCGCCCCCCAGGAGGAAGGTGCGTCCTATGGTCCGGAGCGCCTTATGGTCCGAAAAATACGGTATATCTAATTTGGTCCAGTTCTCTTGTTCAAAAGTTTTCTCTAAGCAATTTGCATCCCTCCTTACCCTGATGACTAATGGTATGGGTCAGTGCTACTATTTTCTGTGCTTTTCCTGGTTCTCTGCTTCTGCATGACACAGGCCCATATCCTGCCTTTTCATTGATTTGACACCACCAGTGGTAGCTTTGCAGGTTGAGGAGTAGTACTACCTTCAAATACTCAAAACTGGCCACCTGTTCCATTTATTTTCCTTACCTGAGTTTTTGTCTCCTCCCAAATGCCATGATTTTAGTTTTTCCGTAATTTATTATCAGATGATCTCTATTACAGCATTGGAATAATAGACTGGAATAGTGATTGTATTGTAATGCAATGAACAGTAGAATGTAATGGTAGATTGGAATGTATTTCTGGTCTGATGACAAAGGAGAAAACACTACACAACCAATCACTACACCTTAAAGAAAAAGGAAGCTTTTACTTACCTTCATGCTTGAGATGAGATGGATGAAGTATAACAACATGATCTCAGTTAATTATATTCAGTATTAAACAATTAAGAAGGGTACATTTAAACATCACTCTCCAATTTTGATACATTTATTTGCTCCACTATGTTTCTCCTGGAATTCAATACAAACAAATGGTGACCATAAAAACTAAGCTTGTTATTCCTGTTTGGTTCTTGCATCTGTTATCTTCATTATGTTGTACACTAATTTGCTGCTCACCTTCGATAGATAGATAGATAGATAGATAGATAGATAGATAGATAGATAGATAGATAGATAGATAGATAGATAGATAGATAATTTTATTTGTATCCCGCCCTCCCCGCCGGGGCAGGCTCAGAGCTATCTGTATGTATGGACTGGTAAGAACATAAGAGAAGCCATGTTGGATCAGGCCAATGGCCCATCCATTTCAACACTCTGTATATATATATATATATATATATATATATATATATATATATATATATATATATATATATATATATATATATACACACACACACACACACACACACACACACACACACACACACAGAGTGTTGAACTGGATGGGCCATTGGCCTGATCCAACATGGCTTCTCTTATGTTCTATATGTTCTATATATATATATATATATATATATATATATATACACACACACACACACACACACTGTGGCTAATAGCCACTGATGGACCTCTGCTCCATATTTTTATCTAACCCCCTCTTGAAGATGGCTATGCTTGTAGCCGCCACCACCTCCTGTGGCAGTGAATTCCACATGTTAATTTCATTTCATTTCATTTGATTTATATCCCGCCCTACCCCACCGAGGCGGGCTCAGGGCGGCTCACAACATAATAATTCTAACAATAAGGTTTAAAAATTAAAATACAATAATAATTTACATAATTAAAACAACCAGTATATCAATGTATCAATCAATGTTAGTATGCTATCTTATTGTCTTCCTTCAGAATATTTCAATGCCGGTCAGTTATAAGCCAAACGGAAGAGGACTGTCTTACAGGCCCTGCAGAACTGTCCAAAGTCACGCAGGGCCCTAACCTCTTCTGGTAGCTGGTTCCCCCAGCAAGGGGCTGTGATTGAGAAGGCCCTGTCCCTAGTTGACTTCAGCCAGGCCTCCTTTGGCCCGGGGATTACAAGCAGGTTTCGAGAGCTGGATCGGAGCAGTCTCTGGGGAGCATATGGGAATAGACGGTTCCTAAGGTAGGCCCTAGGCCATATAGGACTTTAAAGGTAATAACTAGCACCTTGTACCGCACCTTGTACCACACACTGTTCCCTCTTGACCCTCATGCTCCCTGGCAGCAACGGGGCTGCCACATTCAGAGTGGGGCTCATCTAATACATCTGCGAGAGTATTTTCCGAGTGCCTAACTGACTGTCTCTGCTTCTCCAGGTCAGTCACCTCGGCCTCAAGGGTATGAACTCGTTCCCTGAGGACCAGGAGCTCCTTGCATCGAGAACACACCCAAGACTTCTGTCCTGTGGGCACATAGTCATACATGTGACATTCAGTGCAAAACACTGGTAACTTCCATTTCATTGTATCTGAAAAAGTGTGTGTGCACACAAAAGCTTATACCTTGAATAAAACTCTGTTGGTTTTGAAAGTGCCACTGGTCTCAAGCTTTATTCTACTGTTTCATACCAACATGGCTACCCAACTGAATCTATTTGTTTTATTGTTCATTACTAAGAACCTAAAGCTATTGGTTTCTTTTCATGAGCAGTCTTGCTCAAATTAACCAACTTTGATTATTTATTGATTTGTATTTATTTATTTTCCTTCCGAGAAGAGACTGTTCTCCCCTCATCCATTTAAGCATTATAACAACAACCCTGTTTGGGAGGTTAGGCTAAGAGAGAGTGACTGCCACTAGCTTCCCTGAGTGGGGATTTTTGTATGTCTCCTTTATGATCACACCGGTCAAACTGACATCAACACTACCATTACTCCTCAACTGTGGGTTATAATGCTAGTATTACAGCCTGACTATGTATCTCTAAAATATAAGAGATTCGCTTTACTTTCAACACTTTAACTTCTCTTATATGTGATTCATTTAAAGAATTTAAAAAGTGATCTTTAATCTTCTCTAAAACCATGATACCTTACCAACTCCCATTCCCTTTAAAAAACAGATGCCCTCCAGGTGTTATATCTTCCTGACAATGTTTTGTCTCCATGGGTTATCCTAACAGGCATAACAATCAATAGCTAGCTTTCACACTTCAAATATTTCTGGTGAAATCTAAGGTTGTTTGATGGAATATTAGTCATATTGAAAAACATGTCTACAGTGTACAGAAGAAAGAAATGCTTTAATTTTAAAAACTGCACATGAAGGACAAAGAAGCCTCTTTTCATTTTAAACATTTATTCTGCAGTCAGGATTTCCATTATTTATCTTGGGCTCTAGTTTAACAGCTATTTGGGTGACAATAATCATTTTGAACCAAACGTTCAGGATTAAATATCTATACTTAAATTGCAAATGCATGCTAATTGTATGGCTGACGTGGCTACTCCCCTTCCCTTCTCTCATTCCCATGATTAATCATGCAAAATATGATTGTGACACCAATATGGTATGTGCCACTTGCCCCTCTGTCTCATTGCCTGTTTCTTGGGGAGGATCATAAAAACGAACAATATAGTAAACTTATATCACTTATTTTGGTGTAGTGGTTATGAGCACAGTCTCTAATCTGGGAGAACTGGGTTCAATTCCCACTTGTCCACATGCAGCTGCTGGATGAGCTTGGGCCAGCCACAGCTCTCTCAGAGCTGTTCTCTCCAGAGCAGTTCTTGAAACAGCTCTCTCAGTCCCACCTACCTCACAAAGTTTCTGTTCTGGAGAGAAGAAGGGAAAGGAGATTGTAAAGCACTCTGAGACTCCTTCAGATAGTGAAGGGTAGGGTATAAATCCAATCTCCTCCTCCTCTTTTTCAAAACATTATCAGAGAAGACTGGAGGAAGAGCTCATAGCATGGTTCGGTGATTACCACCCAAATGGTATTTTGATCATTAAGTTAACATTTGGTATTGTATAGGCAATATGGTTTAAAACAAAACACAAATATTATTTAGCTGTAAATCAAAAGGCATAAAAAAGACTCCTACATTTTGTTTTAGAGGGACCTCTCTGCATGGTGGAATTGATCAGCAAGGTGGAACTGATCAGCATAAAATCATTTTTTTCACACATCATTAGAGAAATACCTGAGAAACCTGCTCAGAATGGAAATGGAGACTATATTAATACTCTGACACTATCATACCATGTATGTTGCCCACTTAGTCAGTCTTACATATAAATCATAGATGTGGTTGAGTAGTTGAATAAATAGGAAGAACTCTGGATTCTATGAATAACCTTTGCCAAGTCACAGGAAGAAAAGCCAAGCATTTCTTTCACATAATGTTTACACCAAACAACCTCCATCTGACAGAATTCAGTTTAAGAGTAAAGGACTTTATTAATAAAGGACATTATTAAGCTACGCCTTGCCAGAGGCTGAGCACATTTCAGAGAGCTCTGAGAGAGAGCAGATAAGAAGTGCTATAAGGGTGAGGTTTGGCTTTCTAAACAGCTGGGGGAGTTGCTGAGAATTTCTGAGTTTGTGTGACTGTGTGATTGCTGAAAATCCTGAGTTTGTGGTTGCTGGGGAACTGCTGTTTGTCTAGTTTGAGTGGGCTGAAGGTGATTGTTCCAGATTGATTAGGAGTGACTGTGTTCCTGGGGCAGACTGAAGCCCCACCCTCTTTGCATTATTAAGCTGCACCTTGCCAGAGGCACGAGCCTAAGGATGAGAACTAAAGGGCTCTTGGCCTGTGGCTCTTAGTCTGGGGGCTGTGTAAGGACCAGGAACCCAGATTCCTATTTTCCTTGTGTTCCCAATAAGGTAAGTAGACCCTCCAGAGGGAGAGCCACATAAACAAACAGGATTTAAAAGGGGACTGTATATTTTAAAAAAGCTATCATGAAGGTAGAATGCCAGCAGGGGGGTGGGGGCTTTCCAGTGTTTTGCACTGAGTGTCACATGTATGACTATCTGCCCACAAGACACAAGTCTTGGGTGTGTGCTCAATGCAAGGAGCTCCTGGTCCTCAGGGAACGAGTTCGTACCCTTGAGGCTGAGGTGACTGACCTGCAGAAGCAGAGACAGTCAGTTAGGCACTTGGAGAAGACTCTCGGAGACATATTAGATGAGTCCCACTCTGAACGTGGCAGCCCCGTTGCTGCCAGGGAGCATGAGGGTCAAGAGGGAAAAGGGCACCATGCTGAGGATAAGGGGAATGCGCCCTCAGAAGGGACCTCTTCTTCAGTTGGTGAGCGGGTATCCTTTTGCACCAAGGAACCATCCCTGGGCAGGGAGAGAGGGGGTGTCTTGGTAGTTGGTGATTCGATCCTTAGGCAAGTAGACAGCTTGGTGGCAAAACCGTGTAATGACCGTATGGTGACTTGCCTGCCTGGTGCAAAGGTAGCAGACATTACGTATGTTGTAAATAGGCTGATAGACAGTGCCGGGGAGGAGCCAGTGGTCGTGGTGCATGTTGGCACCAACGATGTGGGGAAATGCAGTCGTGAGGTCCTGGAGGAAAAATTTAGGCTACTAGGCAGGAGACTAAGGCCAGGACCTCCAAGATAGGCTTCTCAGAAGTGCTACCTGTTCCACGTGCAGGCCTGGAGAGACAGGCACAAATTAAAAGTCTCAATGTGTGGATGAGACGATGGTGTAGGGAGGAAGGATTTAAGTTTGTTAGGCATTGGGATGTTTTCTGGAACAAGTGGGAGCTGTACAAAAGAGACGGTCTCTACTTGTCCCCAGATGGAACCAAGCTGCTGGCGCTTAAAATCAAAAAGGTGGAAGAGCAGTTTTTAAACTAAATCTTGGGGGAAAACCAACAGGAGATGAAATGTCACTGGTTCTTGAGAACTCATCTCAAAGAGTTGAAGGGTTAGCTGTTACTCTTCTACCGGGTAATGGATCAGAGTTGTCCACTGAGATCTCTCTCTCTCTCTCGGCTTGGCTTCGCGAACGAAGATTTAAGAAGGGTGCAATAGTCCACGTCTGCTGCAGGCTCGCTGGTGGCTGACAAGACCAATGCGGGACTGAGATGGTGACAAACAGTATGGACTGTCTGCCAAAGCCTCAAGGCGGCAAAAGGAAGGTTGCAGGCCTAGCTTGCCTGGGAAATTATAGATGTTTGTATACAAATGCTAGAAGTGTTTGAAGTAAAATTGGTGAGTTGGAATGTTTGGTGTTGGGGGAAAACAGACATTGTGGGAATTTCAGAAACTTGGTGGAATGAGGAGAGTCAGTGCAGCACGGTGATTCCTGGATATAAGTTATATTGGAAGGATAGGGAGGGAAGGGTTGGAGATGGGGTGTCTCTGAATGTCAGAGAGGGTATACACTTCAGTAAGACTGAAGTCAAAGAATTAGATTCCTTTCTAGAAATGCTTTGGGTCAAAATAGAGGGCCCAAAAGAAAATTTTATGGGAATTTGTTATCACCCACCAAATCAAAAGATAGAGGATGATTATAAGAACATAAGAGAAGCCATGTTGGATTAGGCCAATGGCCCATCCAGTCCAACACTCTGTGTCACACAGTGGCAAAAATTTTTATATACACACACACACTGTGGCTAATAGCCACTGATGGACCTCTGCTCCATATTTTTATCTAAACCCCTCTTGAAGGTGGCTATACTTGTGGCCGCCACCACCTCCTGTGGCAGTGAATTCCACATGTTAATCACCCTTTCGGTGAAGAAGTACTTCCTTTTATCCGTTTTAACCTGTCTGCTCAGCAATTTCATCGAATGCCCACGAGTTCTTGTAATGTGAGAAAGGGAGAAAAGTACTTCTTTCTCTACTTTCTCCATCCCACGCATAATCTTGTAAACCTCTATCATGTCACCCCGCAGTCGACGTTTCTCCAAGCTAAAGAGCCCCAAGCGTTTCAACCTTTCTTCATAGGGAAAGTGCTCCAGCCCTTTAATCATTCTAGTTGCCCTTTTCTGGACTTTCTCCAATGCTATAATATCCTTTTTGAGGTGTGGTGACCAGAACTGCACAAAGTACTCCAAATGAGACCGCACCATCGATTTATACAGGGGCATTATGATACTGGCTGATTTGTTTTCAATTCCCTTCCTAATAACTCCCAGCATGGCATTGGCCTTTTTTATTGCAAATGCACACTGTCTTGACATTTTCAGTGAGTTATCTACCACGACCCCAAGATCTCTCTCTTGGTCAGTCTCTGCCAGTTCACACCCCATCAACTTGTATTTGTAGCTGGGATTCTTGGCCCCAATGTGCATTACTTTGCACTTGGCCACATTGAACCGCATCTGCCACGTTGACACCCACTCACCCAGCCTCAACAGATCTCTTTGGAGTTCCTCACAATCCTCTCTGGTTCTCACCACCCTGAACAATTTAGTGTCATCCGTGTCAGTGTCATTATAATATGATGGAAGGATTAAAGATAGTGGCTAAACTGTGTCATAATAGGTGATTTTAACTACCCGCAGACTGATTGGGTCAATACATGTTCAGGTTGAGAGAAAGAGATTGAGTTTCTAGATGCTCTCAATGACTGTGCTATGGAGCAGATGGTCACAGAACCTACTAGGTGTTGGGTGATCCTGGATTTGGTCCTAAGTAAAGCCCAAGACTTGGTGAGAGATGTAAAAGTGATTACACTGCTTGGGAGCAGAGACCATAACGTTATTGATTTCACCATTTGTATAAATAGGGAGTTGCCCCAAAAGACCAGCACAACTATGTTTAACTTTAAAAGGGGTAAATTCTCTGAGATGAGGAGGCATGTGAAGAGGAAACTGAAAGGAAAGGTAAATACAGTCAAAGCTCTTGGGGAAGCTTGGAGGCTATTTAAAACTACAATCCTAGAAGCTCAGATAAAATATATACCACAAGTTAGGAAAGGCACAAACAGGTATAAGAAAAGGCCTGCATGGTTAACAAACAAAGTAATGGAAGCTGTAAAAGGTAAGAAGGACTCCTTTAAGCGGTAGAAAGCTAGTCCGAGTGAGATTGATAGAAGGGAACACTGGCTGTGGCAAATCAAATGTAAGACTGTGATCAAGTAGGCAAAAAGGGACTATGAGGAGCATATTGCAAAAAACATAAAGACCAACAATAAAAAATTCTTCAAATATATTAGAAGCAGGAAACCAGCCAGGGAGGCAGTGATGGCGAAGGGGTAAAAGAATTACTGAAGGAGGATAAGGAAATGGCTGAGAAGCTGAATACACTGTGGAAGATGAGAAGTGTTTGACCACTTCAGAACCACTAATTTTGGAAGCGGTGTTGAAAGACCTGAGTCAAATTGAGGTGACAAGAGAGGAAATCCTACAACTGATTGACAAATTAAAAACTAATAAGTCACCAGGTCCGGATGGCATATATCCAAGAGTTCTGAAAGAATTCAAAGTTGAACTTGTGGATCTTCTGACAAAAATATGTAATCTTTCATTGAAATCTGCCTCCGTTCCTGAGGACTGGAAGGTAGCAAATGTCACCTCCATCTTTAAAAAAGGGTTCCAGAAGAGATCCGGGAAATTACAGGCCAGTCAGTCTGAGTTCAATACCGGGGAAGTTGGTAGAAACCATTATCAAGGACAGAATGAGTAGGCACATTGATGAACACGAGTTATTGAGGAATACTCAGCATGGGTTCTGTAAGGGAAGATCTTGCCTCACTAACCTGTTACAGTTCTTTGAGGGGGTGAACAAACATGTGGACAAAGGGGACCAAATAGATGTTGTTTACCTTGATTTCAAGAAAGGTTTTGATAAAGTTCCTCATCAAAGGCTCCTTAGTAAGCTCGAAAGTCATCGAGATAAAAGACAGGTCCTCTTGTGGATCAAAAACTGGCTAATTAATAGGAAGCAGAGAGTGAGTTTAAATGGGCAGTCTTCGCAGTGGAGGATGGTAAGCAGTGGGGTGCCGCAGGGCTCAGTACTGGGTCCCATGCTTTTTAACTTGTTCATAAATGATTTGGAGTTGGGAGTAAGCAGTGAAGGTGCCAAGTTTGCAGATGACACTAAATTGTTCAGGGTGGTGAGAACCAGAGCGGATTGTGAGGCTCTTCAAAGAGATCTGTTGAGGCTGGGTGAGTGGGCGTCAACGTGGCAGATGAGGTTCAATGCGGCCAAGTGCAAAGTACTGCACATTGGGGCCAAGAATCCCAGCTACAAACACAAGTTGATGGGTTGTGAACTGGCAGAGACTGACCAAGAGAGAGATCTTGGGGTAGTGGTAGATAACTCACTGAAAATGTCAAGACAGTGTGCGATTGCAATAAAAAAGGCCAACGCCATGCTGGAATTATTAGGAAGGAATTGAAAACAAATCAGCCAGTATCATAATGCCCCTGTATAAATCGATGGTGCGGTCTCATTTGGAATACTGTGTACAATTCTGGTCACCGCATCTCAAAAAGGATATTATAGCATTGGAATTAGTGCAGAAAGGACAACTAGAATGATTAAAGGTTTGGAACACTTTCCCTTTGAAGAAAGGTTAAAACGCTTGGGGCTCTTTAGCTTGGAGAAACATCGACTGCAGGGTGACTTGATAGAGGTTTACAAGATTATGCATGGGATCGAGAAAGCAGAGAAAGAAGTACTTTTCTCCCTTTCTCACAATACAAGAACTCGTAGGCATTCAATGAAATTGCTGAGCAGTCAGGTTAAAGCGGATAAAAGGAAGTGCTTTTTCAACCATAGGGTGATTAACATGTGGAAGCATGGCCAACTTTAAGAGGGGATTGGATAAAAATATGGAGCAGAGGTCCCTCAGTGGCTATTAGTCACAGTATTTGCCCCCCAACGATGGAATAATGAGTCAGACACAGAGTGTTGGAATAAGATTGGGCCACTTTATTAAATAACCTTGTAGACAGCAAGGGTACCCCACCAGCGGCCTGGGCAGGGGTCACCGCGACCGCTCTCCTGCCATAATGGGCAAGAGACCCAGCCCCCCGGCCAGAGCTGAGTGACTCTATTCTCTCTGGGCAGGCCCAGCAGGGAGGCCCGTGCCAGAGGGCTCAAACCCAGATGCACGTTTCGCCAGAAAGCACCCTCTCGCCAAGTCTTTCGCCAGAAAGCACCCTCTAGTCTGCATTCTCCACTCGGGTCTTCAAGCCCCAAGGTTGATCATGCCAGACCCCAAATTCCCCAAAAGGGGGATGCTTCACAGTCCTCCCCTGGCTGCATAGTGCCCTAAACCCCCAAAACCTGCCACTATAGTGACCGCCTATTTAACAGCACCTCCCAATAGCTAAATCCTCAATCCACTGCAATGCTATGTAGGGTAGGCGAAAAACACACCATGGCCACCGCCAATCAGCCAGGGTGTAAACAATTCCTACCCAGCTCCTCCAAAGAGGCAACCAGCAATGTGCCACATAACATACAGGGCGGGCGGGAGGGGCTGATAGTCCTCCAGATGACACAGACTGAGGAGAGCGCGGATCTGGCCGTTATTCGGTCAGACCACGCCTCCCAGTCTGCGCACCCAAATAGGCACCCCCTGACTCTTCCCATCCAGGGAAGCAAACTCGTGCCTTTGCAGCCTAGCAGCTATGTAGATGACTGGGAAGGCAATGGCAAACCACCTCGTAAAACGTCTGCCATGAAAATGTCATGATGCGGCGTCACCCCAGAATCGGAAATGACTAGTGCTTGCACGGGGGACTACCTTTACCTTTTTATCCTCCATCATTTCCAAGAACTAAGGCCAATCCAGAGAAAGTAGAACCTTAAGGATCAGGGGCATTTTGCAAGCCCTGCAGAACCATTGCAATGTACTAGTTCCCAGTAGATGGATGTACTTAAAGGAATTGCTCACTGGAATGAACAGAAGAAGCTTGAAATCTCATTGAAGACTATGGAAGCCAAGAATGCCTGTTGACCTGCATGGGCTCCACTGAAATACATTACAGTACAAAATATGAAAATGAAAAACATTACAGAACAAAACATGGAAATGAAAATGTGGAGTGGATTTTTCAGTTAATGATTTTGAGTTAAGATAAACTGCTTTGAGACTAGAATAACAGGTCCCAGAGTGGAAAGATGGTTCCCAGAAACAGAATTAGTGTTCTGTGACTGGAATGACGGTAGGGGTGTGCATTCGGTTCGCCTGAACAGAATCAACGCCGAATCACCCCTGATTCGGCTGTATACGGAATCGCATACAGCCGAATCCAATTGGGGCCCATTATGCGGGAGATATTCGGAAGTATACGGAAATCCATGGAAAAGGCAGGAAAGGGGCTTCTGCAGCCTCAGGGGAGCTGCTTGCCTCCTTTCCCACCTTTGGTAGCCTTTTCCCGCCTCTCCCATAGCCTCCCTGGGATCAGAGAGGGGGGGAGGGGGAAGAGGAGCCCCAGCAGCCAATCCAAAGCATGCATTTGCAAAATGCATTGCAAATTCATGCTTTGCAGGGCTGTTGTGTAGCTTATCCCACAGCCATCAGCAACATTGTTGTTCTTTTGATCTTTTGCTTACTTGGGTATCCAAGTAAGCACTGTTGTCTGGCCAATCACAGAGCAGTGCTATTTTTTGAAACTGCTCTCTGTAGGGTCAGAGAACCTTTTTAAGGAGTCTGCCTGGCTGGACTCCTCCATTGCTGCTGTGCTGGTGTGTGTTGGTGTGAGAGAGAGATTGTGCTGTGCTGGCCCTTGGCCTCAGCTGCTGCTGCTCTCTCTCAGCCTTACCAGACTTGCCTGGAGTAGAGAAGACATCTAAGGTAAGACAGTCTTGGGGTTCTTGTTTTTATTTTAGTTGGTAAAAGGACTTTTTAAGACTCAGAATCCCTTTACTTATCCAGATTTGGGTGGTGGGTAGCTTATTTGGGGTTAGGGGGTTCTGCTGGGGGAGGGGGCCTGTGTCAGCTTGTATACATTGAAGGTTTGGTTTATGACTTGAATTGTTTATTTACTGTGAACTAAGCCTTTTGCTACACTAACCATATAACTGTAGAATGCCTGTTAGAAGGAGGGGAGGCTGGAATACCCATCGGCCTTTGAAATGTAAAACATCTTGCCATTCCCAGGTGCCTGGAATAGACAAGCAAGGCCATCCGGGCGTAGGAGAGGCGGCCCTGCAAAGAGAGATAACAGATTACTGCCCTGGTTCTTCTCACCCTAGAAGTTCCAGGTCTGTGGTGGGAAATGATTTAAACCCCCTAGCCTGTGATGTGTATCCTTATATACCCATGCTTGCACCCCTTTCATTATTAGTATCAACGAACCTGCGTTCTGGCATACATTGTTGTATTCAATAAACAGAAACTTTGTTTTCAACAAAGCTAGCCTGTCTTCTATTGAAATCTTCAATGTCCCTACGCTGACAGCCTGGGGTGGGGTTTTTTTTGCCAGTTTGCCCATATCTTACTTTAGTGAGAGGACTTTTAAAAGTGCAGTGTCCTTTTACTTTTCCTGATTTGAGTGGCTTGGATTTCTTGGGGTTAGGGTGAAGGGTTTTTTTGGGGGGAAGGGGTTGGTAAAGTTCCTGTATTGTTAAAAGTTAAGTTTTCTACTGTTTTAAAAGGATTTTGTGTTTGATTTGTTGCTGCTGTTTTGTGCTGCTGTTGTTTCTTTTCTCTTCTGGTTCTTGGGGGGGGGGGCTGTTTAGCCTGATTTTCATTGTTTAAAGGGCCACTTTTTTAACAGTTGAGTTTCTTGGCCTTCTCCTGTTGTCCCTTTTCCTGATTCTGGTTTAGGGTGGGGGAGGGAAGCTGGCACCTGGGTGAGAGACCCAGAACCAGCAGGCTTGTTGTGCTTGGCCAACTCTCCCCATGTTGTTTGGGGCAGGGCTGGAGAGCTGGCATCTGTAGATTATGTGTTCTGTGGCAGGGAAGCTGGCATTTGGGTGAGAGACCCAGAACCAGCAGGCTTGTTGTGCTTGGCCAGTTCTCCCCATGTTGTTTGGGGCAGGGCTGGAGAGCTGGCATCTGTAGATTGTGTGTTCTGTGGCAGGGAAGCTGGCACCTGGGTGAGAGACCCAGAACCAGCAGGCTTGTTGTGCTTGGCCAGCTCTTCCCGTATTGTTTGGGGCAGGGCTGGAGAGCTGGCATCTGTAGATTGTGTGTTCTGTGGCAGGGAAGCTGGCATCTGGGTGAGAGACCCAGAACCAGCAGGCTTGTTGTGCTTGGCCAGCTCTCCCTGAGTTGTTTGGGGCAGGGCTGGAGAGCTGGCATCTGTAGATTGTGTGTTCTGTGGCAGGGAAACTGGCACCTGGGTGAGAGCCCCAGAACCAGCAGGCTTGTTGTGCTTGGCCAGCTCTCCCCATGTTGTTTGGGGCAGGGCTGGAGAGCTGACATATGGGTTTGCTGCAGCCAGGTCTGCTGACCTTGAGCAGATTGTGTTTTGTGTGGCAGGGTTCATAGAGTAGATAGATGTATATAGTGCATTTGGGTCCTATAGAGATTCTCTGGTGTGAAGTTAGGTTTGGCTTTGAGTGCCCCAGGAATTGGACCCCCTGGCCAATCTTTTTGGGACTTGGGGGCTTTGTAGGGGAGAGTCCCCTGCAGGTCCCCTGCAAATTTGGGGGCTCTCCCTCAAACCCCCTCCCCTCCAGGCAGTGTCATATATACCCTATTTGCTATTGATTTCAATGGCCCATAGGGTATAATGGGGCCGTATATTCGGAAATAGCCAAGCATCTACCGTATATGCGGCTATTCTGACTACGGAATTCAGAAATATACAGGATTCTGTATTTTTTCCCCCTGTATATTTCTGAATCCATGTACTACCGATTTTTTTTTTTTTTTGCACATCCCTAAATGACAGCTCCCAAGTGGAATGACAGCCCCTGGGAGGAAAAGTTTTCTGGGGCTGGAATGACAGCTTCCCCATTAGAATGACAGCTCCTGGGAATAGTAGAAGTATTCTGGGACTAGGATGACACCTTCCCCATTAGAATGACGCTGTCTGGGAGTAGTGGAAGTGTCCTGGGACTGGAATGACAGGTTCCAGGGTGGAATGGCTGGTAGCCCCTGGGACTATATAGAGTTTTTTGGTCCCATAGAGCAGAATGGGAACTCTGTTATTGGCAGCCAGCAGTGCCTATTAAATTTTGGAGGCACCCTTTGGTGTTTTCAAGACTGGAGAATTCCACGTCCACTGTTGTTGTGAAGTTTGTAAAACAAGTTGATTGACCAGAGACAGTTTGTTTGAAAAATGTAGCCATTCATAAACCACTATGAACTGCCCATGAACCATATTAAAAGTCTGTGGCAATTTGTGTTGATAGCAATGCTCATGAACATCATCTCACAAACCAGCCCAAATCCATCACAAACTTTAGTTTGTGAGCTGGTTCATGACCATCCCTAGTAATAAATGATGTCCTTGTAATTCTCACTTTAAATCCCAGTTAAATGTTACGGCTCCAAGAGTTTTTCTTCCCCTTGGATTATAATCCAGGATAGATAAAGCAGTTTAGGATTTTGGGGACCAAAACGGGCAATTTGAACTATACTGCAAAATTACAAAAAAAATAAAAAATCAGGCATAATGCCTTTCTGTCTCTCCACCTCCCTAAGTCTTGTTCATACAAGTTGTATTTTATGAAGAGTATCAGATGGAATAAATGAAAGGTTGAATGGTGAAGTATGGGACAAGAAAAATTTAGAACTACAAGATGTTCTAGTGACCTCCTCTAACCTTGAATTCTATGACATGTGTGAAAGACAGCTGTGGCTATAGTGTACCTAGAGAATCAGAAACACCAAATGGGTTTTATGGGGCCAGTTTAGGAAGATGTCACATCTCAAGTTACACCACAGAGTTCTGAGTAATTTGAAAGCCTGACTACTGAACCAGTAAAAGATCTTATTTTACGTGCTTTGCTTCTCTGAATCATGACACATGGGACAGTTGAGAAGGATCAGCATTAAAGGCACAAGACCAAACCTCAACTAAGATGACTGATACAGTGGTCATGGTCACTGAAATTCAGGAAACACCTTCTGAGGATCTTGCACTATGAATATGAACTATGCATCCATATGCTTACCAAATGAGATATGGAGACAAGAGCACTTTTCTTGACAGAAGGTGCTCCTTGCAATAGGAGCCATTTCCTCATCACCTCCCAGGGATTAGGAGTGTAAAAAAATGCAGCACTGTGTGATTTAGGGTTACCAACTCCTGACTGGAAAATACCTGGTGGTAGAGCCTTGGAAGGATGAGGTTTGGGAAGAGGAGGAGCCTCAATAGAATATACTGCCACAGAATTCACCCTCCGAAGCAGCCATTTTCTCTGAGGGAGTTGAGCACTGTAGCTTGGGGATTAATTGCAATTCTGAGAGATCTCCAAACCTTACCTGGAGGCTGGCAACCATAGAAGCAATTTACTGAAACAATAAAGAAAGAACTGGAGCATTAGCTATGTTCAGCAGCTGCATTCACTTTCAGAACTGCATGAGCTGTGGAAGGACATAGAGCTATCATGGAGCAAAGGAAGCAGTGAAGAACACATGCCAGATGGGGCCTCTTCTCTCCATCTTTCTCAAGCTCAAGCAATCTGTTGTATAGTTCTCAAAATACTGTAGGGAATCACAGAATGCTTCAGATTTGCAAAGATAGAACAGAGGGTCTGGCTCAAGCACTACACAGCCTGTTATGGATATAATAATAATTACTATTATTATTTGTGCCAAAGGATATGGCCATTTCTCTCTTTTTCTCTCAATACAAACATTTGGCTACTATTAGCCAGCTGGCAATTAGAAAGGAAACACCACACAGTACAGAAAGTGCCAGTCAACATTGTACCATTTGTATGGCGGTGGAGTGCCAAAGTACATTGTAGAATAATATTTTTTTTCTAGTTTGCTGCTGCATTTTAAGATGGTAGGGAATGTAGTATAATCTCTAGCATAGGGAATGTAGTATAATCTCAGCCAAGTAGATGCCAGTGAGCCAAGCTATTTCTCTGATTCTGGGATCACACACAGTGCCAGCAGCTTAAAAGTTGTCATTCAGGGCATCCATTTTGCCTTCCCATGCCCTCCAAGTGTTCATTTTATTTTTACATGCAAATAGCACAAAATCATTCATTTTGAAATAACATGAAGGATGGCTATGGTACCAATAAGGTTCCCCTGAATCAGGTGTTACTTTGAACTGTATTTCCAGCATAGTCCTCACAAGGTTATGTTGTTTCTCTTCTTGAATTAAATAACCAGAGCATCTACTTCTGGGGGTGGTGTGGGGAGCACAGCTATCTCTGTGTTGTTCCATCAGGGGTAAAAAGGATCTCCAGCAGTTGATCTGTTCATGCTGAGTTAAAAGTGAAAATTAAACTAGTTGGGGAGGTGTTTAGCAAAAAGTATGCATACAGACATTGGTGGTTGTGATACCACAATGGCCAGAACTTCAAAATTCAGAACATGTTTGAAAAATAATACAATTCAAGAGCTATTAATGCTCATTAAGTTACACTTAGCATACTTCAACTAGTTCCATTTCTATCTGTATGAGGAAGTGTGTGTGCACACAAAAGCTCATACTTTGAATAAAACATTGTTGGTCTTAAAGGTGCCACTGGACTGTTTTTTGTACTTGCAACTTGTTTAAAAAGACAGATTTCCAGTGCCACCACATGCACCCTATGATGATTTCACCATCTCACGCAGGATTTCCATTTATCTTGTTCTTCACTGAGCAGCCCCTTTCCCCTTCTTTGTTTCTCTCTGGCTGTCCCACCTTGTCATTTGATGGTATAACAACTTTTATTAAGTTTAACAAGGAAAATTAGGGAATTGGGAAAAGGATCAGGGATAGGATACAGAAAATAAAAGAATAGATTACAGTTACTACTACATCAAGAAGAACAAAAGAAAAAGTATAATTCATTATACCTGCAAGTATTCAAAATTAATACATAGATATTACCTTTAAAATCTACAAATATTTTATGATCTTTTGATATTACTGTAAAATCCTCCTGTTTTACCAACTATTTAGTGGCAGATTCCAGATTCTTATCTATCATATCTGTGATCATACAAAACCAAATCTATGTATCTTTAATCTAGATAAAGCAACAGAAGAAAGAAAAAAGAAGAAGAAAGAAAGGTTCAAATTCTGGTCTTCAGTACTAGTTTATTAACAAAGAGGTTTCAATATGTAGCAACAGCAGCTGCATCTCTAATTTTACTTATATATTATGAAATGTTAATTTTAAAGTGTAATTTTATATTTTTATGTTAGTTTTATATATGTTGTAAGCCGCCCTGAGCCACTCGGTGGGAAGGGCGGGATATAAATCCCAGATAGATAGATAGATAGATAGATAGATAGATAGATAGATATAAATAAATAAATAAATAAATAAATAAATAAATAAATAAATAAATAAATAAATAAATAATTTACAAAGGAATCTCAAAGCTAAACCAAAAATAAAACAAGTTTCTCATTAACCATGAAAGGCTTCTGAGTTAGATGGGTACAGTTATGATACTCATGTCTTATTAGCAAATGTTGATAACTTTAGGCATCTACTTGAACAGTTAGCTCTACTTTAATAAACAAAAAGAATGGGTTTTCAAAAAGAAAAAAGAAAAGGTAAACAAGGGAGAAGAAAAAACAAAGAAACCCATAGAAGGCTGTTTTTACAGCAACCCTCATCTAGCCATTCCCAATGACTCCAACAACTTCACACTAAACAGAAAGGAGAACTTTGATCTATAGGGAAGATTCATCTCACTCCCATCAAATTGTACTCATTTGGTTCTCTGAAAAGCAAAGAAAAAAGCTCTTAGTGGATTAATTCATTGGCAGACATCTCCATGCATGGGAATGAACAAAGGGCACCTCCTCACCAACCATTCAAGAAAAAGTAAAAATATTAAAGGTATGTACACACTTTCCTTATATATACGTATGTGTGTATGTAATTCTAGCTACAATAGTCCAAATTCTAATTAAGCAGATAAACTTTTTAGCCTTACATTAGCATATATTTAAATTTTCAAACGTTTTACAAGTTGTTAGAGTCATTTAAACCCTCTCTTTTAGCAACAGATTGTTAAACTTTATTATGATTTTGAGCTTTGCAGAAAATCACACCAAACCAAAACAAACTGCCTATTCAATTTGAAAAATAAAAAACCAAATAATCCTACTTTGGGTTTGAAGAATCCCTCAAAAAAAGGGGGAGGGAATTCAAAATTAAGTCCCATAATATTATGCCTGTTAGAGAATAGTCTTATAATCTCTTCTTATAGTTTGAATAAAAATGACGATCCCCTAGTTCAAAAATCAGAATATCCATTTCAAGATGTTATGTCAGATCCATAATATTATGCTCATGTCAAGCCACTGTATGGTAAGAGTTTATATTCTCTTCTTCCTGAAAACCTTCCAAGTCATAATCATTGTTGATGGACTTGCTCTGAGGCTGCAGATTTTAATTGAGTAGGCTGATTTTTCCCTTTTATTGCTGAGCATTTTTACAAAAAGCTTTGGAGCCGAATCAATGTTATTCCCCCCTTTCTTTGTCTCAGTGAACTGTAGGTTTCGTTTCTCCTGCATAAGTGCATAAACTGCATTCATTTTAAAATCAGGCAAGGCAATCTCGGGCAACTGTCGTTTCACTTTTGCCCGCTTCTCAGGCAGATTTTGTGCTCATTGATACATCTGTTCTTGTATATTTTCTATTTCTTTACAATTCTCCAGGAATTTTCCCATCTGTTCCTTTACCAATTCTGCTAAAATACCAAGTCCCTGCCTTATAGACAGTATAGTAGCTATAAAATCTTTTGAATTATTCATCTCTTCCCTGCTGTTATAATCAGTATGATAGTAGAAATCAGAGAATAAGTTCAGAATGCCAGGTTGAAAATCCAGAAATCCAGCTTTTCTCATATAAAGTCACATTCCACCTTTGATCAAGCTTTGTACAGTATGTTGGTAGTTCAACTGTCACTTATTTAATTTTAAACCAGATCTATTCACAACTATATACTCAGTCCAATTCCTTTTACTTGAAATAAAGACAATTGTTATAAGCTTGTTCTTTTAATTTTAGAAGCCTCTCTTGTGTGTGTGTGTGGGGGGTCTTTTAGCCTCCTCCCCCTCTTTTGAACAGTCAAATATGATTTTATAATAGGACTTTAGTTGATAGGTTACATTCCAGAGTGAACTTACTTGCAAGGTATAGTTCATTATCTGAAGTAGAAAGACGATTAGAAGAAAGTATTTTGTTACTGGTAGACACAGCTAGTGCCATACAAAATGGCGATTGTCACAGTGAGGCTTCAGGATAGACAAAGAACCAGGCTTTGCCTGCCGATGAAATCCCTGGAAATGTCATTTCCCATGCTGTCAGGGCTCCCCCCCCAGGGGTCCCCTCGGGTATCTGGACTTCCCAGACCCCCTCAATCTCCTCAATTTGGGGAGTTCACAAGAGCTGAGATTCCCCCCACCTTGCTGAGCTGAAGTCGGAACAGGAAACCCCACCCTGTCATTAGAATGTATATTGTTAGATGCTGACCCACACTTGGGAACTGAGGGGAGAGACTAAAATCTTTTTTGTGAGAAAGTGGGAAGAAGATGGGATTCTCCCTGTGAGTATAGCAGGCCCCCACTTGTAAATAATGTTGTCCCCTAGAATATGATGCCTGTGTTTTCATCAAATCAACCAAACCAAGAGATGATTCTCCCCATTAAATACAGTGAACAATTCCAAAGAGAAGCTGACAGATGAGAAAACGAACCCTACAGGGAAGGGACACCTTAATTAGGAAGGGCCCTTAATTAAGAAGGGCCACCTTAATTAAGCTCAGAGCCATTTCCAAGCTGTTTCTGTTCTCTATTCTATTCTCTAGCCCTTAGCCCTATTATCTATTGTCTGAAGCACAGCCATATGGGGCTAAATGCAGTTTCAGTATTTAAAAAAATTCTGGAACCAGGAGTCACCTCGGAGCATTCTGTCAATGTGAAATGGGTCACTGAAAAGTCTTTGTCTCAGAGTTAAGAGGAATGACTCCATTTAGTTTGTTCTGTAAACTTCTGCCAAAGGAGGCATCTCAACTTTGTGCCACTTCCCTAAGCAGAAAAGGCACTTATTGTTAGGGATGGGCACGAACCAGGAATTGAACCAGGAGGTTAGTTAGTGAACTGAACCCACTTGTGGCCTCACAAACCCCAATGAAAGAGACCACAGTTCCTTTAAATCAGGCTTGCAGAAAGCCTGAAAAACAGCTGAGTAGTGAGGAGCAGGTTGCTTTTAAAGTTTGTAATGACAGACCAATCTCAAATGTTAGTTCATGAACCATGACCGGCAAATTTTGTGATAAGTTTTGCATCGTGGTTTGGTTCATGCCAATCCCTACTTATTGTGCCTGTCTGTGGAAGGCATGCTGGCATTTCTGGGTTTGCTAAAGTACAAAGTCAGCATATAAGTCAGTACAGGGTCAGCCTGACCCTCTGGAAAGAGGAGTGTCCTATTGTATTGTATCTTGTATGTTCAGCAAGAGATAGCTAGGAGACTGGCTTATTGGTCTTGAAGGTCATCCATTTGTTACAGTGGAGTAGGACCCTCCAGAAACCCAGCTTAGAGGAGCAGGCAGTACCTGAGAAGTCCAGATAAGTCACGTTCAAAGACTGATTGGACTTGCTGGATAGGAAGTTTTTAAAAATTTGGACCATGACTATAACATTTCTAATAATTAAAAAAAAACCCAGAAGATCTTGATCATGAATCTTTCATGTCACATCTGTTTCAGCACTCATCTTCCTTGAGCACAGATTAAGTACTATGCAGACAACTTAGCTGTGCAAGAAAATTCACAGCCCCTCTTGATCAGTTTGCACTCATGCTTTAGTAGGCTACAGCTGTTTCACTATGAGCACATTGCATGCTGGTTGTGAAAATAAATGGATTGAAATGACTGCATGGGATGAAGCTTACAGCAATATAAATTTATTTTTCTGCCTAAGTAATGTGCTCAAAATTGAGGTGCCACACACCTTTCTATTTTCCTTTGAAGGTGCCAGACTGTAGCTGTAAATATATTTTGATGGTAATCTGACAAGATGGGTATTACAATACAGGTAACTTGGCAAGACGGATACAACAATACTTCTGTAATAGTCTCTTATTGGAAAAGATATTTCAGGTTTCTTCTAGTTATTTTCAGAACAAACAATGCCAAGGGTATCATAGGATTATTTCCATGGAATTTACAGCAAAAGTGAAGTAGCTATTTACTTTAAATATGCCAATTAAGCATTACTAATGTACAGCACATTTCTGGGTTAAGTATGATTGATAGTACCATGCAGTGAAATGTTCTTTAACTGCAGTCAGAAAATGTAAATGCACAAAATGGAGAAAAAATACCACCAACTGACAACACTATTTACATGTTTCAAAACAACACTTACAAATTGTTCTTTTTATTGTTCTCTCAAGCTTTCATTGTCATGTACTTCAGCTGAGTGGTAACCAGTTTTATCAAAAGTTTATAGACTAAAACAGGGAGACCAAATCAGCATATCAGCCATATCAAACTAATGGGATAGTTCAATATATAAAATTAAAATATCCAGTTTCTATACATTCAATATAGATCATACAAATAGTTCAATACACAGAAGTAGGGAGAAGCAGAAGACCTGGGTAGTCTATTATTTAGATTCATTTCTTAACACATATGTGTTTCTTTGAGGCAATCATGGAAGACTCCCCCCCCCCTACCAGTTCTGTGAGATAATTGGAGCAAAAAGTAATAATAAGAAATAAGGTTGATAGCTGTGCTTCATAGCTGAGCAGAGGACATTTTGGTGAAGACAAACTGATATTCTAAAGTGGGTTTAACATAACCTATAGTCACACAAAATATCTGCATACACTTGGCACACTATGGGGAAAATGAAATTACTGTGGCTGGCTCTGCCTTCCATTTCCATGCATTTGAATTAATGATCTAACTACCTAATAATGAACAATTATATATTTGATTGGAGCAACATTTCCAGTTGTGCAAAAACAAACCCCATATATGTGTATAATGTAGGCTCAATTCAGACCTTCTGCTGAATATGTGGGGGTTAGGAATGGGGACAGTGGGATTGTACCCATAGGGAGATTTTGTTCTGCTTTAAGTCTCAAACTACGCTGGTGTTTTTCAGATCATCCACATGATTTCATCCTCCAGTTGCCCACTTCCCCATTGTTTCTTTTGCTTTGCTTCAATCTTTCAAATGCTGTTTTGCTATGATCTTTCCTGAAAATTGCAGTCCAATAAGGTTTATGTGCCACATGGACAGGGAGGTGGGCTTTTTTGATTCAGTGCCATTTTACAGTCATCACCACTCATGGCTGCCATTTCCCCCACCTTTCCTCCAGATAACTTTATGTTGGCTTTTATATTGCTATAGCATTATAAAACCACAATGATAAAGCCTTTACTACTTTTTTAGTCAGCAAAAAGCCCTCCTGTGGTGTGGGGGTGGGGAGGAAATGGCAGCTGTAGAGAGATGACAGAGGGAAGTGTGAGGAAAACATCTGTATGGGTGTTGCTTTGCCACTGTGAATGCCTTGGCAGAGACTGTGTGGATGCAGCCTAGGTACAATCCTGATCAATTACCTTACTCTTTTCACTGAACACATGAAAAGGCATTTGCTTTTAGTGCCATTAAAGCAGTTCCATCACAATATATGCCTGTTTTTACCCTTAGTTACATCCAAACCCTTCACTCTAGCTAATAAATTATTCTTTTGGGGGGCTTTCTGATATCTTATTGTGCTTACTCTCATACAGACCTTTTTACCATCTCCTGTTTTACATATAGGGAATGGAAAGACAATACATTTTCTCAAGTCACTTAATGAGTTCATGGTAGAGAAATGTCTTTTGGCAGCACCAGGGCTCTCTTTCTTCCAAGCAGACCACATTGGTGGCCTAAAACACCCATGTACTAAGAATGCACTAATAATTTGCAATGACTGTTTTGAAAGGTATTGTCAGAAAGGTATGTCTCCCAAGGAAGTATACTCTCTCAATAGCTGCTGTAAAATGTAATGTCTTTCCAGAATGAAAATAATTCATACACCCATTTCACACACACATACACATGTATACATACACTTCCATGAAAATTCATATACTATAATATTTCTTATTAATTTTGTAGCATCAGGGGTGGCCAACGGTAGCTCTCCAGATGTTTTTGCCTACAACTCCCATCAGCCCCAGCCAGCATGGTCAGTGGCTGGGGCTGATGGGAGTTGTAGGCAAAAAAACTTCTGGAGAGCTACCGTTGGCCACCCTGCTTATACCCCGTGGTGCAGAGTGGTAAAGCTGCAGTACTGCTCACGACCTGAGTTCGATACCAGCGGAAGCTGGGTTGAGGGAGCCAGCTCAAGGTGTTGACTCAGCCTTCCATCCTTCCGAGGTTGGTAAATGAGTACCCAGTTTGCTGGGGGGAAAGCGTAGATGACTGGGGAAGGCAATGGCAAACCACCCCGTAAAAAGTCTGCTGTGAAAATGTTGTGAAAGCAACGACACCCCAGAGATGGAAATGACTGGTGCTTGCACAAGGGACTACCTTTACCTTTTAAAAAACCTTTTTAGCTTATACTTCATCCTAGTACCCATGCCTGAATAATGCTTATTGTTAGAACATAGAAATAGATAATTAGACATAACAAGAGCCCTGCTGGATCAGACCAGTGGCCCATCTAGTCCAGCATCCTAGTCTCACACAGTGGTCAACCAGTTACTCTGGAGGGCCAACAACAGGACATACAGACTGATGCTTTCCTCTGATGTTGTCCCCTGGCACTGGTATTCAGAGGTTTACTACCTCTTAATGTGGAGGTTCCCTTCAGTCATCATGATTAGTACCTATTAATAGACCTCTCTTCCATCAATCTGTCTAACCTCCTTTTAAAGTCATCTATGCCTGTGACCATCACTACAACCTCTGGCAGCAATTTCTTTTTTTCCATCCTGAATCTACTGCTCTTCAACTTCATTGGATGCCCTTGTGTTCTAGTATTTTGGCAGAGGGAGAAAAAGTTATAGACTGGCTAAGTTTTGAAGTTGATATTTGAAAACTAGGCTTTAACATTTTAAAACATTGGGAAAATTGAATGACTGTATCTATATATTTTTTTGTAATAGCTCAGAGCATTGGCACTAGGACATGATGACCTCATAGGACCATGACATCAAATAGCACATCATAGGATGATGACATCAAAAAGTGATTCCTTCTACTACTAAGGTTTTTAGAGTCTGCCTTAAAAGTATAACAAAAGCAATCAGTATAAATCATAAAAGCACAGATTTTCCTTAGCGGGATGCCCACTTTACCTGACAAATTTGTACTGGGTAATTTGACAGCAATGGAACATACAGTCATGAACTACCAATGCACACTGTTATTTCATACTAGCAACACTTTGTGTCTTTGTACAACAGTGTTAATAAGCACATTTCAGTTTCCAGGCATCACCTACGTTAGATCCCTGCCGTACTACAAACAGACAGTTATGAAGACGATAACTTGATTAATTAATTAAATATTTGCTGGAAAATATAGATATTTTCCAATTGGCATTTTGAGGAGTTTGGTAATTCACATTGCAGTCCTATGCAGTTTAGTTCCAGTCTAAGCCTAGTAATTTGAATGTGCTCCAGCTGGAGTAATTCTGTGAGTGAAATTAGGCTGAGATGTGTGACCGCCCAAGATCACTCAGCAAGCTTCCATGGCAGAGTGGAGATTCAAACCTGCATCTCCCAAATCCTAGTCCAGCACTCTAACCAATGTACCTATTTCATCTAAATATAATCATCCTGTATGACCTCTCTGTTGGTCTTAAGATATAATATTGTGTCCTTTTTGGAGTCAAGATTGACACATATTCAGTTCGATCCTATCAAAAAGAACTATGGTAACCCTTAATTTCCCTATCATATTGTTTCTGGAGGGGATCATTGTGTCCCCTAGAGGCAACATTTTAGGGGGGACTTGGGATTGGTTTGGGAGGAGAGTTGTGCTTCCATGCGCAGGATTAAGACAAGATCCAACCCATTAAGAGCAAGGCCTTTTTGGTGGTCACCCCAATGCTGTGAAATGCTGCCCCTTAGGAGGAATGTGTAACCCTGTTCCTTGCCTCCTTTTGGAAACAGGCTAAGATGTTCACCCAGGCTTCTGCAAATTGAGCCTTCTGCTTTTTGTGGTTAATAGTCTAGTAGACTAGTCCTGCAGCATGTGGAAAGTCAATATTCACCACACTATCTGCCCAACCATTGAGCACCAAGAGCAAATTACAGCCATCAGTAACAGAGATGTTGCCCTCTCTTCACAGAATAGGGCAACAACAGACAACAGCAGATTGACTGAATGGTCACACCAAGGCCAAAGAAGGAGACTATGGCCAGTGCCAGATGGGTGGTTTAAGCTGCCTCAGGGATAGCAAGCAAGTGGACTAAAAAAGCACATCCAAATGCACACATCTGCCTGCCGTCCTGCTCCCACCCACAACCTATCCCCGCCTTACCTAGAGCCGACCCCAAAAGGTGCCATGTTGAAAGTGGTACCTAATCACTGGGGCACTTCTGAGGCACCTTCCTGGCCGTCTGGATGACCAGGAAGTGCCCAGCAAATGCCCAGGGAGCAGTGGATGGGGGTGCATGGTCAATCTGGATGCTCCCCTGGAGTGCCCGTGGCTAGTCTGTGGCTGTTCTGTGGGACATCTGGATACTCCAGGGTGCTCCAGCTAGCTCACTTCTGGCTCAGCACATTGCTGCCCTGAGCTGGCAGTCTGGAACCAGCCAATGGGTGCTTTCACACATGCTAAACAATATACTTTCAGCCCACTTTACTGTGTGAAATGACAAAGTCCACTTCTAAGTGATCACTAAAGTGGATTTAAAGTGCATTATTCGGGGTGTGTGGAAGTGCCCTATATGTAATCAGAACCATCTTATACATTTATTTAATTTCCTTGCTTATATTTGTAGTTTGCTGTTTCTAGGGTTGCCAGTCCCCAGGTGGGGGCAGGGGATCCCCCGGTTTGGAGGCCCTCCCCCCGCTTCAGGGTCATCAGAAAGCAGGGGGAGGGGAGGGAAATGTCTGCTGGGAACTCTGTTATTCCCTACAGAGATTTATTCCCATAGAAAATCATGGAGAATTGATCCGCGGGTATCTGGGGCTCTGGGGGAGCTGCTTTTTGGGGTAGAGGCACCAAATTTTCAGTATAGCATCTAGTGCCTCTCCCCAAAATACCCCCCCAAGTTTCAAAACAATTGGACCGGGGGGTCCAATTCTATGAGCCCCAAAAGAAGGTGCCTCTATCTTTCATGATTTCCTATGGAAGGAAGGAATTGAAAAGGTGTGCTGTCCCTTTAAATGTGATGGCCAGAACTCCCTTTGGAGTTCAATTATGCTTGTCACAGCCTTGATCTTTGCTCCACCCCCAATGTCTCCTGTCTCCACCCCCAAAGTCTCCTGGCTCCACCACCAAAGTCCCCAGATATTTCTTGAATTGGACTTGGCAACCCTAGCTGTTTCCCCAAGGAGCACAGGTGGCATAAATAGTTCTCAGCTCCCCCCTTTAAACAACTTTATTCTCACAAAAACCCCATGAGGAACTTCAAGCTGAAAGACCGGCTTAAAGCAATACACTTTTTTATTTTGACTCACTGCCCATGAAAGCTCATGCCCTGCCATAAATTTTCTTAAGCTAGGATTTGGGAGACTACAGGTTTGAATCTCTGCTCTGCTTGAGAGCCAGTTTGGTGCAATGGTTAAGTGTGTAGATTCTAATTTGGGAGAACCAGGTTTGATTCCCCACTCCTCCACATGCACCTGCTAAGTGATCTTGGGTCAGTCATAGTTCTTGAAAGAGCTGCTCTCTCAAGAGCAGTTCTCAAAAGAGCTCTCTCAACCTCACCTACTTCAGAAAGCATCTGTTGTGGGAAGAGGAAGGGAAAGGAAATTGTAAGCCACTCTAAGATCCTTTCAAGTAGTGAAATCTCTTCTCTTCTTCTTCTCTGCTGTGGAAGCTTTCTGGTTGATCTTGGGCTAATCACATACTTTTAGCCTAACATAACTCACAGGGTTGTTCTGAGGATATAAGGAAGCAGAGGAGGTCAATGAAAACTGCTTTGGGTCCCCATCAAGGAGAAAGGTGGGGTATAAATGAAGCAAATAAAGCATGCTTGTATGTGCGTTTATAACAGTTATCTGCATTGTGAGAGTAACAGTGCAATCATACACAGAGTTAGTCTACTCTGTATGTTGAAATCAATGGGCTTAGACTTGAATAAATCAGCACAGGATTAGTTAGTCCAAAATGCATAGTGTTGTTTATGGTGTTCTAGGGTGTTCAGAGTTATTAATAGCCATAACATATATTCAGGACTTTTTCTGTAGAAAAAGCCCAGCAGGAATTCATTTGCATATTAGGCCACACACCCCACATCAAGCCAGCCAGAACTGTGTTCCTGTGCATTCCTGTTCAAAAAAAGCCTTGCTCAAAGGGCCTTTTTGAGCAGGAATGCACAGGAACACAGTTATGGTTGGCTTGGTGCCAGACAGTGTGGCCTAATATGCAAGTAAGGTTCTGTGGCCTTTTCTACAAAAATACCCTTTGTGAAACAATGGTGATGTCAGGGGTGTGGCCTAATATGCAAATGAGTTCCTGCTGGGCTTTTTCTACAAAGAAAGCCCTGTTGATATCTCTTTCTAACAACCATGCAGGGCTAGATTAGAGTGTTACTAAGGCAGAGAGTAGCTTACCTGAGGCAAAGTGGGAATCTACAATGGGCGACGAAATTTTAAAAACTCTTGTCTCCCCAGTGTCCTTCAGCTGGTGGAAAACAGCAGGTGGGTATAACCCCACAGTGTTTAGGGAACAGTATTCCATCCTTTTTTTAAAAAAAGAAGAAATTAAATGGTCCAATATCAAGTAATAGCATCGATATTTTTTAAACCTACAATAAGAACACAAATTAATCTGACAGTCTTCACCAACATTAATAATAACAATAATGATAAGTGTTTTTGGTACAAGATGCTGATGCCAAATGGGAATTGTTCAATAACAATAGCAAGGGTAATATTTGTTTCTGAGGAAAGTGTATATATAGGAGGGATCAATGTTTATCAAATTGATATTAATTTACTGTCTTAATAGATCAGCCATAATAGAGCAGGATAACCCTTCCAACAGAGCCATCGAATTGAAAAAGTTTCTGAATGAAAAAGGTCATAGGGAAAGCTTATTCTAACAATGAGTAGTTAGATGCCTTTAGTGTCAAGCCTAAAAAACAACTTCTTCAGAGTAAGCCCCATTAAATAAAATGGAACTTACTTCTAAGTAGACTAGTTTAGGATTGCTCCCTTTGTCTGAAACAAAATTTAAGTGAATCAATAAATAGGACATAATATAGTTTAATAGTTTGGCTATCAGTTGATATCTGAGGAGAGATACTTGGCGGAGATGAAAACCTTCTGCAGATACTGATTTTAAGATTTTCTTCCCTTTAGTGTGCATATCTAAGTAAATAAAAACAAGAAACCAACAACATAATATGTAGATCAAAACCCATAGAAAGGTTATGCTCATGTGGGGACACTAATGTTTGCCTATGAATCCATTGTTCTGAAATACAACTATTGAAACCCATTAATCATAAATGGGGTGAAGCCTGGAGCCTAATCCTAATCCAATTTGAATGACCAGTGCTGCCACTCCATGAAAGCCTTAGGTCACTTCAAATGACTTTATATGGCAGTTTCTACGGCATGGTCAGCTATTTATATGCAGCATCTCATCCTGAGAACCAGGTGATTGCCGTTATGCAAAAAGAAATGTCTGGGCAAAAGTACGGTTAAAATTGCTCAGTTTGCCTAGTATGCTTCTGCTATACTCTAGTTTGCAGAAATAGCTTTGATGTGGAACAATTTAAACCAACATCTTCTTAAACATAACCTACAAAGTGTTCAGACCCACCAGAAAAATACATCAGATGCTATGATCTGCAAAAGACAGAAAAGACCCTCTCACTTCTGCAGGAGTATACCGCATACCCTGCAGTCGTGGACAAGTTTACATTGGGACCACACATAGCATCCAGACAAGAACATGAAAGACACTGCAGACCTGGCCAACCTGAAAAATCAGCAGTGGCTGAACATAGCCTAAGTCAAACAAGACACAGGGTCTTATTCCAAGACACTGTAATGCTGGATTTACCATGCTAGTTTACACAGAGAAGCCATTGAAATCCATAAACACAATTTCAGCAGGAATGAAGAAAGTTTAAAAATAAATAGGGCATGGCTTTCAGTCCTGAAAAACACAAAGTGTTCTGCAAATGCTCTAAGATTAGAATTTCAATAGCCAATCCATATACAAAAGAACCCCCTCAGGTAAACTCCTCTATTAGCATATCACAGCCAGGAAGCTCTCATAAGACTCAGCCCTATCCCACCTGCTTTAGTAGATATAATTACCTGCCTACAAACTTCTTCTCAATTTGACCTGGAGGCCTCAAGTTTTCTGGGTTACAAATCTGAGGATGCCAGTCACATTTGCTGGCAAAACGTCAGGTCTCCCAATGCCAAGACCACAGCCACACAGCCCGGAAAATCTGCATCAACCAATGGACTCTGGCTGTGAAAGCCTTCGATAACATATCTTCTTAAAGAATCTTAGATCTTTAAGAATCTTAGAGTCTTTAAAAATGAGATTTATTTTGAGTTTTGTTGCAACAGCATAGGAGTGCTCAGGAAGAGGCATACAAAAGCTGCTCTAGTAAAATCTTTTTTTAAAAAAACAACAACAAAACCTGAAGTTAACTCAGAGTTGCATGCTGTTAATATGCACACATGCTTGGGTTCAAGATGTTATTTCTTTGAACTGACGCTTTGTCACATACACAGCTGCACTGATAACTATGGAAAATTTAAAAAATGTTATTTCTGAAAAAATGATTTATGTGTTTGATCTTTGTTCCGTCTGAAATATTTCTTCACACTTGAAAGACCTGGAAGCTTCCACCAAATTCACTGAATCTGGACAGAGACCTTAGGCCAGCTTAGCTTTCTTAACCTTTACAGTGCACAATATTTAATTTATGAGTGAAATTTACATAGATACATATAAATAAAATTTACAGATACAGTGCACAGTACTAACCTTTACAGTGCACCAATTATTAACATGGAGGTAAAATAATAAAGCCCACCCCTTCATCAGATAATATTTATAATAAAAAGTGGGATTTAATAAAATTGAGGAATTTAAAGTATGGAGACAGAGACTGTGAATCATTCAAGATTAACAACTCAATCCTAAAGATGCTTTTGGAGGTGGGAGTCTCACTGAGTTCAGTGGGAGCAACTGCAGCCTAGTTTGCATGAAGTATAATAATGTAATGATGCTTTTGAATATTGTCCTTAAAAGATACTTTCCTAGTACTTTACTCCGTCTAGCATTAAGGAGCAGGCCTGAAAAGAAAGGGAGCATCTGAACTTGGAACCTGAGAATAATAGACACTATCTCATAGCTTTAAAAATGACATTTCCAAGGTAGTGCTGCATGGGTCCTTCCTGATAAAGTCTTTACTTTGGTATTTGTATGGTATTTTCAATAAATTCAGAGAAAATGTGTAGTGGGGTTGAGAGCTCCTTCTGAGCTCTTTATGAATTCCATAAAGCAGACATTTCTTGTGTCATGAAAATTACTATACTCATTAGCAAACACAATGGTATCCGGTTGTGTTAATAAACAAGAAATGCTTCTGCTCAAATAGTTTTCTATATGGGACACACCAGGATCCGGAGATCAGATTCTGAAGAAAAGTCTTTCTTCTTGATGCTCCTTTGTTCTTAGTTCCAAGATTTTCTTTACAGTTCAAGGCCTTGCAACTTCTAAATCATCTTAACAATTTTTTAAAAAAAATGATAAGCAAATTGTTAACAGATTGTCTGCCATTCTTGCCGTATCCTGTGCTAAAACCCAATGATAGATTATCATAGATTCAGGTAGAATTAAAAGGACATCTGGCCAACATATAGAACAGGGGTGGCCAACGGTAGCTCTCCAGATGTTTTTTGCCTACAGCTCCCATCAGCCCCAGCCAGCATGGCCAATGGCTGGGGCTGATGGGAGTTGTAGGCAAAAAACATCCGGAGAGCTACCGTTGGCCAACCCGATATAGAATATGCCTGGAGATACAAGCTTAACCACTCTTGATAATAATGCCTTTGCCTTCTAAGTCTTACTAAATTTATATTGACAGCCAGTCAAAATGCTACTATTCTCTTATGAGCTTTGGCAGTACCCTACATGGAAGAAGACACATCACGAATATCTTCCAGTGTTTGCTTATCCAACTGTACATAGCATCCACACACATTGCCAGTAGTCATGGGAAGTGCACCGCTATCATTGGACATTTGGGTGCTTTTAAAAAAAGCTTTAGATGTTCCCCTGTTGATTATGGAGTGCTGCCCAAAATTTACAGATACATATTCCCTTTTCTTACATGCATTAGATATGTACATTGTCCTACTTTTGGGGAGTGATGATTCTGCACACAACTCCAAAAGTGCAGACTACAAGATTAGAATTATCCTGGGGAAAGAGTTCATTGCTGACCCTTTTTTTTGGGGGGGGGAGGGGGGAGAGTATGTATCAGGTTCCCATAAAACTTCTGAAATTAGGAAAGAAGGGGATGTCTGTTAACCAGACTGTTAGAATGCTTCATCTACCTTGCAATGAATGTAGAAGGACCACAAAATCCTTGTAAATTTTGAATTAGCTGCAATATACTTTTATTATTTTCTAAGTTTTGCATTTTTCTTACCGAGTCCTCCCACTTTGTCTTTCTGCACTTAGAATAAAAAAGTGGACTTTCTCCCTGAAAAGTCATTATTGATGATTGAAAGACCCTCAATATGTTTTGATGTGGAGTGTTTATACAAGGCTGCAGTAAAATCAGTAAAGATCATAGCCTCCCCCCCCAATTATGTACAATTGGCATAAAAACAATTGGCTGGATCTAGCAGAAAATATCCACATATGCTAGGGCTTTTGTGCAAGTGGAAGCATACTAATAAGACAATGCTGGTAGCTTGCACTATGTTAAAATTAGTCTATCCCAACTTGCATTTTCACTTGTGTAAAACATTGTGCAATTTTGGTACTCACCTTGTGTGATGCTATCTAATGATGCTGGAAACTAAATGAAGGTCTCATTTTGGGCAGGAGCTCACAAGAGTGGAGCTCCAGAACTTCTAAATTTTATTGTGTTCTTTCTTACTCACCGCTCCCCCCCCCATACTTGCTTCTGGCTCCATTGTTCAAACCCCCCCCCCATGAGAATTTTGCTGAACTTTAAGATTTGATGAACTTTCTAATATTTTTCCCCACACACACAAAAAGGGAAAGTAACCAAAACATATAATGCAGTCAGATGGAAATCCTCATCATGCTATTGTGGCCACATAGGAGAAAGTAATTTAAAAAGTATGATGGGAGTAAGGTGACAATTATAATTCAAGAAGCATTTTAAGGTAGATGTTGAGCTGATAGAATTTAGTACATGTTCCGGTGATGTCAGGGGTGCGTGGCATAGCAAATCAGTTATGCGAATGAGTTGTGCTAATGAATTCTAGCATCTCTTTTTCTACAACATGACCCCTGACTAAATTGCTTATTTTATTTTCATTGCATGTTTGTACTCTGTACTGATAAGGTCCGGATGGCATACATCCAAGAGTTCTGAAAGAACTCAAAGTTGAACTTGTGGATCTTCTGACAAAAATATGTAATCTTTCATTGAAATCTGCCTTTGTTCTTGAGGACTGGAAGGTAGCAAATGTCACCCCCATCTTTAAAAAGGGTTCCAGAGGAGATCCGGAAAATTACAGGCCAGTCAGACTGACTTCAATACCGGGAAAGTTGGTAGGAACCATTATCAAGGACAGAATGAGTAGGCACATTGATGAACACGGATTATTGAGGAAGACTCAGCATGGGTTCTGTAAGGGAAGATCTTGCCTCACTAACCTGTTGCATTTTTTTGAGGGGGTGAACAAACATGTGGACAAAGGAGACCCAATAGATGTTGTTTACCTTGACTTCCAGAAAGCTTTTGATAAAGTTCCTCATCAAAGGCTCCTTAGAAAGCTTGAGAGTCATGGAGTAA